>NC_136515.1:85609995-86039995 GCF_053919585.1 Euprymna scolopes
TGAAGTTAAAAATCTCGTATTTGGTCCCTCGAGTTGGCATTCTACTTTAAAGTTTCCTGGATTGGAAAAACGAATAATTAAACCTGACGAATAATGACACCTGTGTCCAATTGCTTCCCGTCCGTTTCTCTACGTTTGGCTTTTTTTTTTAATTCAATTTTCACCCCAAACAAGGCACAGTGCCACTTTGAAGCAGGGGGCTACTATCAGGGACTTAATTAGCGGGGTCATTATGAAGGGAGATGAGTAGAAAGATGTTTGTTAACATTACACTTGAACTTCTGCATGTCATTGCAGTTGGGAAAGCAGAATCCCGGAAGGGAGTTCCAAAGACCCGCAGTTCTGGGGAAGAAACTATTGGAGTAAAAGGCTGTCTTGCACCTAGGGATCTCTACTGTAAAGGGATGAGACTTAGTAGCTTGTCGGGTTTGTCGGGGGTAGTTACGTCGGGGAGGTACAAGTGTTTGCAGTTCGTCAGAGCATTCACCATTAAAGTATTTGGTGTAAAGTCTGCATTTCCACAAGTTGTTTAGGATGGCTTACCTTAAATCACAACAGTAATGTAGTTTATGAATTTAATTGTCAGTGCGCTGCTGACTATATAGGTCGAATCTCTAAAATCTGCAGACTCGAGTGAACCAACATGTTCCAGCAAACATAAGATTAGGTAAGCTCTGCCCCCTTTCTTCCACTTTGAATTTGCCATTCGCCAACACCGTCATGAAAATCTATCACGTTCCAGTCCGTATATGGAGTGTTTTAGAATTTTGCACCGGGCTGACTCTCAAAATCACTTGGAGATTTTGGAGTCGGTCTCCATTCTCTTAGGCAAACCTTCTCCCCGTAGACAGAAAATAAACGTTTGGTCATTGGAATTATTTGGGATATATTTTCTCTTCCCTTTGGCCGTCCTTGTACATATATTTTGTATAATTGTAAATAGTGTATTTGTATTCCTCCCTGTTCTTCCTTTTTATTTCTCCATCGTTAAAAAATACATGCGAACCCATTAAGTCTGCTCGTGCGAGATATTTTACTTATTTTTATTTAGATCAGAGTAGTCTAACGATAAAAGGGGGCTACTCGGTTTTTACCGGTAATTTTCTTCAAAACAATCTGTAATTATACATATAAAAGATCTGGAGCATTTTCTGTTCTTGAGATTAAGGAGATGACGTTTTATCAACACTGCTAGGGAGCCATGATTTATTATGCTGTTTTGTTTTTAAATACACGAAATAGTTTTTTATGTTAAACAACTAATGATCCCTTAACTTAGCATAAGGACTATTGTGAATTTGAGAGGGGAAGCTGCGCAATGATAGCAGGTTATTACTGACTAAATAGTATTCCAACGAATGATAAAAAATATCAAAATTATATTGTCTTTTTGCAATATATTTTTAAAGGTTAAAAAAAATACTCCAAGATTATATATATATATATATATATATATATATATATATATATATATATATATATATATATATATATATATATATATATATATATATATATGCTTATTCCATAATATTTAAAATTTCATTTATTCCAATCTTTCAAATTTTGAAGCCCGATGTATCTAAAGAGCATATACAAAAAAAAACAAAAAAAAACGTATAACTTATGGCGTAAAAAAAACGCAATTGCAATTCCACTTCCGAATTTCGGATTGTAAAATCTTGTTCATAGGCCATTTATTTTCTTTCAAAGTGGATTTCTTTCTAATGGGGCAAGGGCGAAACAAATTCAAAATTGACATACTAATAACATAAATAATTCTGAGCTACGAAACATGTAATATCAAGAATTAAAAAGTACAACATGGTTTGAAAATAAACGATAAGTTGTAATATTTTGAAATTGGGAATATAGACGTTTGCCATCTACATACACACACACATACACACACACACACACACACACATATATATATATATATATATGTATATACGTGGGTGCGAGTGTGTATATATATATGTACATTTATATGTGTGTATGTATGTGTGTGTGCTTATATTATAATCCACAACGAATATAAAGGAAGTAAAGTTTCACAAGTCCTCCATAAAAATATGTTTTATTAGTTTTACAACATACAATTGTTTCGGTCTACCATTAAGCGTTAGAGATTGTTAAAATTGTATTTCATCATTTAATTTCTTGATGAAACTGTTAATTAATTCATTCATTGACTTACAATTCTTGTGTTTTAATTAACATGTCCCATTTCTGCTAGATATTATCTATATATTTAAGTCGTCATTTCATATGTTTAATTAAATTCACGAATTATGTAATAAATAGAAAGGATAAATAAAACACATCTAAAAGAAAAGGTTCAACGCTAAAACGAACGTATTTTCCACAATATTTATTTTCAGTTTGAAAATCAATTATAAATTAATTAACTCATCAGTTAATCATCGATTCTAAAATAAAAAAAATTATATGTGGTCTCCGCTAAACACTTCCAAATTCCTCATCACTCTCTATAATACAGCAATGTTACGTAACAGTAACTTTTAGAGGCATCGGCGTGTACTGGTATTGCTTCAATTTCCTGCTCACCTGTCAAAAATTCCCTTCGATTTTTAAAAATATTTTTACAGACAGCTTTGGTCATGGAATCTATGTTTATGTTCCTGGACGGATAAAGAGTGGAGGAAATTATTGATAGTGTTTTCAGCTAGACTAGTGTTTCTCCTGAAAGTTTGGCGAGGAGGGAGCATATATTTGAGCTCAGTCGAGTACGTTCGATGAACATGAAGATAAAGCAGAGACAAACACAAAACCTCTCTTCTATGAGAAATAGGTTGCAGGGAAGAGAAAAGGGCACGCCGCACTAGACTGAGAAGTCTATTATGAACTCTTACGGCAAGAGAATGGTTTCTACCAGCTCTTGCCTAAGTGTGGCAACAGCACTCCATTTTTGGACGTACATGGCTCTTATATAGGTTCAGAATTGAATCAGCACTGAGATATCTACTAGATCGATAGAAGGATCCCACTATTACTCTGGCGACCTTGGCAACAGATTTGATGAACGTGGTCCATTTAATATCAGGAGTAATGGTCAGGCTCAGGAGCTTGTCAAATTATGGAATCTCCCCAAAATGAGAGCCATTCATTTCAATTGATCCCAGATGGGAATCAGATCCTTGATGGTGTAATGATAGAAGCTTGGTTTGAGATTCATTAAATTAAACAAACTGCTGTCCAAATACCTTAGCACAATTTGTTCACAGGAAGAGTGTCAAAACACTGTTAATTCACTCCCGGATAGCAGCAACCGAATAGCGCAATGGTTGGAAGCTCCGACTGTTATCTGGGCGGACGGGTTTCGATCCTCGCTTGATGTAGTTGCTTGTCTAGCCGCACTGATGAGCTGTGAAACAGGGACACGTACAATGTGGTTGACTATAATAGTCCCTATATTATCTTGAGCATATACACATTAACAGTAGCATATTACGCGATGCTCTCTGTGTAAATAAATTGTGCTTAGGTATTTGGACAGTGGATCAAATCTATTTTTATATTTTTATTGCGTCTTTGGTGCTTAACAAATACACAACATATCAACGAAAACAAGAGACAAATCGTGGTTTGTTACTCATTCTAGCTGTTCGCACTAAAACATTATATATATATATATATATATATATATATATATATATATATAGGGGATAGAATCCAAATTTTACACATGATCATATTATTATTATTATTATTATTATTATTATTATACAATTATTTTGTTTTTAAATCCCCGAAACAGTGTTTCACGTTACAAAACTGATGATCACTTAAATCAACATTAGTACTATAGTGAATTAGAGAAAGCATGTTGCTGCAGTGATTTCAGGCTATTAAATGGCTTGGTAATTAAAAGGTTTTCTAACGAATGATAAAAATATAAAAATTAAATAAGTTTTTTTGTATAGTTTTAAAGGTTAAAAAAATTCTAAACTATATATATATATATATATATGTATATAGTAATGAAATCAAAATGATGTTGTGTTTACCTGATATACGCAAAGATAAAGTTCAAATTAATATAAATAACTTTATTTTTATATAGATAATTTAATCTCAACCGAATAACAAATAACCAATAGGCAATAGAGAGCAGAGCTGTTAAAGAGACAAAGAAAATTAAAATTATAAAGTTGAACTTTTCAATCAAAATTTACTATTCGACTGTATATCGAAAACTATTCACAAAGCCCTTATTCTCTGGAGCTTCAAAGAATGCAATTCTTTCTATTCTTCTCGACAGTTGGACAGAAATGAATCAGCAAATTATATTTGCTAGTTATGGCATTAAGTTAAACCGCAAGTTAGTGTAGTCAATTGACAAACATCCTTCTTAAGTAAGATACACTGTAAAATCTCCACTACTAATGATTACTACGATACTATCTCATTGATTCACTGGTCAACACAATATTTTTGGCAGGCAAAGTAAGACTGGTTTCTGGGGTTTTCAAGGGCGCTGAATCCGAATCTGACATTAGTTTTTTCAAATTGGCTCTAGTTTTTGAGATATCACAGGGGGGTCGTTTGTCTGAAATCACCCATTCGCGACCATAGCTAAACGTACAAAAAACGGCTAAATAGTGCATAAATGTCAGATATTGATTTTTATGATAATCTTAAACCACAAAGACAGTGTAAAATCTAAATCTAACAAGTTAAGTTAGATATAACATCATTTCATTTATCCTATAACTGAACACTTTTCATAGATTTCGAGGATATACAAAACAATTTGCTAAAAAATTGCTGAATTTTAATTTTCCAAGTGAAAAAAAAAACATTTACATAATCAGTTATATATCATAAATTAATGCAAAGCATTATACACTAGATTCTTAGTTACAATGAACACACAAAACAATATTTTATTCACAAAACTAAAATTGACGTTTATACGATTTTCGCTTGTGAGCAACTTTTGGGCAGTCTCTCCAAAGGTTCCAGCAGTAGTCTGCCATCATGTGCTCATCCCATTTGCCTTGATACCTCTCTTCCATTGTTTTGATGTCTTGATGGAATCTCTCTCCCTGCTCCTCACTGTAATCTCCAAGATTACCAGGAAATCTGTCGAGGTGGCTAAACAAGAAATGAACTTTAATGCTCATATTTGCCCCTAGTTTTCCGTATGCAGTAAGCATCTTACGGACCAATTGCTTGTAATTGTCAGCTTTGAGATTTCCCAAAAAGTTTGTCACTACATCTGTGAAAGACATCCAAGCATTTAACTCAACCGTGTTCATATGATTAGTGAAGTCAAAATCCCTCATGAGCGTTCGAATCTGAGGTCCATCGAAGATGCCACCTTTAGCTTTTTCGATGGAAAGACCTGGAAATTGCCTGCATATGTACTTGAAGCAATCCCCATCCTTGTTCAACGCCTTAACAAACTGCTTCATGAGCCCTAGTTTTATGTGCAATGGAGGGAAGATGATTCTATCCCTGGGTACCAAAGGCTCATTGATGACGTTGGCTGTGCCGACTTCGAGACTTTCTCGTTCTGGCCAGTTCTCCCTTCTCCAGTGCTGGATTCTTTCTCTGCTATCCCACAAACAAAGAAAGCAGGGATACTTTGTGTACCCACTTTGCTGACCAAGCAGAAAATTCACCATTTTCAAGTCCACACAAATCAGCCATTTATGAGTGTTGTAATTCAGCTTTTCAAGAACAAATTTGATAGCATCATACTCTTCTTTCATCTTGGTAGAATGACCAATTGGTACAGGAGCAAACTTATTGCCATTGTGCAAAAATACAATTTTTAGACTTGCTTTCGAGCTATCTATGAAGAGACGCCAATCTGCTGGGTCATATGATGAGATCCCCATGCAGTTAAGAAGTGCAGAAACGTCATTACAAAAGACCAGGTCGTCTTCTTTAGAAAAGAAACGAAGCAAGCTGCCTTCCCTTGTCCTATAGTATGTTACTTTTGTGCCAGAATCAAGAATGTTTTTCTCTTGGAGTCGTGATGCAAGAACTTCAGACTGCTCCTTCGACAAACAAAGGTCTCGCACTAGGTCATTAAGTTCAGATTGATTGAAAAGCTGAGGGCCATTTGAGGGTTCTTCATAGTCACTACAGCTATCATCACTTGATATTGAAAGATCAGCTGGAATCTCTTCAGTTTCATCGATTTCAGGCAAACTGGTGAAAACAGGCACAGGTAGATCCTCAGAGTGCGCAACAGGACGGATAGCAGAATCCAGGCTCGGATACTGCCAATTTGCTTTCTTGTGCTTGTTAAACCCCGTCATGTCATTGAGACAGAAGTAGCAGTCATCAAAATGATTGTTGGGCTCTCTCCACACCATTGGTACAGCAAACTTCAACTTCAGCTTACCGTTGGTCCAACCGCGGAGACTTTCTACACAGGTTTTGCACACCATATGTGGGGCCCAAGACATGTCTTGGTCACCAAGTATCATATCGAAGTAGGCTTTGTACGCCCTCTTGACAAAGTCTGTAATATTCCTCTTTTGTTGTGCCATCATATACTGTCCACAGATGTAACAAAAGACATCCGGTTCATATCTGCAACATCTTCTAGAAGAACTCATTTTCTCTCTGGAACTCATTTTCAACTGTGGAATTAAAAAGAAAATTCTTAATTACTATTTAATTTATACTGCAACTATATTTATGGAACATGTTATTAAGTAATTACAGTATATAATTATATAAAAATTCTCCCTATATAAATAATTATATAAAAATTCTCCCTGAAATACTTCAATATATACATAATCATTATAATGATTCAATAATATCAGAAAATTATTATTTACTGCTTCTATATTGAAGTATTTCAGAGAGAATTTTAGCAGTTTAGGCTTATTTGGGGCTATCAGTATCTTCTAAACTAGAGCCAATCTGGCAAAACCAATGTTATATTCGTAATCAGCGACCTTCAAAACCCCAGAAAACACTCCTAGATGGTCTGCCAAAGAAAAAAAAATAAAAATTTGTTGACCAGTCTTATTATACACGCAATAACCCTTATCCCTGAGTGGCCTCCAATCTTTGGTAAGTGGTGACCTCCATGTAATTTTGAACAAGGGTTTTTTGCAATTATGTTTGTTGTTCCTTTGTTATTTATTTTTTCTAAAACCCGATTGCTGCATCGGAAAGGCCAGTTAAAAATACATAATATACTTTGTTATTTTCTTTAATTTAATCCCTTTTTTAGAATTTATTAGACAAAATTTAACTTTTATTTTACCGTGCCAATAAATATGATCATCACCGTATATATGGCGATTAACCTACACTGAATATTCCGCGTTTCATCCACTCTAGGACTCTTCAGGCTTATGTAGAGTCCGAGAGTGGATGAAACGCGGAATATTCAGTGTACCTACGTATTGAACACTTTTGAAGTAAATACTTAAAGTTTACGCATGACTTTATACTTTCGTATATTAATTTTATGTGAGTAAATGAAGTAGTTATATATATATATATATATATATATATATATATATATATATGTATAGATTTTGTTATTGTTGTTATTTTTCAAGCGATAACTACGGTTAATATTGGCGCCGCCTCGGAGCTCATTTTTTTTATTTACTTAGAAAGTCGCCCTTTTTAATTTGGACGTATTTAACATTTTTTATGTATTTTATTATTTTTAAAACAGTATATATATATATATATATATATATATATATATATATATATATATATATATATATATATATATATCCATCAGTCACGTCGAGGAAGATCGAAGGATCTGTCGAAATTTGTGCTTTTGAAGGAAACATTCTTGTTTTTTTATAGACTTTATGCATTCCAATCCGTCAATATATAGGAAATAAAACAAAAAAGATAGAAACATTGATATGTTTTTCGTATTGATTTTTATTTATGCATACTTATATATATATATATATATATATATATATATATATATATATATATATATATATATATATTGTTTCAGGGCCAACAGCTAGAATGAATATCAAAACATGATTTACCTTTTGTTTTAATTGATATGTTGTGTATTTGTTATGGAACGGTACTATGAATAAATGGAATCTACGGATCACCAAATACGCAATGAAAAAAATATGGTGTTGCGTTTGGGGTCGTACATGAAACTAAGAAATCCTTATTGTTAGATTTCTAAATTTTCATCGAAATCAGGAATAGTTTGAATGTTATTTCAACAACAAAGTATAATAGATGATTTTAAAAGAAAATTTAATTGCCTTTTTGTGTATTAATTTTTTTAATTAAATTATTTTAAAAAATATATTTTCGTAATGCGTCTTAGTGTTTTTTCCATGTTTAAATCATATTTCAATTCAAAATTCTATTCCTTACAAATAAAAATGAAATGTAAACATATACTTTTTTGTTAAGTCATTTGGAATTCCTTTTTTCCACATTTTCTACTGTGTATTACGAGTGTACTATTCTAATACAATGAATATAAACTAAACAATAAATTAAAACATCAAGTTATAGTGTTTGTTATCATCATTACTATATTAATAAAGTGGGCGGGGGGTTGACAGAAAAGACAAAAAAGGATAAAAACAAACAAATGTAAACCCATTAAACTCATTACTACGACTAATAATTCATCTTATACAACTTTTACCAAATTACTACCACTACTACTAAAATTACAACTAAGACGAGGAGTGACGCAGCATATGATAAGCCACTGGACGGCGCATATACACGACATTCGTTGACGTGGTAAAAACAAAAATTAGTATATGGCTGTCTGCGTAACCACACTCTTTTGTCGTATGTTCGCTATCACTAGTGAGAAATCAAGAAAACTAATCAATAAAACAAACGTATTCTACAGGCATTGCGCGCTGGGTTTATACGTACGAGTCATTCTTTATTGTAATATCTCGTAGTTTTGATGAGTGAGCATGATTTCCTCTTTGTCCTGTATTGTCGACTGTTTGGCTTATCGAATAAAAGTACGCATGCATGGAAAAATAATGGAGACTAACTGTGTTTTCGAAGGTTTCAGACTATATAAGTAATTAATTACTCGCCTCTTTTTTCTCACTTTTTGATTTTAATTGTTTTCTATTAAAAATTGGTGTCGTCTCATAAATCATTACATTGTGATGAATTAAACGTATATAGCGACTTCTCATTTGATGATTGCAAGATTTCTCTGTTAGTTGTCTTCCCTTTACATCTAACGGAATTTCTATTATTATTTCTCATATGATAATAAAACAGTATCGTTACAAGCATAGCATTTTACTTGTTTATTGCAAATATATACATATCATCGCCATTATCGTAATAATAGCATGACGACGAATTCACAACTATTTTTATTACTATTTCTGAATAGTAAGCTTACAATTGGTTATTTGTTTTTTTTTAAACTACTCTAGACTAATGTTTTCATCTTCATTGTTTTTAAACCCTTCGATCAATTACATCCCCGATCTTCATCAGATGCATCTTGTCGAAACCGAGAATCGTTCTGTCGAACTCGGCAAACTGCACGGAATTTTGAATTGCTCCCCTTATTTAATCCACGGGAGATGTCGGTGTCCGTTCCCTCGGGCATGAGTAATAGATTGTACTAAACACTTTATCTACTACGCATTGAAAATACTATTACGAATAATATTTGTATCGAGGTTTACGAAACGAGAGCATGCTATAGTCATAGATGTAATAAATCATCACGTTCGAAAATCCATGAAGATATTTGAGTTCAATAGTAGTTTCTTGCATTCATCATGAGAATGCACGAGTTAGACATGATACATCTTAAGAAAGTTGGATTTGTACATCGACTGTAACTTTGTGAAAAAAAACGTTCCTGAGAAGAATTATGTAAGGGTGAACCAAATTAATACGACTACCTTATTGTATTATTCAGATTATTCACATTAATTTTCTAATATTTAAACTACCTTTGGCTCGATCATCCACATAAATCTCAGATAGGTTTCCCGAAATTGGAAATGTTTAAAGTATTTTGTTCATAACAGATTAAAACATAGATGATATCTTTTGACAGGGAAATCGACTTTCATTTTGGTGATCCATTCGTGTGATTCGATTATTTTTAATAATAGCTTTGAGTTTTGTTATTATATTTTATGTTTTTTGTTTAGATTAATCTGATTCGTATTATTTAGATTCTGTGGACCACTTTGTCCAGCAAGAGTCTTATTCCCTCAATGTCTCGATCGACAAACTTGCAACCTGTTTCAGATCTATCTTGTTGAACAAAGGACATTTTATGTCGAAGTCAGGAATCCGTCTTTCGAAGTCATAAATCTATGTAATCTGCACAGAATTTTGAATCCTCAACCGTAGCATGCCCTCGCCATTTATGCACCGATGTCGTATTGAATAAAGTCCGTTATATGTTACACTTTAGGGTGGTTGCAGATTGCGAAATATTTATGAATTTGTTAAATATTTGCGAAATATTTATGAATGGGTTAAATCTGATTGGAGAAGCATGCAAGAATTCTTAATTCAATAAAGGGCTTATAATCGAGAGACTTGTGCCAGTTCCACAGAAAGATTCACCAGGTCAATAAAGAATTTTGGAAGTTACAACGACCAAACTTTGTGGGAATGTCGCTCAAAATAAGGACAATAGTCGGCAGAATCCAATTAATAAGAACACCGTATTAATATTTAGGTTATTACTTTTTTTATTTTTGTAGGTTAACACAAAAAAGATCATCACTAAAAAAATCGAATAAATTCCAAAGATTTTAATTTGGTTGAGACAAATGGAACACATACATCAAATCCGTTGCCAGGGTTGCTGGAAAAATAGTGGGGCCTTCTATTGATCCAGTAGATATCTCATTGCTGATGCAATTCTCTATCTGTATAAGAGCCAGGTACGTCTAAAGATGGATTACTGTTTCGACATCTAGGCAGGAGCTGCTCTAAACGGATGTGTATTGCCTTAATAGAGTTCAGAATAGAGTTCGTAGTTTAGTAGGGGATGGCCTTTACACTTCTCTGCAACCTCTTTCTCAAAGAAGATATGTTGCGAGTCTGTCTCTGCTTTATCGTTAGTTTCCTGGCAAGTGCTCGTCTGGGCTCTAATCTATGGTCCCCGTCGACAAACTTTCACGATAAACACTCGTCTAACTAAAAACTGAATCAATAATTTCCCCCACTCTTTATCTGTGTCTAAACGTAAACGTAAACTCCATTAAGACATTTCTTTTTTAGAACTGCACGCCTGTGGAACTCTCTTCCTTTTACCTACTTTCCAGCTGACTGCAATATGGTTGTCTCTAAGTCCAACGTAAACAATTTCTTGATTAGCCGTTCTAATTAAACTAACAAATTTATCAAATTTCCATTACTAACGATTACTATATTTTCCAATTGACTACTGTACACGTTTAAACCACCATCCTCGAGACGCCCCTGGGCCTTGATAAGTGGTTAGGCTTATGTAAAAAAAGTGCTTGATAATTTAGTCTACTGTTTCATCATTATATTATAACTATAACTACAAATCTATGTTGAGTTCTTCAAGTGTATATTTTGAGACTATATAATCATTATGTAAAATTCCAGAATTAATCAATAGGATCGATTGTTCTTGGTGTCCTATGATTGGGTAAAATGTTTGAAATAATTCCTAACAGTATTCTTAGATTGTACGTATAGGAGATTGGTTGAGTTTTTTTAGAAATATGCATTTGAAATACAAACAGGTGTCAGGATTATACAATTATGAATCTTCAAGCAAAACATTGGCACATTTCTTTCTAATAAAACCTCATAAAACTATTTTCTTTTCCCAATCATCAACAAAGGATTTATTTGTTTTTTTTATTTGTAGAAGCATTTAATGGATGTTCCTGTGTATTTATTTCGATATTTTTTTTTGTATTTGATCAATATTTTTTCCGTCATTTCTGAAACAATTTTACGGTCTCCCTCGCTATACATTTACATTTATTAGATTATTTTCAAATTGAGAATTGCCAATTAACTAATTGTTTCTTGCCGATTAATTAAACGCGATAAACAAAATCTAAATTCGTAACAATACGATGGCCGACTTGTGTTTTCAAAGCAGATTCTAATTGACACATTCATGAAATGTATATAATCCTCACGAACTACGTGCACATATTTAGCTTATTTCAAGTGCATTCGTTTTTTTTTTAGATGCTTCATAGCTTGTGAATTAAAATGTCGTCGTTTGAACAGTTCTTAATGGACTAACGTAGATTTCTATCAAATCAAGGCATGGTAACAGATAAAAGTACATAAATTCTAGTGATAGTTGTTATCAAAAAGACTCCAGCCACATAATTTTTCGTCTCCACATGAAAAAGGGGTTTGCTTTTCGTCTGCAAGTTCAAAGGTTGTGCAGATAAACTACCTATCGAACATTAGCCGGTTATGCTTGTACCATTTGTCTGTGCGACCGAGATGAAGTTATTTGCATAATTCCCAGCGAACTAACCTTCCAATGTGGCGGTGCCTGTTCTTATATTCCTTTTGGAGCATTTTGTGCATTCGTTTACTATATGATTTATCGTTGCATCTCTTTGTCAACAGAGTCTGCATTTACTATTGTCGTGTGTGTGTTTTTTTCAATCTCTGCATTGATGTGGTGGGTTCGAATCGATGTATCTTGCGCTGCAGTTATTAGGGATTCAATTTCTCGGTGTATGTGTTCTTTTCGCATCCATGTCTGAGTGATTTCGTTATTCTCATCTTTTATCAACCTTGTTTTTTCCGATTTTGCTTTACTCATCTTATCATTTTTCTTACTATTTTCTGATTTTTTTCAGTGTCTATCACTGAATTATCCTTTCAGCATTTTGCAGTATGTATTTTCGTAGGATTGTTTTTGTAACATTAACACCGTCTATTATACAAACACATTCTCCCCTGCCGTCTTTCTTTTTCATGTAGAGTCGATGAACCTCGTTTTTTTTGGTGTAGTGTGTTGTGCATGGTTATAGCTTTCCTTGTTTTATGGTCGAGTTGTGTCAGTGCTTCTTTAGACCACCCTATGAACGGTCCAGTGTATTGGCGGAACTGTCTGTGCACCTTTATTAGGTTTCAGCTATATATCTTTATTTTACAGGAGTGTTCTTATTCTCCTGAGGTATTCCTTTCCAATTCTCTTTTTTAGATTTCTGTGGTTTTGATGGTGTCCGTATTCTTAAAATGTTGTGTTGTGCTGCTTCCAGGACTCCTACGTATTTATACGCATCTTGTATCTCTATGCATTCTCTCGAACCAGTTTTCCCTTTCTTATAACTAGTAGTGCGCACTTTCCATACTAAACTCCATTTGGATATCCTGGCTGATGATCCTGGTAGTATTTATCCGTGTTCTCAATTCCTTTTCTGTCCTTGCAAAAAGTTTTAGATCGGCGGTTTATATTTTTTCCTCTGTATTAGGGAACTTGTATCGGGCTTAGAACTTTTTCAGAATATTCTTCAGGGGCATCATGCTATGATAAACAGTTATAGAGAAAATGATTTATTATTATTATTATTATTATTATTAGTAGTAGTAGTAGTAGTAGTGGTAGTAGAAGGCATATTATTCTACATAGGTTTGCACACATTCATCAATAAATATCTATTTTTAGGATAACCTGTTTCACTTCCTGTAGTGAGTGACAACAATTATTCTCAGATTTCAATTACATTCCCCCTCTTTCGAAACGTGTTGCACATAAATTTGTGTTATCGTAACTGCCGTT
Organism: Euprymna scolopes; assembly: GCF_053919585.1. NCBI lineage: Eukaryota > Metazoa > Mollusca > Cephalopoda > Sepiida > Sepiolidae > Euprymna > Euprymna scolopes. The sequence continues at coordinate 85,623,755 of NC_136515.1, forward strand.
TATAATTGATTTCAAATTGTCACCGCCAATTACTCTCATTGGTACTAAGGTAACAAAAAATATATCATGTCACAATCCCATTTGCAACTACCCAGTTAAATTTTGGATAGTTCTTTTTCTCTTCGATTTTTTAAAATTCCTGTCGACCCTCTATGAGGATTTGGTGTGTTGTCAGTGGATGCCGACTCTTTCTGTTTGTGGAGCGTAACTTAAGATTATAAAGTTTCAGTTTTCTTCATTCCATGTGATTTTTCTTTGTGTTTTACTCATGTAATAGTTTCTACCTGCACGACTATCGCCTCTGATTCCAATCTCACACATAATTTTTTCACAGTTTTTCGGGAATTTTAATATTTGTAGTTTTTACTTGAGTTTCTTTATCTTTCCTTTCATGTTCAACTGTCTTGCGTATTCGAGTCTCATTCATATTCATTCTGTGGTCTTCTGGAACGGGGAAATCTACAATTTGCCATGGCTTTTCATTCTTGTTAACTATCATTACATCTTGGTAGGATAGGTTAAACATTTTATATATCCGTGTCCCATAGAATTTTGGAATTTCATTTTCAAGTACTGCTAGTGAGTTGTTCTTATACTATGTGCATGGGTTTTTAAGATGGATTTGTTTGCAAAATACCAAGTGTAATTCCTTCACACCCACACACCCACCCACACACACCCACACACACACATACACACACACACACACACACACACACACACACATATATATATATATATATATATAGTATATATTCATATGTGCATCGATGTCGTTAGTTCTAATCGTGCTATCCTGTGCAGTTGTTAATAAGTATTCAGTTTCTTTATGTTTTTGTAATCAAATTAAGAAAAAATAGTAAAAAGAAATTACTAGCAGCATAACCACTACTTTTGAGGACGTCCTGTATCTTAAGTGACAACTATGCCCTCTTTCCTTAGGTATTTTATAATATCCGTATTCGTTTCTAAATTAATGTTTTATTTCTGTTGCGTTGCTGGTGTTTGCTACATTAATTCTCAAATAGTTGTAGGTGTCATATTTACCTAGTGTACCCCTCTCGGCTTGGTTGATTAATTGCATGCCTTCGTTGACTCCAGTCACCTCACTGTCTTAGAACTAGCAATGCGGACTTTTCCATCCCAAATCTTATTCGGATATCCACAGTGAAGATTCTAGTTGTGTTTGTTAGTTTCTAGTTGCATATTTGAATTTACAAAATTGCCACTACATAATGCATTAAATTTCACTGTTTATCCACAACACCAAATTACGGCATATTATCGTATTGCTTTTAGCTGTCAATTGACATTCATTTTAATGCATGTAAATAAACAGAAGGATTTTCAGGATGTTGTGAAATGCGTATGTATTTGTCATTATATTCATCAACAGTACACAATGGGATATTTCGTCTAAATATTAGGCATATTTTTTATACAACACACACAGCATATACATATCCACATATATGTATGTATATAAGTTTGGGTGTGTGCATGTTGAGAGCATGGAAGATGGTGGAAAAAAAACTATACAAAACAGCCTAGAAAAACCAGAACATTTTTTTCATGTCAAAAAGGGTTTCGCTTATTTCAGATGACGTTTCGATACATCATATCCCCTCTTCCTACATAAAAAAGATGAAAAATATGTACAACATCGAAGATTACATTACTGATGAATACAGGATTATAATTGACAAGAAAAACAAAGAGGAAAACAAGAAAAATAAAAGATAATATAATGGAGTCGAAGGTCAGAGTATATCAAGACCACCGTTGCTGCCTTCCTCGTTTTCTGTTTGAAATCTATTAGTTATATTTTCCTTTACTTTTTTAATCCTGTCGATTATCTTTCCATATGCACCCGTAATTCTATACTCAATATGAAAACGTCTCCTCCGCTAGTCTATGACATATGCGAAGAATGCATGATATTACACATTATCTTATGAGAGAACTAAAAACCTTCTTAATATAAAAACCAAAACACACACACACACAAACACATCCCCACACACATATATATATTTATTACCGTGTTATCTATTTAGTTACACATGTCTCGGTTACCGAATCGTATTTGCGATATATGTGCGTTTGTATATGTACATATATGCGTATATGTACTCATGGATTGTGTGTATATTGATGCGTGTATATTTCTGTATGTATGTGTGTATACATATATATATATATATATATATATATATATATATATATATATATAATATATATGCGTGCATGTGGGTGTATTTATGTATATGCATGTGTATATATATATATATATATATATATATATATATATATATATGAATTTGTGGACGTATGTATGCGTGTATATGCATGTGTATATCTGGATATATATGCATGTGTGTATGTATGTGTATATGTCTATACATGCGATACACTTAGCACTGAAAATAAGCTAGGACATAACCATTATCAAAGACACCATCTTAGACACCCGCTCCTCATATATCTAAACTTAACGGAACTACAAGAATCCCTGACTCATTAATACTGAACCAACACTTTCATGCCTTTTGACCTTTAAACCTTCAGGCCCTCTATATCGATCCAACCACATTTAAACTCTTAAATATCCTACTAACCGTATAACTAGGAATATAGCACAACGTAATTGTGAATACTCTAGCCTAATGACTAACTATTACTACTTATATTTATATTTTGATACATATAATTTTAACCCCTATAGACATACACTACTTAAGGAATTATAATTGATTCCTAAACCTTTTTACATCTTTACTACTTTTAATTAACAATCATCATTTTTCTTCCCCTTTCTCTTATTATCTCTACTACTTTTACTTTTTATTTTTATTTTCACCTATGTAACCATTTACAATTGAGTCAGTATGCCCATGTGTATGAAGTTCTATATCTTCATTGCGTGTGCTTTGCGTGAATATATGTGTATGTGCAAACTTATACCAATTCCTAACCCTCGTAACCCTGTTACATCAGACCCCTAATATCAGACACCCCGAACTAGTATATTAAACTATATTATCACATTATCCTAGGCCCGTCTATCTCTTTCTGTCTCTAAACCTACCTAAACCTTAGGACCTACGAGACATTATAAATTACCCCATACCTAATGAACACTTATATCCAGGCAACTCCATACAGACCCCCAAATATTAAACCAACAACATGTTTTTTATAATGCATCTACCTAACGTCGCCTTATTAATTATACGTACCTATATATCCTAACTTTATTTTATTTACTTATTATAGATATGCATATGTCAATATATCTATGTGCATGTCCGTGGATGTATGTATATTTCTGTGGGTATGTATATATATATATATATATATATATATATATATATATATATATGTGCGTGTATGTAGGTTCCTGTGGGTGTAAGTATATATATATCAATATTTTACTGTATATCTCTATATATGTATGTATATATGTGTATGTATGTGCATATATATGCGTGTGCACGTGTATGTGCATATATATTTGCATATATGTGGGTATGTGTGTATGTATGCGTATGTATATGTATATATGTATGTGGATATATATGTATATATATATATATATGTATATATATATATATGCTTGTGTGTATGCATATGTGTTTGCATGTATATTCACTTTAATTTTTTTAAAGACCTTAAATAGCCAAGGAATTTAAATAGATGAATATACATGAGTTCGATATAACTACACCTACATCGAGAAAACGCATCTTGCTTACCACAACAATGCCCCCCCCCTCACAATCTGCATGATCCCCTAAAATGTTAAAACACATTTTACACGTACGCAACTCTACGGCCCAAAGCCACATGTGGAATTGATTGTCTCTCTCTCTCTCTCTCTCTCTCACACACACACACACACACACACACACACTCTCTCTCTCTCTATCTGTCTGTTTTTCTTTCTGTCCCTTTCATACATTCCTGTGCCTGGTTCAACAGTTTAACCTTCCTAACCCCTGCCACCTTCTCTAATTTATAAAAGTTTAAAACTTAAAAATTATACCTGAAATTCTTCCCCTCTCGTTAAGTTATCCTTCAATTTATCTCTCTAACCTCCCCATCCATGTTTCCCTATATCTATATCCGCAGCTAGCTGAACTTTTTAACCTCCTCCAACAACCGTCTAATGTTTTTAAACTTAAACCCTTACTATTGTCGATCCCCACCCCCGTTTTCTCGTGCTTCTTCTAATATAATTTCTCCAAATCATAATAACCAGTTCTGTAAAGTCTAACGAAGTTACTGAATCGTAAATGCGATTCAGTAACAGAAACATGTGTAAGTAAACAAATAAAACGGTAAAAAAAAATAAAACAAATATTTGCTCTGCAAAAGGGCAATACTATTGAGCACTTTTTTCGTGTTTTTACTAATTATGATATATATATATATGCATATATATATATATAATCATGATTTTCGAAGAATACACAATTTTAATATTGCAATCATGAAGAAAATACTTATTTTTCGCAATTAAAAATGAAACGTTTTTATAAAAAAGAAGAAAAGTGAAAACAAGAGAAAGAAAATTACGGAAATAAGCTGATCAATATATATATATATATATATATATATATATATACATCAAAGGATGTACATAACAAAGTTCTCTCTGATTCTCTTTCCTCTGATCTCGAGCGCGTGGTTCAGTGGGGGAAGACGTGGCTGGTTACCTTTAATGCATCCAAAACCAAACTCCTATCCTTACATCATCAACGCTCTGATCCCCATCTGGCATCAATTGGGATGGATGGCTCTCGTCTGGGAGAGGCCTCATGTTTTGTCAAGCTTATGTATTTGACCTTTACTCCTGATCTGAAATGGAACACGTACATCAAGTGTGTTGCCAAGGTCGCTGGAAAGATGGTGGGATCCTTCTACCTCTCCAGAAGATATCTCACTACTGATGCAATTCTCTATCTATATAAAACGTAAGTACGTCCAAGGATGGAATACTGTTGCCAAACCTGGGCAGGAGTTGCTAAAAATAGCCTATCCGGCTTGACAGAGTACAAAATTGACTTCGTGGCTTAGTGGGGGATGCCCTTTTCTCTACCCTGAAACCTCTCTCCCACAGAAGAAACGTTGCGAGACTATCCTTGTTTTATCGTTATTTCCATGGCAGGTGCTCGTCTGAACTCTAATCTCTGGTACCCCATCGCCAATCTTTCACGAAAAACACCCGTCTAGCTTAATCCACTGTGAAAACTTTCCCCCACCCTTTATATGTGCCTAAATTAAAACGTGGATTCCATGAACAAAGCATTTTTCTTAGAACTGGAAGCCTGTGGAACTCTGTTTCGTCTGCCTGTTCCCAACTGACTACAACTTGGATTTGTTCAAGTCCAATATAAAAAATTCCTAATGAAACGTCCTCTTAAGTAAACACTTCTTTAAATCTACACACTAACGCAATGTGCGTGCAATTACCCTTATCCCTGAGTGGCTTCCGGACCTTGATGAGTTGTGACCACTGTGTAAAACATATATATATATATACATATATATATATGTATATATATATATATATATATATATATATATAAATTTGTATCCCTGTCTGTTTGATCGTTTATTTGTTTGTTTGTTCCCAATATGATAAATATGTACAAAACGTTCATTACTTTAATGCTTCATTCATTCGTATATATATATATATATATATATATATATATATAAATATATATATATATATATAAATATATATATATGTATCTTTTTAATGGTTACCCTTTTAAAGCTCGTAAGTATCGTCGTCAATGCATTCATTGGGATGTTAAACGTAGTTTATGAATGCTTGAAAATGTTGATGTATACAAACTTTAAACGGAAACGGGAATAGAATAATATTACCAATTTAATCTCGTTAGTAACGTTATATTTGAAATCAACTTAAGTATTTCATTTACAAAGGGAGAGAATATAGTAAAATAGAAAAATAAAGCATTTTAGTGTTCAAAGGAAGATAATCACTAATTTGCTATGAGTTGATTTTTTATGTAATGATTTAAATATATTAATATCTATAAAATCTATAATAGAAATTAATGAATATTATTGGTAGTAATGTAATAATAATATTATTTTTAATAGCAATTATAACATTTATAGAACTTATATTAATACAAGAGTAACATATAAATTAAAAGTTAAATAGATAATAAAATAAAAAAGATAACAATGGTAAAATATCAGATAAGATACGAATAATACTAATAATAATAATAATAATAATAATAATAATAATAAAATAATAATAATAATAATAATAGTAATGAAAACTATAATGATAGTTATTAATTTATGAATTATAAATTTTAAGATAGATTAGTAATAAAACCATTTTATAATTTATGGTGACATAAATTTGTCCAAACTAAACCACAGTTTATGAATACATCCTGAAAAAAAATCGTTTTAAAGTTTAAGAGTATGTCTTTATTATTATTATATTTTAACATCTTAAGGGTTTATTATCTACAGAGTGCACGGATTACGTCTCCCAGCATATATAATTGTAGCGTCCCTGTACGTGTGTGAGTTTGTGTATGAAACGCAACGCTCCTACAGCAACATCACTAGACCAATTATGATAACACTTAATATGATGATGTTTCCCCACTTAAGAATGGTACACACCATTTATCTATCTATTTATCTATCTATCTATCTATCTATCTATATATATATATATATATATATATATATATATATATATATATATATATATCTGTATAACACTCGTACAGCCTACACGAAAAGCTGTTAAAAAAAGCGCTAATAATAGGCTCTGGGTGATGGATGACCCCTTTATGAGCTATTTAAGGTCAAATCTATCCTAACCCACTATGCACTTCCGGTAATTACGTTTATAATTTATATACCAAATTAGTTTTATATAGTGTGGTGTTAGTCGTATTATTATTGCTTTTAATTATTAGATTTGAGGATTTCAATTTATTAAATTATTTGAATCTTTTTGTTTTGTGTAATTGGTTTGGTGTTCTTTTTAATTAAGTTTCTCTTAATAAGTTGCTCGTTTATTTTTTAGTAAATGTATTGTTGTTTGTCTACTTTACTTTGATAGTGTCGTTTTAGTTAGGGTTAGTGTTTATGTTTTGTTGTGGATAAAGTTCAAATAGCGTTTTATGTGTAGGTTTACGATTCTCTCAAGGTAATTATTATTTATTAGGGAGTGTTATATGTTTGTTAGTTCTTTGTAAAATATAGGTCGGGTATATGCTGTGTTATGTGAACGATGAATCAGGTATTTTATGAGATCGCTTTTGTATTTTTATGTGTATTCTCTTTTGTAATTTTAAAAAGTGTGTTGTTATTAGTAGCTTGTGGTGTTGAGGTTATGTATTTGGTAAGTATGCTAGAGGATACTAATACATCGCGTAAGGTAGTGTTTATTATTTATGTATAATTCATGTATAAACCTGAGGACGGTCAGTGTTTTAATTCGAGTGTTTTAATGTCTTGAGCAGATTCCGTTTCTTTGAAAGTGGGTGAACAATATAAACTGGGCGCTATATTGTATAACCTACCGGCCGAAACAAAAAAGACGGATCGGAAAATAGGAAAGATTGCCAACAACATTCAAAACAAAACGAAATCAGACGTATTTAATCAGATATGCATAAATAATGACTTGCTGCCAAATTATACACTCCCGCACACGCACACACACACACACACACACACACATATATATATATATAGGTATATATATATATATATCCTATGCATATGGCCTGAGGAGGGATATAACATATGAGGAATATTTGTAATCACGTCTCCACCTTATGTTATGTCATATGAACATTGCTTAGTGGTATTTTTATCTTGGTTGTCGTCCTTGTAGCCTTACCAGGTAACTAATATATAAATACTTGAGTTTTTTGTTGATTGTTTGAAGGATATTAAGGTTAAAGTCTCCGCCTCGAAGATCCGGTGTTTTTTTTAGAAAGTCGCCCATATTTAATTTGGACGTATTTTTTAAAAACATTTTATCTATGATTTTTAAAAACAGTAATCTACGGACACGCATGTTTCGGAGCCCTACTCCTCTCCAGTGTAGCCTGACTGTTATTGGGAATCGAACCCGGGACCTTATGTATTTCAGTCCAGCGCCCTAATCCATTACGGAATGATGCGATAGACAATTTACTGTTTAGTTTTATTTATATATATATATATATATATGTATATATATATATATATATATATATATATATATATATATAATTTCACGCGTAAGCCACAATATATATATATATATATATGTATATCAAAGTTTATATATATGTATATATATATGTATATATACATTACTATATATACATATATATGTATATATATTTATATATATATACATATATATACACACATATATATAGGTCATTTAATCACATAAATTTATATACGAATATATAATTTTATGCGTAGATTATTCAGCAATTACTTCAAAAGTGCTAAATACATAGGTAGAGCTTGGTAGTAAGTTATGAAAATATATATGGCAATCAAGCTACACAGAATATTCCGCCTTTCATTTTCGTGGGAATTTGTCAAGCATGATCCTTACGAATCCTCATAAAATGAAACACGGGATATTCTCTGTAGCTTAATTGGCATACGTATTTTCATAAGTAACTATATATATATATATATATATATATATATATATATATATATATATATATATGTATTTGTATATGCATACATACATGTGTATATATAGGTTGTTCACAAAAGTATTTCTTATTAACACCAGATTTGTCTTAATTTGTATTATTTTCAGTCATCAGACTACTGTTCTCATCTTGAGTATGATTTTCAGAAGTTTCCAGATGGGATGTATTAATTATAAATGATAAATAATATACACAAGTAATAAGTATAAACATCGATTTATATATATATGTATATATATATATATATATATATATATATACACAAAGATATATATATATATATATATATATATATAGAGAGAGAGAGAGAGAGAGAAAGAGATAGATAGAATAGTAGGTATATAAATGGTAGGTTGATAGATAGATACATACATACATATATACACACATACATACATAAATAGATGGCTATAAGTTATATATAGTAATAATTACTAGTAAATAATGGTATTTACAAACAGGAATAAAATATGTTTAATGTTCTTAAAATGTGTACCACAATTGCCGCACTGGCCCTCCTTCAGTGGTTAGAGTTGTTAGAAAAATCAATTTAAAAAAAGTTATATTCTCCTTCACTCCTCCGTGTGAACCACCTAAAATACAATTGTGAATTACTTATGATCTCTATCGAGTTATGCCTGACGGAACAAGAGCATACTAACCCCGTGAAGTAAATAAAGGGATCCGCTTGAAATACCGTGAAAATTCCCAAGTTGAACAGAAACATCCTTGAGTTCGAAAGATAGACCTGAAGGATATCGGAGATCCCATCGACCGAAACATTGTGAAAATCATACACAAGATGAGAATAGTAGTCCGACGAATCCAAATAATGCGAATAACCCATCCTAATCTCAAAAATTCAGAAACGTCATACACTTAATTTATTTCATTATTTTCTTTCATTTCATTTATTTTCTGTTTCATGTAAAAAGCTATTCATACGCAGAAATGACTAGAAAAAGCCTGAGAGACAGGAATTTATTAAACATGTAGTGTACCAAGTCAGAAAGATAGAGATTGTGTTTAGGTGGCAGGAACAGAGTTGGCGGTAGACATACACACTTGGTTATGGTCTTTTTTCCCGCGGCGGTTTGTATTCACCTTGTTCAGAATATGGCCGATGCTAATATTTCTCTTGCAAACAATCGAATCTTTTCACCATTTTTGCAAAACCAATGGAAGTTTTTGGATGTTTTTCTTCTTTTCCGAAAGAAATCACACCTGTGTTGGATATTGTCTCGCTGCTCAAAGTTATAATCAATATAATTCGATCTTCCTCCAATAAAAAAATAAATGCTGACATCTCTCAGCTCGAAAATCGTTTAATGCATTTAGCGTTTTAAAGATTGGAATAATAAGAAAAATATTCTCTAAAAGTAGAGATAAATCAATTAAAAACTCTGATAATCACAAGATATAAGCGAAGATCAAAGTGATTTTTTCGTTCGGGTCATCGATCTGTGATTATTGATTCTTATGATCATTTACACTTAAATAGGCGTTTGAAAGAAAAATGATAAAATTGCATAATATAATATAATTTGTTATTAATAATAAAGATAAGTATGCATACTTCAAAGAAGCGTCTACTCGATTTGAGCGTGTATCGATGATACTTCCTTTTTTGTACCTAAAGCGAGAATGTTAAGGATAGTGATGCAAAGAATAGACCACTCTGTGAATAAATAATGAAAACATGGTATCAACATTTTACACATTGGTCTATTTCATCGTGAACTGCAATCATTTTTGCTCATACATTCTATTTACGCATGAAGTGATGAAGAGATTTTCAAATCTAAGCACGTTTAACATTGAAAAAAAAATCAACGTTGATCACCGAGTCTATCATCGTTAGATTGGAACTAAACTCGGATGCTGGAAAATACTGTGATATAGTACACTGTAAGAAAATGATTCTTGCACTAACACCAAAATTAGGCTCAAAATTAAACTGACTCATAATGGATATCCACTTGTTACTGTATCTTTTTATGCCGCAGTTTCAGGAAAGCCAATCGAATGTTTTACTTGTGTTAGCCTTGTTTTTATTTAATCAATGACATTTCCATTTTAAAATAGTCTGACGAGTTTTGCAGATAAACATTGGTATCTTACGTAGATCCTTTCTACACTGAAAATCAAGTAGCATATGTTTTCGGATATTAATTGTAAGAGCAAACATTCAAAAGCGATTCATATAATAACCTAATACAAAATTCACAACGACAAAAAAGATGGACCATCTATTTCAAAACAATATTCTCAAAACTTTCCATGAAACAACAATATTTATTTCAAATAAATTTCGGTTTATGCTTCTTCAATCCTACATATTTCATTGATGACTGTCGGGCAGAAATAATTACAGATGACCTTTTACCCGTTCGTCTCTTATCAGGTTTTTTTTAATATCATTATCTACTGCAGTTTCGAAACAGTATGGAATTGTTTTGATTGACATTTCCATCGCAGCAATTTAATAGTTAAATTTGAGCAACTTAAGTCCGATTGGTTGAAAGCCTGATTCAGAAAAAGACATTCTTGTAATGAATCGATCCGAAAATATGTTCGCGCATGTAAGTTAACGGCGATAAAAGGAGGAGCCTAATTTGAAATGCGACAGTCATACACGTAGATTGATGTGTATCAAATATTGTTGAATTGCTGAAATAATTTAAACTTTATAACTAATTTCATCGATTATATTTTTCATGATAGTTTAAACTCAAAATGAACACCTATTCATCAAAGTGTAACGTGTTTTTCTAGATATCAAATATATAAAACAAAAAGAAACTATTAATTTATTTATTTGCATACTGTTATTCTCCTCTTCATCGTAGTTGTAATTTCATCATCTGGTCATCTTCAGATGGTTAACAGTGACGGGATGGAATACTGAGTCTCGAACCTGTGTCCACAGTAATCACAGGCTTCCATATGCGTTTTTATCTCATTACGTTTTGACCAAATAATCCTCTGGCCTATTTTGGTTAGGAATGACACCCATATCTCAAGATAAATTTCACCTGGAACCGTAGGTATAAAATGCTTCTATTCACTGCGCCACGGACCCTAAGAGCGATCAAGATGTGATTGTTTAGTCTTCTGAATCAAAGTGTTCCTTCTTGTCGTGTATTCCATTGTCCAAATAGTATTGTATATTATTTTTATTGGAATGTTTGAGATGAAGAATTTGTGTATTTATTTGGGATCGTTAACCATTATGTTCACAGCTTTTGTCGTTTAACCAGATGTCAGTGAACTCATTTCGTGGGCTTCTTCAAGTGTGACTATGAAACGCAGTACTTACTGGAGATACGGTTACGAGACTCAGTATTCCTATTAACTCGCGAGTAATCACCCGAAAAAGACCGCAACATGGTAAAACAACAACAACTATGAAAATGAGAATAACCGTCCGCAAATTAATAAATCAATACATAAATTGCTCGTCTCAAAGAATAATAATGAATATATATATATATATATATATATATATATATGTATATATATATATATATATATATATATATATATATAATAATACCAATTACAATTAAATTTACCAAAATGATCCAAGATGGTAAAACTAAAGAATATTATAAATATTAAAGAATCATTATTTATAAAGTAATCTCAACCAAATGTAAAATGATCGATAAAACCAAATAGGATATTGATCTTATAATAAGAGCAATCAGTTAATAAAATATTTAATTAAAGTGGTTAAAGAAGTTCCTTGGTTATTATTAGAATTATTGTTGTTAAAAGAAGAAATGTGGTTTCATATTCTTTTCGTAATTAATTGTGAAGTAGCGCCGATATATATATATATATATATATATATATATATATATATGTTTTTTTTAGATGTTTTATATATGTTTATAGATGTTTTTTTTAATGAATGATAAAAAATAATTTTTTGTGTGGTTTCAAATGTTAAAAACTTCAAAGACTATATATATATATATATATATATATATATATATATATATATGTACTTTAATAAAAGCTCGAGGTCTTATATTAATATAAATTTGCTTATTTGTATTAGTTAAATGGACTTCTCTAACCACTTTTATTGAAAAGCTTAACTCTAATAATACCCCCCTTCTCAATCAAATGGACTATCATAAGAAAGTTAAGTCTAATACACCAGGCTCAAAGTCATGTCGGCTCTGCACAACCGAAGCTATATCTATAATTAGTTCCCTCAAAGTAACAATATAATAAATTATAAAAACGAATGGTCTCTTTCTGTAAATATAAGTCCAAATTAAATTATGATAATTTTGAAATTAAATAATTATTACTTTAACATTTCAGATAGATATATCATTTTTCTACATACTTTATTAACACTTTATAGCTTAATAATCCTTCTTTGCTTGGTCGTTTTTTTATCTGCAATTTCCGTTTTAGTCTTTAAAATGTCAATCTACCCACACATTCATATCCTGTATGTATATTTACTTATATGTTACTATATGCATTTACTCACATACTTACTTGCTTTATCCGGAATTTGCAGATACCGGCCATCCTCTACCCTTAAAAAGGAATTTATTATTTTATATATATTTTTTGTTTATTTATTATTTATTATTTATTTATTAATTAATTAATTTATTTATTTTATCTATTTAGTGTCAATTAACAACTCTTTATGAAATTTTCATAACTAATAACCTGTACATTTAAGTTGACCTATGTTTTTGCGCTATATTTTTTCGCGCCTTTTAGCATCTTTTTGTCTGGGTCATTTTGACATTTGCTTTTCTATTTTCTATTTAACTCTATCACCATTTTATCCTCTTCTTCTTCCCTGATCTTATTTACATTATGTCTGGACAACCGTGTGAAAAGCATATCTTATTTTTCTTTTATTAATATTATTGGAATTTTTCCCGTCTTGCTTGTACATATTTGTGAATTATTCCATAGATTTCGGCATTTTGCATTATTTTGGACCATCTTCCAATTACGTAATTTCCTTGGATTTTACTTGTGCAAATGGAAATTCAATTAACTTTCTTGGAGTTATATTTTTGGGTTTTTCCCTCATTGGATTATTTACCTTCTACCAGACTATCCATTCACGTGTAATCACCTTTTTCTTCACCATATTTCCTCTGCTTCACTTTTTGTTATCAAGTAAGATCTTGGACTTACTTGCAGTTTCATCAAATACATTTGTATGCAAAATCCGATCCCGTATTTTGCTAATTCCTACAATCTGATGAGGTTATCCACTTATCACGTGTTTCCTTTCCAGATTAAATATGTTTTAATTCTTTTTCAAAGTGTTTTTAACATGTTTTATTAAGTGTTTCCTTTTATATATATATATATATATATATATATATATATATATACAAACTACTAAAATAGATAAAGATTAGAACATATTGATCAATTTAAAAACTTTGTAATTAGTTACACCGACATATTAGGCACATACGCAAGTATAAAGTCCTTACAAAGAACATAACTCTAATAAAATGTATTCTTATTTTAAAAATCTATTAATCTACGCGTTAGATTAACAGTGTATTAATCGTAGTTGCTCTCCTAAACCTTTATCATATATCATAGAATATATATACTTGTAAATTATTTTTAATTGTTCTAATAAGACACGTTTTAATTAAATTACTAAAATATAATTCGTACTCTCTGTTACTGTATCGTTTTGATGATCTGAACCTTAGAGAGAAGGTCAGGTATGGTTTTGAACATCCGTAAATTCTGGTTTCATCCATCTGTTCCTATCCCTCGCCTTCTTATTTCCAAGTTATTTTTCGTTTTAATTAATTATAATCAGAAACCAACGCATTATGTATACATTTAATTAGCACCGTAATAATGAACACTATAAAAATGTTGGTGTAGAAAAAACTAGAGAAACTAAAGAGAAAAAGAGAGAAACACTCTATCATGAATATAATCTGAGCTCAATGGATAAACAAATGTTTTTTCTACCAAGGTTTTAAATAATAAAGTATAATTAGATATTATACTCACATATTTACCATGTATTGTTAGAATATCTATTAAAGAAATAAAATTCACGCGTATGTGAATAGCTATTTCGACACGAGATGTACGTTATTTTTTTTAATATTAAATGCATTTTAAATATACGTTGGAACCCAAAGTGACCTCATCATAATGGCAATACATTTTAACATTTTGTCTGCTCTAACTTCTGCTGTAGTTGATCATTACCTTTTCAATAAAAACTAAGATTAATATTTTAATGACAGAAAACATATTCACCTATTCTATGTCTGTGAGGTTAGGTAATGTTTTCATTTTAATTGTTCAACTTAGCAGTAATTTACAATACAATAAAAGATAGATGAATAATTCTACATTTCACCAGATTAGTTTCATGCTTCTAATTGTACTTTGCTTAATATTCCCGTTATAACCTCACTCGATACTAAAAATAAGCTTCCATTATCGCAAGCTGCTAGTAAATTTTATATATTCAGATTTCTGAAAATATTTGTGGTAGAACTCATACCGAAAAGAAATTATCCCCAGAGAAAACGAGAATACATAGAATATATTATTTAAGGCGATAAAATAGCACGTAAGTGCATCGCGGCTTCGAAGCGTAGCGATAAAGCACACGACTAAAAGTTATTACTATATATATATATATATATATATATATATATATATATATATATATATATATCAGCAGGCCATCTGGCATTGACCGGTTGTACAAAAAAAAGCTTATATATGATATCAAATTCCCGATTAGTTATTATATTTTACCCTATATATATATATATATATATATATATATATATATATATATATATATATATATATATATATACATGGGTGTAACCACTTATCAAGGCCCAGGGTCCACGCAAGGATAAGGCTTAATGGGTATATATTTGTCATTGTAATTTTAGCGTAGTAAACATCAGTGGGAATTGTTTAACTTGAATTACTTAGGGGGACGGTTCAATAAGAACTTGTTCACGTTGGTCTTGAAGACAATCAGATTGTAGTCAACTGGAAATCTACGTTTAAGTGTAGGCACATATTAACAGTGTGGGAAATTGTTGATAGCGGTTCTGGCTAGACGAGTGTTTTTCGTAAAAGTCTGGCGAGGGGAGACCATAGATTAAAGTTCAGATGAGCAGCTGCCATGAATATAAGGATAAAGCCGGGGCAGGCTCACTACGTCTCCTCAGTGGGAAAGAGGCCACAGGGAAGAGAAGAGTCCAACCCTCACTAAGCTCCGAAGTCTATTTTGAACTCTGTTAAGACAGGATAAGCTGCTTCTTGCAACTCCTGCGCAGATGTGGTTACAGTACTCCATCGTTGGCCGATCGTGGCTTTTATATAGGTAGAGAATTGCATCAGGAGTGAGATGTCTACTGGAGCGGTAGAAGGAGCTCACCATTTTCCCAGCGACTTTGGCAATGGATTTGATATACGTGTTCCATTTCAGATCAGGAGTAAAGGTCAAGCAAAGAACCTGGTCAAAATATTGACCTATCCCAGGACGAGAGCCATTCATTTCGATTGATGGCAGCCGGGCAGCAGAGCGTTGATGATGTAAGGATAGAAGCTTGGTTTTGGATGCATTACAAGTAACCGACAACTTTTCCCCCATTGTACCATGTGCTCAACCACAGAGGAGAGAATGTCAGAGTGAATTGGTCCTTTACGGTCATTGTGGTCAGCATAAATGTCTACGAATTAGCTAAGGATATGGTTTGGAAGATCATTGATGTAGATCAGGAAACGATTTGGACCCAGGATGGACCCTTGAGGGACTCCAGCATTAATACTGAGAGCCTCTGATTTTCGTCCATCAAATACTACTCTTAAGAACCTATTAGAGAGAAATAATTTAATAGTTGAGGAGACATTTCCAGCTATACCATGAATGGAGAGCTTGTTAAGTAGACCTTTATGTTATACTTTATCAAAGGCATTTGATATGGTAAGAACAATTGTCCTTGAGGGATTCGCTAATCCTATGAGATATAGCTGTAAGCGCGTCTGCTAAATAACAGCTACGATCGAAAGCAAGATATTCACTTTTAAGTTGTTACTTAGCTCGCCAGCCTTCGTCATTACCGTCCGAACTACAGTCATATTGAGGAAAGGAGAACTAAAACATATTTCTGTACTCATGCTTAAATGTTTGTAAATTTACTATAGCAAAAGTCAACTATTTATTATCAATTTTGACTTTTTAGCGTCTATTCTTACAGTCGGAGAGCAAACCAGAACGTGGTTCCATTACCCTGTATCTATAAACTAGAAAGTCTTTAAACTAAATATTATGGAACACATTGAGTAGAGACGTTTCGCTCACTCACAGACAGCCACTAACACATATACAGACACGGCACTCCGTGTGCTAGGATGTGTTCATCCAATATTCAACGCAATTATGCACGATTTAGAAAATATGCATGAAAAGAGTTTAGCGTAATAGTTAAATACACCAATTGTCTCGTTTTTCAAAGGGATTTGCAAATATGTTAAACTTTATATAGATCTTTGACTGAGTACATTAAGAAGTTCCTTTAATAATATTTCGATATAGTGTCAGATCGAGAAATAAACTCAGCTTTATGTACATATATATATATGTATATATATATATATATAAATATATATATATTTATATATATATATATATATATATATTACTTCATTTAATCACATCAATTAATATACTAAGATATAATTTTATTGGTAATTTTTTCAGTATTTACTTCAACAGTGCTCAATACATATCTAGAGCTAGGTAGTAAGCTAAGAAAATAGATATATTAATTCATCTACACAGTGTATTCCGCGTTTCATTCACGTGAGAATTTTTCATGGATAAGCGAGAATGGAACGTGGATTAATCTGTGTAGCTTAATTGCTATGTATATTTTCAGAATATTGCAAAATATTCTGTGTAGCTTACTTGTCATACCTATTTTTAAAACTTACTAAATATATATATATATATATATATATATATATATATATATATATATATGACGCTTATTTAAACATGTTTTTTTCGTATTCGTGCAGATTTAATCATTATACTGTGTTATATTTTCTACTCTTGTCTGGAACGTATTCGTAGAATACACAATTCTTATTACAGAAGTGATAAGGCATTAGATGCTTCATTTAATTCTACGCGTGTATCGCTTAAAATCCAATTTGAAACTCAAGTATGTCAGGCAGATCAGCCGACTTATGTGCACATGCGTCTCAAAATGACTTGTTACCTATTGCAATTAAACAGGGAAAAAATCCACCTTAAAATCGAAAGTGATTTCTGCTTCATTGACTTCATTCACGACTGTTTACACGTGCAAACTAACACACAGCAATACTACTCTGGGTTGCTGCAAAAAATATTCGCACACTCTGTTAGAAAGTATGTGTGATTTGTAGCATCCATCTAGTACACTCATGTTTGTTATTATTTTTGCGACATCAATTTGTATGAAATCTTCACATATTTTTTTAGTTTTTGGCATATTATGAAAAGATGGATTTCATTGATGAACAGCGTGCAAAGTTTATCCCTGACTTGCTGAAGTACCCGGCATCACCAGGTTGTATCTAATATATCTGATTTTTTTTAACGTAAATTGTAATAAAATAGATTAAACAAAAGAAATTAATAAGGGTGAATACATGTTATTGTTGTTGTCGTCGTCGTTGTTGTTGTTGTTGTTGCTGTTGTTGCTGTTGTTGTTGTTGTTGCTGCTGCTGCTGCTACGGACATCATATTCACAGAAGTTAATTATTCTACGTTAAGCGAAGTGCGGTTTTAAAAATAATAGGCAACAAAATTGAGAATTTGATTCCTGTCTTTCAAGATTTCCTTTAAAATATGTACGGGATTCGTCTTCGGGCGCGATTGATTTTTATTCATTCATTCATAACAATGAATTTTGAACTTAGTTACGAAAACTTCAAAATTTGAAGAAAGTAATTTTAGTCAAAATCTACTGATTATTTATAATGTCTTAGTTACGGAAATTTTATTTTGTATGAAAATAAAGGTATATTTTGCGTTATAATTGTCTTAAAATTATTTAATGCGGTAAATAAAGTAAGAACAATAAAACAGAACAACGGACACACATGAGAAAATTAGTAATGAGATTTTATCAGAAGAATACGAAACAATAAAAACGCAAACATTCAGAAAATTTACATTTTTTGTTTGATGACTAACACACACACACACACACACACACACACACACACACACACACATATATACATATATATATATATATATATATATATATATATATATATATAAATATATATATATATATGTGTGGGGGTGTATGTGTGTGTGTGTTTTCTTTACGTAATATACCGTCCGAAATTCTTATATCTGAAAACACAAAACAACCCTCACGCAGTTGAAAACGTTAGAATTTTTCTATGAAATTATGATTTGTTGAGTAAACGTTTCAAGCTTGTGTTTTTTATGAATAAATGGAAAGCACCGTCTAAATGCTTAGTACTTTAAAAATAAAAGAAAACGCACGCATTCGGAAATGGAAGAATTTTATGTTCTTGTGCATTGTACGATGGATGCTGAAATAAAAACGCTATTATTCAGAAAGCCATTTTAACACGGGTAGAGGTCTTTTTAACTCTTCTACGCTTTCACCTGACAATGTAATAAAACAAAAATACTATAAAATTGTAATTTTACTCCGAAATCCTATCTGAAATGTAACACGGTGCGTACACTGCAAAAGACACTGAATTTTCGTTGGAGTTCCTATCTGTTTACATTACCGGTTGAATAATAATGTAAAAAAAGATATATAGATATGTCAATGTATATTTCAATTGATATCGTAAATGCTTATTTCTTTAAAATTAAATAAAAAATAACGCAAATATTCTAAACGAAATTAATATATATATTTTTTAATCGGTGAAAGAATTTTAAAAAATGGGGGCTAGGTATGGCATTGTATATGACATTCAACGTCTGAATTCTAATCTTTACAAAAAAGGAATTATTGGATTATGCTGGTTATTCTGAGTTACGATAAAAGTTACTGCGTTTTTAATCGGCGGGGTCACAACGGAGGAGCTGCCCTGCCATATTTGTGTGTTCCGTGACTAGAATACTCCTAAAGTTTTATTCTCATACTGATGTCTCCTTGGGTTTTCATCGTTTTATAGTTTTGTTTCTTATCTATTATATCAATGGTTGCTCACTGTGGGCTTGTGTTTAACAAAAATCTGACACCACACAAGATATAATTATAAAGATAGTCTAGCATTGAATATAATCACATTTTGTTTTAATATTTAGTCACTCAACCTCGAATCTTGTGTAGGAAAAAGTGATGGGTTGAGTTGCGTATACGCGCCTAAAGTGATATATGTTATACCATGCATATGTAAATATGTGTAAAATTATTCATTAGATAGCATCGCTGTAAAAATAACTTAATATGTTTAAGCATGTAGTTCATTGAACCTACACTGTTTATCAAATTTTGGTATAAAAAAATTAACTAACCAACATTATATGAAAACCTCATAAGTAATTTACATCTTTGAATTTTACATTGTATTCTGTGATTTATATTAAAGTTGAATATTATTTTACTAAAATAGATTTTTTAATAGACCATGTTCTAGTATAATACTATAATTACAGATCGGTATAAAATTCTAAAAGTAACGAAGCATAGATAATTTCTACATATCTAGTCTTAAAAGTTATAAAAATGAAATTTAATGACCATCTAAAATTTTAATTCATACAACGTCAAAGCGAATCAATGGAAGTAAATTTACGTGCATATATCTATGATAATAATAATAATAATAATAATAATAATAATAATAATAATAATAACAATAATAACAATAATAATAACAATAATAATAATAATAATAATAATAATAATAATAATAATAATAATAATAATATTGATAAATTATTTTGTATTGGGGATTTTAGATTCAGCTAAATAAGAAAGTATATGATTACATAAGATTGTATCCGAGACTCATTCCTGAGACAAGTCATTTACTATGGCGGTAATCTAGAAGTTATTTTATACTACATTAATTAGTGTGTTAGGGTAGGGGTTACATAATAAATTATTGAAGAGAGTGACCACAGAGCTAAAAAGCTTTGAGGGCCAACCAGACATGATTTGTATTGCAATAGTCATTCGAAAATAATCAAATACTGGAGTATATGAGGGTTTGGTGAAAGATAAGTTTTCAATCTGTATAGATGTCAAATAGACAGGAGGCAATTACGTAACAGATTACGAGTTAAATGCAAAATTTTAGACTCTTTTTAATTTTGAAGTAGACGTAATTTTATTTAATTGTAGATACAACAAACAACTGTCAATAGAAGCTTATTTCAAAGAATTATATTATACAAGTTAGACATGACTAAGTGAGTTTAAATTGTACTGTTTTTAAATTTTTCCTGGACTTTGCACTGCTAAATAATCCATTTTCAGAATTAACTATATTTTCACTTTGAGGAAATGTACTTATCCTAGTGGCATCCGCAAAGATTACATAATTTAGAGAATTAGCTGTTCGATTTTCAGTTTTTTCTAACTCGTAACTCAGAATAACCAGCATAATCCAATAATTCCTTTTTTGTAAAGATTAGAATTCAGACGTTGAATACTATTGAGATGGGAACATTTTAAGTTTAAGTTTTCTGATCAAGGTTGTTAGAGAAGTACTACTGTGTTCTTGTATTGTACTCATATAAAAGGAATGCAAATGATTAGAGATTGGTATTTTAATTAATGTGGGGGTGGGGCCAATATATGTAAGTGTAAGATACAAAATGCACCTGTGCCCAATTCTTATTGTGGGAATCTCCATTGAGTTTAGGAGCGGAGAAGACATTTGGTTAGAGTGATTTGGATTAGTATTTTCTAATGCACTGTTGTCTGAACATACATAATTAATGCTCAGTGGGATGGTATGATGGCCACTTTTATAAGGGTTATTGAGTAGATTGTTAATATTGATAGTTAGAGAATCTGACTGATTTCCTGTAGTTAAACTGTTAATATTATAAATGTTATGATTAGTGGGGATCGTCTTATATAGTTGGAATCTAAAAGAAAACATTTCTGCCGGTTGTTCAATTATTGTACAGGAAAATCCTACATCCTTTTTGATACGAGTATTTGATGAGGCGGTTATGTTTATGTTGGAACTTAACATTTGTTTTATAAGGTACATGAACCGGGATTATTTGAGCGGTTTTAATCTGCTACTTATTTTATGTAATAATTGCCAAGTTTAAGATGGTAAAATAGGAAATATAAATCAAGTTTTACTTTGGAAAAGTGCTATATCTATGCGGATATTTGAAAGGATTTTCCACGATCTTAGAAAACCCCTTTTAATTAGAATTAAAAGTGGTTAAACGAAATACATTATACATTTTGAATTTTAGAATTAGATTATGTCATTTATTTTTTAGTGCATTAGTTTCTATATTGAATTTATTTAGAGCCATAGTTTGAGTAATTACAGATTTTTATTTACTTTTATGGCATTTCTTTATTTTCTGCAAATCCTGAACTTCTTAAAACATTATTTTAGAAATTACAATTTTGATCAAATTATTTTTTATCATTTGTAAGCCTAGAAAGTCTTAAAGCGACGGAATGAATGATATAATAATGTCAGGTAAGATTTGTGGTGGAGGCGGTATGATTCAAAGTTTCGATTTTATATAATTTTCCATATGTATTTTGCTGATGAGATGTGCTATTCATGTAAAACAATAAAAAAAGGTTGTAAATTTACATTTAAGTGTTTTAATATATATATATATATATATATATATATATATATATATATATATATATATATATATATATATGGAGGAAATAAATCAAGACCAAAAATGAGAAATATAGTAAATATATATTTAATTTAAAACTGAAATAAGACTAAAGTGTAAAGATCATGATATCGAATTAATTTTAAAGTGACATGAACAAATATATTGTGAGCCAATTGTACAGGTGAAAATTGAACAGGTGTGTAGAGAAGACAGACACACAACTCAATAGAATGTAATATAGGGGTTTCATTGAGAGAGAGTCTTAGAGATAAAGAGATGTTGTTGTAAGAGACTTAGAGAGATTGTTCATGTTATTAAAAATTGTTCGTTTATAACGATTCCTATATTTTTAATTTTCATTCCTTAATTGTGTTGAATGGAAGAAGAAACTCTCTGAGTGAAGACATAGTGCTCAGGCATTGTGTATACATGATGTAGATTCTCATTGTGGATATGAGAAGTCGAGACGTGTATGTAAAGGCATTTTATAACACAAATATATAATACAATTTCACTTTACCTTTTTGTAACAATCATACACACAAGACGAGCTTTACAAAACACATGATGGTTTATTTCGTCACACGACCGGCCGTGATTTCCATCATCAAGAATCCGGCTTCACATTTTAGTTTCAAAGTGACGTCTCGCTTCCTAGACGACTGACTGTCTCTCTCCGAGTTTCTCCCCGACTGACCAACTCTAAAGTTTTTTCTCTATTCCTAGAACTTTCTATTTTCCGTGACGTCATACACATGTTAAACATGTGCCTTCTTTCACCTGTTCTGGGCATACGTGTCCAAAACTTTCCCTATTTCTACAAAAGGAATTTTAACCTATACTCAGTAACCTATTTTTCCAATATGTTGAAAACATTATCTTATAAGCTGCATTCTTTCAATTTAAAATTTCATAACAAACTTGACAGTTCACATTCTTTTCTTGAAATATTTTATCTCTATTCTAAACAAGTTTTTGTTTTACATTCCCTTTTAATTCTCACACGTAATCTATTTGTAAACCTAAATTACGAGGTTCGAATTTCGTCTATTGCTATTTCATTTTCATTTTAACTAATTTCTCTATTTTTATACTTTCATGAAAAGGGGACAGCCCTTATCATGTAACAAGAAGAGAGATGAACATCTTACAATAGGTTTACAATAATAATGGATCGAATACATAAAAAGAAACGATGAATCAGTTTTTCAAATTAACAAAACAATTATATAGACATTCAAAAAGTGGTGTGGACTCTCCACCAAATTCCAACTTCCTCTTCAAATTATGAAAGTTTACTCTTTGGTATTATACGACATTAGAATTGGAATTAGAATAGGTAATTGTAATGAAAAGTGTAACACAAACTCATTAATTGTATTGGGAAATGACAATTTTTACTCACCTTCCCCCCAAATAAGGCATATTGCCCCTCGTATGTAAAAGGCTACTAATTGTGACCATGTCCAAGAAAAATTAAGATGTTCGTTTACGTAACGTTTGACCGTCTGCGTATCAGTACAGTTTGGGACGCGAGTATTAAGAAAGAAAATTCCAAAGTCTATCGGCCCCAGGGATGTAACAATTAGATAGAAAATCCTCTGACATCTAGTGAAGGGGCACAATTTTGTTGCTAATCGGGTTTGTCGGAGATATATACGTCGAGGGGGCACAAGTGCTTTGAGTTCATCAGAGCACATTCAATTAAAATACTTGTAAAAAGGGTACAGGGATGCAACAGTGAGGCGATGATCCAGGGATTGAAGCCTAGTGTACAAATTGGGACCTATTAGAGTGGTACCTATTAGACATTATCCAAGAGGACGATACTAGAGGTAGATACACCAGCTCAAATGTGACAAGAATACTACATGAATGGCGAAAAGTGGTCTTGTAAAGATACAAGACCCTCACATGTGAGTAGATTTTTAACAAGATAGAGGGAGACTTTAATGAATTCTTCCAGTTCATATGATTGGAAAAAATATAAGATACAATATTATAAATAAAAAAAATAAATATAAAAGAAGAGAAATTGCAAATAAAGACACTAAAGGACAACTTCAGGTGGAGATAGCTGGTAATTTACATATTTATTTCCTGAACTCTGTTATAATGTATTCTGTTTAAATTTATATCTTCTTTATGTTGCATTTTAAATCACTTCCCTTCAGTCGTCTCACCTTTGTCTTTTTGTCAGCGCTTTTCTAAAAAAAGGTAAATCTCGCTTAGTAGAATATTATTTGTTACGGACACTATGGCAATACACTTACATACCAATGGGGTTGTTTTGTGTTTTACATGTATTATTTATTGCTATTTACAAAAGAGTTGATTTACATAGATGACGTTGAGTCAGTTTAATTTTTTGTTCGCGTTGCATTTATTGCTCTCTCAAATGTGTTTTATTCTACGCAGAAAATAATAGTAGATATCGTTAGACTGACAGATCGATTGTCTTTCTTTCTTGCTACGATTTAAGATTTGACTTCCATGGCATTAAATTCAAATTAGGCATTAATATCGATAACAGCAAGTATATTAGGCCTTTGAGATTTCTATGCAAAACTTTATCAGTTATACAATAGTTATGTATAAGGAATGTAAATTGACATTTGGGATGATACATTTGCTACTGGTTTCTCACTTCTGGACAGGGTTCAAGAGAGCTGACAACCTGATGGGCCCTGAACTGTCATTCAAGCTTGAAAATCTGTCCCATCGACGAAATGTTGCCTCCCTTTGCCTGTTCTACACTATTTTAATCGTGGATTTTCTGACGTACTACAAGCGCGGGTACCACCTCGATATATATATATATATATATATATATATATATATATATATATATATATATATATATATATATATATACCTCTGAAAAACCCGACAATCAGCCAAATCTCAACCCTGCAGAGTAGAGACCCCTAGATTGAAGTAGGCCTTTTACTCTGATAGCTTCTTACCCAAAACTGCTAGGCTATGGAAGAAACCTTCCGTTTCCTGTTTCCTCAACTGTGCTGACATCCTGCTGCTCAACTCCTTACATAGTATTCCTGTTACTCATGTCTCTGGTAGTAGCCCGCTACATCAAAGTCGCATTGGGCATTTTGTTTATGTTTAGAATATAATTAAAAAAAGAAGTTCATGAATTACAAAACTCTGCGACAGCACATTTTTTTTTATAAAATTGGATTCGTAATTTTTGTAATATTAAAATTGTAAGAATACAAAAGAAATACTCTTTTTCTCCTAAACATTGTATACCTTTACTTAAAATACAATAGCAAGCAAATTTTGAAGAAGATAGGCCAAAATCTGTGCTAAGTGTAAATATGGCCTTATGTTTAATAATAATTCAATCTGACAGCAGAATTTTACACCATATCAACGCATTGCGACATTGATCTAACAACGAAAGCTAGATTGTAAACGTTATACTACTTTTATCAGTCCTGATACACATATCAACATTGAAAACATGATATTTTTCTCCGATAGGAAAAAAATAACTAACAAGATAAAGGGAAATTTTCCTCTAAGATTATCACGAATTTAGAGGCCATAACACCACAGTATCATTTTCGTCCAACCCATTATGTTTATAAATAAAAAAAATTATCATCAAAATTATTTAAATGTGTCAAAATGTCATTATTCGATGAACAATGTTTAATACATAACGGTGTTTCCTACAAGGCAACATTGTCATAGCACTGAAACACAACTCCTTAGACAATGCGCACAGTGTTTCTTTAAACGGCAAAAAAACTCTCTATTCCCGCACCCCCACACACATATACACATACAGACACACACACACAAATATATATGCATATGTATATATATATATATATATATATATATATATATATATATTAGACATTAAGAGGAGATTATAGATAGATATATAAATTCCCGTTCACATACACCTTACAAGATAAAGCTAGAACCCAGAATTAGATAGAATCGAGCAATTGCATCGACAACGGACAACGCCAGACCCAAAGTGGGTTTCGATGTACTGCATCTCATCAGTGACGTGCTCCGACATAGGCGCGAACCCAGGTCGTCGCACTCATGAAGTGTGCAATACTTTGGGTCTGGCGTTGTCCGTTGTCGATGCAATTGCTCGATTCTATCTTATTCTGGGTTCTAGCTTTATCTTGTAAGGTGTATGTGAACGGGAATTTATATATATCTATATATATATATATATATATATATATATATATATACAAACTGACAGTCGTAGGTTTGTCGACCGTACAATACGCTTAAACATATTATTTTAGATATGCAGATTACGTCTGTATTATTATAGAATCACTAGTTATTATTGTGTATGACAACCAATAATTTGCCGGGTGAACTAATTCACAAAATAAATAAATATTTAAATAAAAAATATAAAATAATAATAATGATAATGTCGTTCATCAATACACGTCTGTGCTTGTTTACAGTATCATGTCAGCTGATATTTGGGCTTGACAATGAATGCATTTGAGAACTCACTTCTCATTAATAGTTATTTTTTTAATATGAAAAAGAAAGAATTGCTTTGCGGCGATTTTAAATGGTACCTCTTCTTTATCGTAAATTGAGCACACCGATGAGTAAAAAGTAAAATATAATAGTCATCTACACTCGTACTTGAACAGAGGATCATTCGATCTGTAGCCGAACGCTCTACCACTATTCTATATCTCCAGATTATAATCTAGCACTTTTAAGAAGACATGATTTACTTAAATAATCTTCCTTTGCAGGTGTAACGTGAAATATTAGCCTGTAAAACTTATTCTTTTTATTTACAAGAGAGAAAATCTATTCATGTTTGTACCTTTATATATATATATATATATGTATATGTATATAAATATATATATATATATATATATATATATATATATATATATATATATAATGAAAACCATTCTACTGTCTCACTTCCGACATTTTGGGATAAGAGCATACTTCATATGCAAAACTACTGTTCATCACTTACTGTTTCTACTAAACACTCTCCTTAACTATTGTATATATATATATATATACATTTTGTGTCTGGATAATAATATTTTACCTTGTGGATGTGTTCTCTAATGAGCAATATCGCTAAAAGAGAGTATGAAAACGGCACTCATTCAATGAGGGTTTAATAAGCTTCCTCTAAAAACAGGAATTCCCATGGGAGTATGAAATTCACAGCCGCATGCATATTTCCGTTAGGGGAGATGACGACATTAGGTCTGTGCAACTCGTCAAGCATTTGTCGACGTCCTCCTACATACACTGCCCGGAATACACAAATAGGCCACCCATATAGTACTGACCAGGCTCAACGTTGCGTAACTTCGCTGATATAACCGAACCAGTGAGTCAACGTGATTATACCGTATACTGTGGGAGAATAATATCATTTTTCACTGATTCCAATCCGTCATTTCACCCCCCTACGTTTATTTGGTTAAATTGTTCGCATGTAGCAGATTGATTCTTTCTACATATAAAAATAATTAGTCCACAATACATTAGAGCTAGTATTATTAAACTTATTCTTCATGATACCATAAGGTTCTCTGACTAGTGGAAAGATGTGAACCGTCCTAAAATTTTAGTTTCTTTTCATTTCATAGATCAGACATTATTATCTCGTTATCTTCTCCCTGTAATCATTGTTAGATACCTTACATCTGACTTATGTTCTATTTTTTCATCTTTCTTCTTCCATATCACTGTGCCTATTTTAATATCTCCACTTATTAGCTATAGCGGTGTAGGAATTGTGTTTGTTATTAATGTAAATATATACTTTTTATATTTGTTTCCAGGATGTGCTGCTGCAGTCAATATTTAATGAATACAGATGGTCTAGTGTAGTAGTTTCACATTATATTGTGCTTCATTTTATAGCATGTACACGTCCCAGAAAATTCAGCTAGATGTTACTACTGCTGTATATTTTATTTCGATTTTTGTCGAGAATTTACAAACTTTAATAGGGCGTATATATATTTAAATCCACCCACATGCATAAATGTACTGTCTGGCTTTGGCTAGTCAATAAAATGTTTCTTTCTAGATATCAAATAAAATTTTCTATTTACTTCTGTTTTATTCTTTCATGAATTTTCATACGTTTCGTTAATAACTATTTCGATCAATTAACTGAATTCACCCATCGTTATCCAGTACATTGTGTTCGGCAGTGGATTGTAACATGCTTATGTTCTAAAAGCGTAACAGTGTGTGTGGTCGATAATTTACGCTAAAAGAAAAGGTGATTTGGAGTTCATAAGAAATGGTACGTTTCCATACTACTTAATTACCTCCGTTCTGTCTCGGGGGACATTAGAAACCACTTGCAAGATTGCCCGCGCAGGGAATCGTTAAGCAGCCTCTGCACAATTCAAAACCTAACATCTCCTGAGTCAGCACTACGTGATGTACGTAACAAGTAGAAGTCAAAAACGACTGAGAAACGAGTAGGAAACTATGGTTAGGAAAGTCGAGAACGCATACTAACCAAGTATTCCCAAATGGTTTACATTTTGTTCTTTCTAGCCTCAACGTCGGTTAAACTAATTTATCTAAATGAAACCAGTGCGGCAATGTGATTAGACCGTTTTGATGGGTTTATAGAACGATATACAACTGATAGATAGCCATGTTTAGGATTAAATGTCAATAAGACAATATCGAATTTGATGCTTTATAATAAAAAGCAAATCAATCAAAAAGAATAGTTAAATGTATACGGAGCCGAGACACAACGACGGCTAGCTACATTGTCTGCGCTCGTCTCCCGATGATTATGCCACATTGAACAGGCCACTTCTGCTGGAACTGTAGCAAGAAAGAGAGAGAGAAACAATAGCCGACTGTAATTGACGTGGTTAAAGTAACATGCATACTGGGATCATTTTGTAACTTATAGTCCCACTTAACCATTATTTTTTTTTAATTTAACCAACAATTTTCATAATACAATAACCATAAAATCTTCACGCTTGCATTACGCTAAGATCGCCACATCTGCAATAGTTGCTTTATCCTCGCAGCGCAAATCGTTGCTGCATCTTTCCTGGTTGAAAGGCTTCGCTTCCAGCATTAACGAGGCTTAATTTTATTAATTGCAATCTGGAATATAAAGAGGAATGTCACTATATCAATATAAACGCAAACAACAATTCAGAATTGCATAAAAATTCAATTTTTAGAAAGCGTTTACGAAACATTTGCGCAGCCCAATATTTGATCGTCTAAAAACACTAGTCTCGAATTGTCTTAGATCTTGATAATATCGGACAAATTATGATATTACACAAAATTAATTGTTAGTCAGGTCCAAATTATCAAATTAGACCGACATCCACTTATATATACCATGATAGATATAAAGTTACTGTTTTAATATTATCTTCATTATAATTATTCGTGAAGAGACAGCCAAATTGTCATTGTAATGAAGAGGATAATATGATTATGGATATACGTTATACGGGCATTCTAATGTTCAGTTCTGAACGCCAATATTGTTAATATTATATTTAAATCACAGTATGTGAGTTAAAGGAGAAACGTATATCAAGGAGCCAAATTAAAAATCGATCAATCTGACGAAAAAGATCGAGAATAAAATGTTTTCGTGACATCTACAAATATTGGATATTGAAAATCGTCGCATTCTTATATATTATTTTTTTTAATTAAAAACCATTGAGATGAATAATTTGCATATTTATTTTACTACTTCGGGACAATTATCCTCATCTTCATAGTTGTTGTTCTTGTTGCTTCAGCTAACTATTCCTCGGGCCTTCATCAAGTGGTTAACCGCGTAAGATCTCTCCGGTGTCAGGTGAGCATCGTCTGAATATAGCAGTTTCAATCCTACACAAAGCAGACAAGAAGATTAGTTGGCCAAAACGTGGTGAGTCGTCAACAACTATGGAAGTCAGTAATTATTGAAGATATATTTAGGAGATTCAGAATTCCAATCCCGTGGAAGTATACCACTTGAATAAGGCTTACCCCTATGAAGATGAGGATAAGAGCCGCAAGCAAATCAATAAATAAATAAATAAAGTTTGTAAGAGAAAGTTTATTGAGAACGGGAAAATTGCATTGTGAATGGTGACCCCTTAAAAAAGATATGGGTTTATATTTTACTTACATTTCCGTATAATTGTACGATCAGAAACACAGGGATAAGGCAGGAAATTCCAGAGATAGATGGTTGTGTGTAAAAAAGCTATTCAAGTAAATTTTCTCGGTATCTAAGAATGTATTCTGCAGAATAGTGAAACTTATGTGCTTGTCGTTTTTTTTTTCGATGATATTAAAATAAAAGTGTGCATATATCATATATTCATCGGAGAAAATCCTATGGAATTACAAGTAGACAAAGCAGAGATATTCAATATTGCGCCTATGCGTTAGTATTTTCCTTGTCTGTCACGATTTTTTTAAGTATACTTGCTAAACGCGTAGATAAGACAGACGCATGTAAGAGACATATGTACTTTTTCACTTACGCCCTTTTATATGTAATTTATTTCCCATTGCTTAAGTTCGCGCTTCTACGAGTTTCATTGTATTTTTTTCGTTTGACTTCATTTTCGCTTGTGTCCGCCATTTTCCCTATTCATCATCGCGTATTTTACGTTAGACTCGCAGTAGATGATATTGTTTCAAAGCCAATTAACACACATAAAAAAAGAAAATCCGTCGAGAATAAAAGAATATCCTGCTAGGAACAATCTAGAACAGGGAAAGCTATTAGCTGCGCCCTCCAGGTGGTGGAGCGTTTTAAAGGTCCCGCATGTTCTCGCCAACAGAGAGAAACCTCTTCATTAAACGCACAGGAATGTTCTTTCTTTTCTTCTCCGTATTTTTTCTAAGGCTAATTCTGTTTTTTTTTATTCTGTTTTCTTTTTTTTTATTTAGTATATGTAAACCATTCTTACTTTTCGTATTTTCTCCTTATAACTATAATTTTATGCCTTTTATTCCTATTATTAATATTCTTCTTCTTCTTCTTCTTCTTATTATTATTATTATTATTTGTAGTAGAAGTAGTAGTAATAGTACTAGTAGTTGTAAGAGTATTTTTATTATTATTTTATTAGATTATATTTATTATAATAATTATTATGATTATTATTATTACGATTGTATTATTATTATTTTTGTTATTATTTTCATTATTATTTTTTTCATTTTTATTATATGTATTATTGTTATCATTATTATTATAATTAGTTTTTATTTTATCATATTTATTATTATTATCATATTCATTTTTATAATTTTTATTGATATTATTAATATTTTTATTATTTGTATTATATTTATTAATTTTATTATTTTTATTATTATTATTTTAATTTTATTGTATTTATTATTATAATCATTATTATTATTTCATTATATTTATTATTATTATTATTATTATTATTATTATTATTATTATTATTATTATTATTGCTGTTGTTAGTGGTGGTGTTGTTGTTCTTCTTCTTATTATTATTATTATTATTTCATTATATTTATTAATATTATTATTATTATTATTATTATTTTTATTCCATTATATTTATTATTATTATTATTATCATTATTATTATAATTATTATGATTATTATTATTATTATTATTATTATTATTATTATTATTATTATCATTATTATTATTATTATTATTATTATTATTATTATTATTATTATTATCCAAACACCTTGTTTTCCTCGGATTTTTTCGTTGATTATTATTTTTATTTACTTCCTCGTCTTGTGATTCTTCTTCTTCTTCTTCTTATAGATGTTTCTATTACTAGTAGTAATAGTAGTAGTGGTAGTAGTAGTAGTAGTAGTAGTAGTAGTAGTAGTGTGAACGAGGAGCACTTTTATAAGACCTCCTTTAGCTTTAGATGTCTTCTCCTTTTTTTTTTCATTTATGCATTATTTATTTCTTTACATAATTTCTACCTCTTCAACATTATTTATTTTGCTCCTCTTTTCATCCAAAACATGTCACAGTGAGTATTTGTCGTAAGCGGCTACTCTTCAGGATTTAACGTGCATTGATATTATTTATTGAGTTGAGCAGCGAGCTGTTAGTTCACATTACACTAAAACATCTTCATGTTAGTACAGTCAATGAAGCAGGGATGCAAGAAGAAATATTAATGTCTAGACGTTCGAGGAAATAAGCTATTTGAGTAGAAGGGTTTACGGGTTCTAGACATACCTACAGTGTAGGTGTGGGGGTTTGACTGTTTTACGGCTTAGTCGGGTGTATCTACATCGGAGGGTTAGAAGTGTTTTGAATACTTCAGAGCACATTTTATTTAAATTCTTGTAAAACAGGCACATAAATGCAACATTAGGGTTATTGGATAGACGTTGAAGCTTGCTTGCTAGTGCGGAATCTGTAAGGTTTGTGCCTCTTTTTAACTCTGTCGAGGTGCGAGAGACTAGTGACATATGCACTCACCAAGGTCTGACAACAATACTCCATGCATAAACTAATAGTGGTCTTGTGGAGGCGCATGACACTCTCATGTGTGAACAGCGTTTGATTACTGTAAATTCAGCTTATCCTCTTCGGAGCAGGCTTAGAAATTACCTCAATGTTTATGTTCCAATTGATGTTGTCTGCAGAATTTTATGCCCAAGAGTTTGAGATTTTAGTGCTTATTAAAGTACAGATTATAATTAGGCATGTTAATCGGCGGGTGAGAGGGTATATTTTAGTTATTCAGAGAAAATAAGCTAAATCGTGACAGCATTAAACGTTGCCACCAATCAACAATCTATTTCCACTACAGACTGAAAGTCTTCCTCTAAGTTTCTAGTCATTTACTTACACATTCGTTTTGTTTTTTACTCGTTCGAGTAATAAATTTTTACCCATCGGATCTGTAATAGAGCATTATAGCATCAGCGAATATACCAATCTCCAAGACAATGTTATGAGAGAAATAATGAATATTATAAATAATAAAGAGCCAATAGTCGATTTATGTGGCGCACTTGGAGATATGTCATGTTTTTTTAATGTACGACCATTCAGGGGCACCAAGATATTTCTTTTATTAATGAAGAAGATGTTTACACTAAGTATTTGTCCATTAATAGAATATGACTAAATTGTCAGGAGTAGAATACCGTTCTGAACTCTGTCAAAGGCTTTAAGCATGTCTAGAGCTTCTACCCTTGTCTCTTGTCATTTCTAGTGCAGGGAATATAGTTTCAGAGATTTCAGAATATCTTCAGGGGAACTAACATGCCTAAAAATCACGAATTGAACGACAACCAAACGAAACGCCCTTATAAAGTGTCATCTTCGTTTTTTTTCACTCAACAAAACGACCAGTTTTTCGATTGGCGCGTGCCTTGCGATTAGAACTGGGGTATTTACGAAAACCGGCAACGCCCATCTCAGTGATTAGATAGCGACGAAGCCCCACATCACTTTTCGAAGATAGACCTCCAACAAAGACTGTCATGATACCATTTTGGAGGCCTACGGTCGCTGTTTTCCATTTTTGAATGCAGACGAAACTATTATAGCCAAGTACTGGCAACAAATAGATGAAATACATAAGGAGTTTCGACAACAAAACCATTAGTATTAATGAACAGCAAATATCGCATTCCCTTCCTCGACAATACTCGACGCATGTTGCTAGACAAATCCTGTTTAAGTTGAAAAGATTGGGCTACGAAACTTTACTTTATCTTTTACACATTCCACACTTTTCAACAAGCGATTATAACATTTTCACACATCTTGAAAATATTTTGCGAAAGAAATACTTCAAAAACCTTAGCGATATTAAAAACATCTCCAACGACTTCATCACCTTAGGCCCCAAGATATTTTTAGATTACTGACATAAATACACTTGTTTTGCATTACCTAAAGTGTCTTGATTCTAATATTGCTTATTTTGATCAATTCAATTCTGTTCGAGCCAGGATATTTTCACTAAATTTAAAATCTCAAAAATCGTTCTAGAAAACGTGATATTATTGGTGGTCATGAGCGCGCAACAATTCATTTAAGTGTATTATTTAATATCTTCAAATGTCATGAATAGTAAATTATTTCTCAGCTACGTATTTTATAGTCACTAATTTGTACTGCGATTTAAAACGTTTCTATCTCACACGAGATAGAACCTAGCAAGGCGCTTAAATTGTGTATCAACAATTATTTTTTCTTGATAAGCGCACCTTCATAGGTTTGAAAAGTTATTGTTAATGACTATATATATGTGTATTACTCTCTCTCCCGATATATATATATATATATATATATATATATATATATATATATATATATATATATATACAAGAATAAAAAAGCATTGGAAATGCAAAAGGATATAGGGATGGTATGCCA
The DNA here is from genome assembly GCF_053919585.1 of Euprymna scolopes. Classification (NCBI taxonomy): domain Eukaryota; kingdom Metazoa; phylum Mollusca; class Cephalopoda; order Sepiida; family Sepiolidae; genus Euprymna; species Euprymna scolopes. The sequence continues at coordinate 85,658,813 of NC_136515.1, forward strand.
AAAAGTATACAAACAAGATAGCTATGAATGGCTAGGCACATGGAAATAGAATTGCATCCAAAGTATAGCCCTATAGCCTTTCTCCAATCTTCATTCCGTGCCATCATTACGGTTGTAAAAAGCTATAGGGCTATAATTTGGATGCAATTCTATTTCCATGTGCCTAGCCATTCATAGCTATCTTGTTTGTATACTTTTTGGCATACCATCCCCATATCCTTTTGCATTTCCAATGCTTTTTTATTCTTGTTAATTAGTATTTTTACTTACAGTCTTATTTTTAAACTTACATTCATGAAAGTATTGCCTTTTTTAGGTGGCGGCTCATTGCCGCCTCAATTAGTAGCAGGTCGCTTCCTGCTGGGTTTTAGGTCTTTGGGTTTTGGGCCTTAGGAGTTGCCTCTTGGTCCTCCATCGGTTCTATATTACATAGAGAGTGCTACCGCCTCTCTGATAAAACAGTTAGAGTATTATAAAGTTCTAAAATGTTCATATCTTCACTATTAAATTTTTCTTGGGTCATTCTTTGGCGTTTTGGCAAAGATTTGGCAGTTTTTGATATTTATATTTATAATAGTTTGTGCATGAGGCAGCTTTTCCCCCTTGGGATCCCTGTTATACCGTGCTTTTGAGTCAGCACGTGAGGCAGCCTTCATTTTTCTGGTTCTTTGTTATAAAGAGCACGTGAGGCAGCTTTTCCCCTCGGAATCCTTGTAATACCGTGCTTTTGAGTCAGCACGTGAGGCAACCTTCTTTTTTTCTGGTTCTTTGTAATAATGAGAACGTGAAGAAGCCTTTTTCCCTCAGAATTCCTGTTATACCGTGCTTTTAAGTCAGCACGTGACGCAGCCTTCTTTTTTTCTGGTTCTTTGTTATAAAGAGCACGTGAATCAGCCTTCTTTTTTTCTGGTTCTTTGTTATAAAGAGCACGTGAGGCAGCTTTTTCTCCTCAGAATCCCTGTTATACCGTGCTTTTGAGTCAGCACGTGAGGCAGCCTTCTTTTCCTCAGGATGTGCATGATACTTAATTTTTATTATTTCTGCATTTTTCTGATAGTATTCTTTTTGCTCAGATAATACCTTGACTTTGTTTTTTTCATAGTCTATATTTCTCTGAGCTTTTTTTACTACGTGCTGACTTTGGCATTTTTTATTAAATGTAAACATATAGCACTTATGTGTATCTTACTATAATATCACTTATCTTATAGCAAGACAACTCTCGTAGAATTGAGATACTGCCCCGTCACCAATAGTTAAAGTGTTGAACGGTATATACACCAATAGTGTAGTTGTTATCTTTATATGAAGTCCTAATCAGTGACAGTGTGCGGTTACTTGGTTAATTTATTGTAGTTTATTTTAGAAAACTTACTTGTTTTTATTAGTAGATTGTGTATAGTAGCCACAATATCTAGTTATTTTTGTGGCTAGGGCTTGGATTTTGATTCTTTCTGGTCAGCTTCCAGTGAATTCTTAGAAGATGACTTTCTTGCAGTTTCTTTTGCGGTTAAATTAACTTATTTCCTTGGCGTTTGGTGAGTTCTTAGAAGAACTGGTCTGATCTAATTTTCTTAGCGAGCGAAGAGATTCAGCTGCATTTAACAATGGTTGCTATAGTGTATTTTTGCGCATGCGTGAGAATTTCAAGTTTTCTCCTTATTTTTCAATAGTTTGACAGTATTCATTCGTCTTTCTGCCAAGAGCGACAGACGTCAGTGTTAGCCGTGATCCTCTAGAGGTTAGGACCCCACGTTGTGGCCGTGCTAACCTAGGTTCGAATCCTGGTCACAGCATTGACATTTTGTACATATTTTACAGTCCAAAATCTGAAGAATTATTTATTTTTATAACATTGTTTTTTGACGTCGTACTTGCTGATAGGTTAGTCTTATAGCAATTTTGATCAACTGAGATAAAGATTTCGTGGTTTCATTAACGCTGGTGGGTTACTGTTTAAAGAAAAAACCTTAACGTTCACCTCAAATATTCAGCGTCCAAGAAATATAGGCCACTGGCAAACTGGAACGTCTGTGAGCACCCGGTGTATTATTTGGAGCTGCCCCTTTTGAGAGAAGTTCCGTGTTCGAAGTGGTATGTCTACATTGGGTATATAGTGTTTAAAACTTGTTACTACACGTAATCTAATTTAATTATGGAGTTAGCTCAAAAGCGAGTGGTCACTGTACTTCTCCGTGTAAAGAGCAGTCGATTGATGCTTGAACTGTTGTCAGAGACCGTTCGTACACCGAGATGCATCGTCTCAAAAGAAAGAAGAAAGAAGAAGAAGAAAGAAGAACAATTGGCCATTTTTGTACCCTTGTTTTTTGCTCTCTTTTGACATTTTAACCGACGTTCTGACACTCGCTGGATTCGTAAGACGCTTCTCTGTAAGAAAATGTTTTTTTTTTAAAACTTATAAGTTGATTTTAGTTGAGATGTGGATAGTTTTGTTTTGTAGGCATATATAGGGGTGTACGGACCATCCCTATATAGAGAGTGCTACCGCCTCTCTGATATATATATATATATATATATATATATATATATATATATATATATATATATATATATATCTTAGAAGCCTTCCAAAAGGAGTGCGTTCTAATTCTTCTATTCTAAGCGAATGTAGGAGAGGGATTGCAAATTTATTCTCAATTGCAAATATTGACGGTGTGAGATTCCAAGAACGTATCATATTCTCCTGGACGTGCGTCAAAAGTAGATGGGTCACTGAATTTCTGGCATAGAAAATGGTGGAGATTATGAACAAAATACATTCACGAGCACAAAAACCAATCGTTTTAATGACAGTATTGACGTTTTCGTAACTTTGCAACTTTCCTCCTGATAAAAGTGATAGAAAGCTCTACTTTTGGAACGAACAACGTATAACAAACACGTAATCCATCGATTGATAAGTACATTAAGAATGGTGATATATGTTACGACAAATTAATTCTTGAAATGAGAAGATCACTCGTTTTAATTGAAACCACTTTAGTGCTAATAACTTAATAAATTTTAGAGCGAAAAAGGAAGTATTTTAATTTTAATAATTAGATATCTTTTAAGACGACATAAGAGCTATTTATGCTAACTTATTTGAATGAGCATTATTTTTTATTAAATTGAATATTTGTACAGAAGATAAATGAAGAATCCTTGCACAATGTGACGGTCTTTATTGCTGATGTCTTGCGCTAACATTTCATGGAATCATCAAAACAGCGATGAAAATCACTCAGCAAATTTCTTTCAAGTAGTCCGACCTTTAAAAATGATAACATAAAAAAAAACTCAAAGGAAAAGCTAAAGACAAATCGCTGGAAGCAATACTCGAGATGTAAGAAGAACGCCGACCGGGTGAAAAGGCAAATATTAAGGCGTTTTCTTTCGAAAAACTTGCAGAACCGAGTTGTGCAATCATTCACATGTCTTAAATTGCACTTTTTTTTTGCATTTTCAGCTCAAACAAAATGCAACGTTATATTGACGTTGGGTGATACTATCTGGGATAAATTGCAATGTTACTATGTAGGGAGTTGACCAGCAACTATCTGTTTACATCACACTTGAACATAGGTAAGTGAATTCTAATGTCTAGCAGTTCTGTGTGAAAAACTATTAAAAAAGAAAGATGTCTTGCATCTGAAGATCTTCACTGTGTATCATGTCAGATTTTACTCCTTCTCGGTTTTGTCAGGAGTATTTACGTCGACGTGCTACTAAGGCATGTAGTTCGTCGGAGCAAACAGGGGGAGACTACTAGAAAATGAACCAGCCCAAATGTGACAACAATACTGAAAACATGAACGAATGAAGGCATTGTAAAGGTGCACGATACTCTCAGGCGGATGTAGCTTTCTAGCTAGGTAGAGAAAACCTACCTTCCTTGTAGCAGTCCTGACAATGAACTCAATGTATCTGTTCCAACTCATATTTCCTGTGAATGTGAAGCCTTGGTGTTTGAACGAGCAACTTCTAGGTAATGTATCATTAGCTCTGGCTATTAGTGGCTGAGAAGATTTTTTGTAGTTATTAAAAGGAGGAGCTTAGTCATTGCAGCATCAAATGTGACTATCCATTTTTGTTCATATGTAACCGCGGACTAAAGGTCTTCTAGGTTTTCTGTCATTGCCTTGTATACGCGTTCATTCGTATTTCCCTCATGTCTGTTATTGAGCATAACGGTTACAATGAATGTACCCATCTCAAACATTTTTAACATGGAGGTCATTTACGAATATCAGGACTAATAAAAGTTCACGGAACAACCGCTGCTGTAAACGCGAATTTTATAATATTATTTAGAAGTACGACCATTGAAGGCAATTGGATGCTTTTTTACTTATGAAAGATTTAATTGTGTTAAGTACTAGGAGGTCAGCCCGGCTTTGCTCGGGCCATATGTACTGTTCACACCATTATGTTCATATATATATATATATATATATATATATATATATATATATATATATATATATATATAAAAGTTACAATAAGTTTACTAAGGTAATCAAAATGGTAAACTTAAAATATATTATAAATAATCTAAGAGTTAATATTTACAAGTAAAATATACTCAGCCAGATATAAAAAGCTCAATAAAACCGAAAAGGAAATAGAGCTTATAATATGAACAAATGATTGATTAATAAAATATGTTAAAAGACATCTTGAAAAAGAGTTAAAAACATATTTAATTTTAAAAAAGGAAGCACAAGATAAGTGGCTAGTCCTATATATATATATATATATATATATATATATATATATATATATATATATATATATATATAAGTTTGACTCATGTCCATGTAAACTACATCTAAAATTTCCAGTGTTTATATCCAAAATTGGCGGAGGAGTTTAGTAGAGTCTGCAAAGGTTCAATTTTTTAACCTTGACGTCTTGACAGCCAAATTTTCGACCTAAAACTGAGTTACAAGCTTGCTGAATATCTTATACCATTTATATAAAATTTCGAAAGTTTAGACACAAAATTGACTCAATTGTTTGCTAGAAACGGTAAAGGTAAAACTATTGAAATCTAAATGTTTTACAGCCAAATTCTGTTGAAAAAACGATTAGAGACGTTCCCTATATCTGAATACAATTTATGTAAAATTTCAAATGTTTAGACCAAAAATTGGCTTACTTATTTAGTAGAGACCGCAAAAGTCATTTTTTTTAAAAACTTGGCCCGATTTTTCCCTCATAACATTTTTGTTTTGCGCTCAAATCGGATATATCTTAGAGTACATCTTTCAAACTCCTTGGCCTAACGTTCACAGGAAACATGAGTTGGAACAATTACATTGAAGGCATTGCCAGGGAAGCTGCAAGAAAGGTGGGCTCTCTCTACCGTGCTAGACAACTACTAACACCCGAAAGTATCCTGTACCTCTATAAGGCCACCATTCGCTCATTCATGGAATGTTGCTGTCATATCTGGGTTTTTACATCTGCTACTAGTCTCTCGCTCCTTGACAAGGTTCAAAAGAGAGTCGCAAACCTGATAGGACCTGAACTGGCATCTAAGCTTCAGCCTCTGTCCCATCGACGAAATGTTGCATCCCTTTGCCTTTTTTACAAGTATTTTAGTTGTGAATGCTCTGACGAATTGCAATCACTTGTGACCCCACGACGTGAGCACCCTGGACAAACCCGACAGCTGCTTAATCCCACCCCCACACTGTAGAGATCCCTAGATGTAAAAGATCTTTTTACTCCAATAGTTTCTTCCCCAGAACCGCTAGACTTTGGAATTCCATTCCAGGTCCCTGCTTCCCAAACAGTACTTACGTGCAGAAGTTCAAGTGTAACGTGAACCGATATCTTGCTGCCCAAATCCCTAAATAGTACCACAGTAGTTGTTGCCCCTGATAGTAGCCCCCTACGCCAAAGTGGCTATTTGCCTTGTTTGGGGTGAAAATGTAATAAAAAATAAATATATAAATTTAGATCCATGTTTAAGTTACCTACATTTAAAATTTCAAGTGTTTTGATAAAAAACATCGCGGAGGGGTTTTGTAGAGTTTTACGATGTCTAATCGTTTAATTTTGATTCCTCGACAGCCAATTTTCTGGCCGAAAAACGATTAAAACTGATTTCCCCAATCTCAATACCCCTTATGAAAATCTCGAGTCTGTAGACTGGAAACTTACAGAGTAGTTTGGAAGGGAAATGTACTGACATAGACATATACGGTCAGATACAGGTTCACTTTATAGATATATAGATTCTTCCAGTAATAACATAGGATCTCATTTTAATAAGAAGTCCATCACGCCATACTCTGTCAAAGGCCTTATATATCTCAAGGGCTAGCATGCACTGATTTATCCAATCCATTGTATATACATTCAGAGATTACAGTAAGAATATCTGCAATAGAACCGGCTTGTCTAACCCCACCGTGTTTGGAGGACAGAAGGTCAGAAGCTGTGAGGTGCTTAACTAAAGATTGATTTATTATGGGCTCAAATATTTGGGCGAAAAGAGCGAGAAAGCTAATGGGGCAATGCTTTTATTGGCCAGCTCTTTTGCTAGAATACTTCTTAACTGTTAATACAGACGTATTTTCCAGCAGTCACGAAGGAATTATTTATTAAGGCATTTGTTGCAAAGTTTGAACGGTACTGGGGCAAATTCGGCGGGACACTTTTTATTAGTAGAGCCGGGATAAGATAAAGTCCTCTACTTTTGTGGTGTCTAGTTTTATTTTATGATATCATGTAGTTAACAAGAGCTGATTTACAGATGATGTAGTCTGGTTTCTGTCCGCAGAGGGAAATAAGAACCGAGATGTATGCTGGGTCGCAAGTAGAGTTGCACGTAAATTAATGGGCAAACAGATTAGATTTCTCGGTTGGCGTGCAAACAACTTAAAGATTAGTGATTAGTGAGGGAACTGCTTATGTTGACTACACCGTTATAGATTTTCCAGAAGTCACGCGTTTCGGTATTATCTCTCTTGATTTTGGCTATTTCCTAACATTTATATAATCTTGAGATTTGTGCTGGATTTATATTAGATGAATCTGCGGTATGCATGCTGTGTTTGAGTAGAAGTAAATCATTGAGGAAAGTGGGGTTTGCTATAAAACCTACAGGTCGCAACATGTGTATTGATTGCCTCTTTGAACCATGTAGTTGTCTCATTTGTGCACTGTACGTTATTTTGTAGGGGAAAGGATATTAAGTAGCCAACTGATTGTTTAATTTAATTTAGAATAAACTAAAACACAAAGTAAAAGCAGCAGAATATTGTAAGATTAAATATTCATTTTTCCCCATCATAATAATTGTGCTTAATCTTTTATGAGATAAGGCGAGTCTTATGTTTCGATTAGAATTGGACACAGGTTAGGGTTTCGCGTGCGTAAAATGAAAACACTGATGTAGATCATTTTATGGGGGTAATATAGATAGGGAGATTAAACGCAACTTGTGTGTTTTTTATGTAATTTCCAAACGCTGGGATAAAAAGGAGAGAAAGAAAAAAACTGAGCAAGAAGAAAACTTTCAAATAACGCAAATGTTTCTAACATTATTTTATAGACTCTTCATCAACACATAATTCTTATTGGTGATAGTTAGTTTCAATAGTTAGGTTAGGGGTTTGTTTAATGTTTGACAGTGTACCGTTGCAATAAAAAGTCACTTAAGAATCAGTGAAAGGACGGAGTTCTTTATGCTAGAAAAAAAACAAGATGCGTTCAGTTCTGGAGACGAATATTAAAGTACGAAGCCCATATAAAACTATCATTCATATAGTTTCCTTTTTCTTTTCTTTGCAATAGCTTACGAGGAAAATGTAAATTGGATAGATAATACAATTATTTGGAATTGTTTTAAATAATTTGATAGAGGAGGTTACACGTTCGTTACCATCAAATAAAACAATCTGCTGATGGTTACTGTAATAAGAGTAAATAATATAAATGGAATTCTAAGATCTAGTTGTCTGGGGGAAGTGACTATTGGAGTAGAAGTTTGCAAGCATCTAAGGACGTCAACAGTCAATGAGTGGAATTTCGCTGCTGTAGTCATATTATGTACCTCAAATTTATGCTCAAGACCTATGATAACTCATAACACTTACATTACCTCACATGGGTGCAGCATTGCGAAGGTGAGACAGGGTTAGGAGTTCGGTCTATTGTGCGGGACCTATTATATTGAGATTTTTAAGACCTAGTCGAAGCATAAAAACTACTGGTAGATGCAGCAACTTAGATGTGGCAAGAATACGCAGTGTATAGACGAATTGTACCTTTTAAATACATGATATACTTTCAGGTGTTAATGATTTTTAATGATCTTACCTTCTTTGCAAAAGCCTTGATAATTCATGATGTTACTCTTAATGGCGTCTATTAATTTTCAGTCGGTAGTTGAGCGGACATGTTCTCAGGTATGGTGTAACTTGGCACGGACTTCGAATGTTGCATGATATCTTTTAGTGTTTGTTTAAAAAAATATTAGTGCCTTAGCAGCATTAAATGCTATACTTCATTTACAGACCCATTCAACTGCAACTTAAAGGTCGTTTTATAGAGATCATTAGCTTTTGGATGATCTCACTCTATTGGTATTTTATCAATGTGTCATTTCTAATTTCATTTTCATATTTGATTTTTTTTGCCTTGATGATTTCTATCTGATGTCAGTTACATTATGACAATCCACTCATATTTGATTATTTTTTTTAATATTTTCTGCAGTTAATTTAAAATGTGACACCCTGCTTACATAGGTTAATTTCAATCTTGGATATACCCTCGGAAATAAGATTGACAGAGACTGGATCTTTCGGGGAGGTGGGACTACTTTGTCGTCTTAATCGCAAGGATGTCTACGCTCATTGGTTGTATCTTCGCTTTGCAAAGTGTTTGGCTAATTACTAAATCACCGCACGGGCAGTTTTGTTTGTCAGAAGAACTTTCATTACTTCGGTAGCTTTTTATACAGCACGTTAAATTGTGTAATCTCATAGAAAGAAAATAACAGTGTGAACATTGTTCTAGTTTACTGTTACATTTTCAACTCTTATTTTGTTTTATTGCTGAAGAGTGGGTATCATACTGAAAGCCAGACATAACTTGCTAATAAAACTATCCAACCGAGATTACTTTTTAGGTGCTTACCGTTATCATAAGTGTAAATGTCTATATCCGTCTTGCATTTTGTTTATTGAGTATATTACGTATTCCTATTCCTCCTATAATGATGTGGACTCTTCCTAAGCTTCTTATTTCTTTACGGATCGTACAGGAGTTATTGATATGCTATTTTTTCTATATTTGCTCTATTTGCGCAAGCATCATTAAGGATATTGACAATTACTAGATTGTTCTATATGGCATGATCGAACTTTTAAATTTTAAGTGTTTAGAACCAAAATGGCAGAAAAGTTTCGTAGAGTTCTCAAAGATCAAATCGTTGAAGTATTACGTCTTAACAGTTAAATTTATGGCCGAATACCGATTACGTAGATTTTCCCAACCCTCAGTGCCCTGTATATAAAATTCCGAGTCTTTACAGTAAAAATTGACAGAGTTGTTGTGTAGGGAAATGTACACAGACATTCACACAGACAGACATACATACACACGTTCACTTTTATAGATATACTAGCATGGGTGCCCGGCGTTGAGCAAAAAAAAAAGTGTTAGTAGGAAGGCAGGCTCGAAACCGTACCGCCAGGAGGAAAAGAACAGAAAAAAACTTTACGTCTTTGCTGTGACGACCACCGCCAAACCGGAAGTGCCGTAGTTTAAATTAAGACAATCGAAAAAAAGGGATGATTTTCGAAAATATCGGTGAAAAAAAGCGACGCCACTCTGCTGAGAAGTGCCCAGTTGAGGGGGAAGAAATGTATGTTCTCAGCCAATTCTTTGGCATTTGTCGTTGAATAGTCGAGCTTCAAAACGATACTGATATTCTTAAAATCCATCACCCCTGTCGCAAGTTTTAGGCAGAGGTGCAAGCATACATACATACATTTATATATTGGTATCTCAAATTTTCGACCCAACCCGATTTAAAAGTTTGTTCTATCTCTGAATACCCTTTATGTAAAATCTCAAATATTTAGACCGGAAATTGTCCGAGTAATTTGGTAGAGACAACAGAGGTCAATTTTTTAAAAATTTGACCCCTATTATGACCTCGTACCATTTATTGTTTTAGGATCAAATCAAGGTATTTAGAAAGATCCATGCTCAAGGAACCTATATCTAAAATATAAATTGTTTAGACTCAAAATTGGCGAAGGAGTTTGGTAGGGGTTTCAACTGCTAAATCGTTGAACTTTGACCCCTTAACAGCAAAATTTCTGTCCGAAAATAAATTAGAAAGATAAATAGATAGATTTGTTTACCAAAGATATATAGGTCTACCTGAATATATATGGATACAATTTTGTGTTTACTATAAACTTTTTTCGCAAATACTATGCACGTATAAACTAGGTAGAATATCTGCATGAATATAATTACAGGTAATAGTTAACTAAAGAAGATTATCCCATTAAAAAGCGGAAGCAACTTATAGGGAATTAATTAAAATGAACGTTTAAAAGAATATGCAAATTAGGTAGATGGTTTACTAGTCAATGCAATTCCACAACCAAGGTATAAGAAAATGATATTTTCTTTTTAAATAAATAGAAAAGAGGGGTTTTAATATGAATATCGATACACACAAAAGAAACCCGAATTTATAGGAGTATAGATTTCCTATTTTAAATCTTCATTTATTGAACGTTAAAAACGTATTTTGCTGACTTAGGGTCTTTCTGTTTACTATATGGAAATGTTGTTTCGTATATATATATATATATATATATATATATATATATATATATATATATATATATATAACCAAAGTTAGTATAAAGAGTGATAAAAGAAAAAAGGAAGCTAAAGGCAACAAAAAACGTATATAGAAGGAATAGACAAATATATAGATATAGACTTTCCAAGACTTTACATATTGTTTTTTGTTCTATAGATATGAACCAGGCGGCCAGAGATGGTACGATATTTATGGAAAAAGGGAGAACAAAGATATTCAGACATATCTAATTTTGTTACTCTTGAAAGAAAACTGTTTGTGTGTGCAAGTTTATGTATAGAAAGAAGAATGAGGTTATTAAATACGATTCAGAGAACGATGGATATGCGTTGAACAAATGTTAGCAAACATTAGACTTGACGATAATAATAGCGGGGAAAATATGGCGGGAAGAATATGGCGCGAAAACAAACAAAATAATAGACTAATGGAAATGTAAAGCAAGGTAACAATGTGAAATAAAAGAAACTGAATAAACGATAAAGAACGGAATATTAGACAAACGGAAATGATGAAATGGGTTTTTAAATATCAAGCAAATTAGGGGAGAGAAAAAGAAATTTTATAATGCATAACAAGTATTTGCTAAAACGACAAGAAACTAGAAAATATTAGAAATTGGCAGAAAATATATCTTAAAGAAACATGAAAGTAATAATACTACTGCTTCTACTATTACTACTACTACTACTACTACTAATAATAATAATAATAAGAGGAAAATAATAATTAGAAGAAGAATTATAATAATGATAATAATAATACATATATTTATATGTCTATCTATATATTAATATACATATATCTTTCACTTTCTTTCTCTAAATATATGTATCTGTATATATATATATATATATATATATATATATATATATATATATATATATATATATATATATATATATATATATTGGAATTGCATACGGGAGTCCAACAGCACGTAACAAGAAAAATCAGAAATTGGACATACCGAGACGCATACATACTTGCCAATATATACCCGTACTCAATAACTTACCTCTAATTAAAAGAAAAAAACCCTTACGCGTAGCAAACTTTAGCACGGATCTTTTACAATTCTGATTCGTTCTCACTCCACATTTAATCTAAACACCTTGGAAATTATTGTCGGTCAGTTGAGGGTTAGCCTTCACTCTGAAACAGAGGAAATATGTTTAAAGTTTGAGCGTAAGTAACCTCTTGCCAGATCAAACATACCTATACCTGTGTCTCGATACATCTTCTATCATTACACACACGCGCGCGCACCCACACACATTCAGCTTTATATTATAGATATATATGAGAAAGAAAGAAAGAGAGAGAGAGTGAGAGAGGGGGTGTTACTACTGCAAGGTCATAAACGAGATGCAATCAATATTTTTTTGAAAATTTGAGGAAATACATGAAATTCATTCTTAAGTAGAAAATGGGTAGAGCTGAAGGAATTCATAGGTACTGAGAGATATCCAATTGCTTTTTGTCTATCTGGATTATTCTGTTAGATGGTGCCCAATACCTGAAGGTCTTGTAAGTATAAAACGATTATTTTAATCATTAAATATTCAACTAAATGGCCATATGTTGGAAATTACAGACAAATACCTTGCTTGAAATTGCTTCGGAAGATATTGACAGGAATATTCAGTATTATATATATATATATGTATATATATATATATGTATATATATATATATATATATATATATATATATATATATAGTGCCGCACAAAAAGTATTGGATATATTACTTTTTTCTTCATAACTTGATTTTGGTTTCAAGATTTTTGGTCAAATTTGGTCAGTATATTCCTATTACTATTCTAACTAATATTTGTGGTAATAATTACAAACTTACTGTTTAGAAAGTTTATATTAAAGGAAAAATATAAATCAACTAACGCAGAAGTATTGGATACATTGATTTTATATTTGGTTGCATAGTCTTATTTGTGTTCCACACCTTCCAATCGCTTTCTATAGTTGCACACATGTTTTGCAAATATATGCAGGTATCTTGCACCATTCTTTGGTGAACTGTTCTAGTTGTTGAATATTTTGTAGATTCCTCTTGTGAACATTGATCTTCAATATTTTCCACAAATTTTGAATTGGGTTGAGGTCTGGAGACTGACTTGACGAAATAAGTACCCTCATTTAATTATTCCCAAGCCATTATTCGGTAAGTTTTGCAGTGTGCTTGGGATCATTGTCTTGCTGAAACACGAAATTGCTATTATGTCCCAATAAATCAGCAGATTTCTGGCGGGGGTGGGTACAAAATCTCCCTGTACATACGTCCATCCATTCTACCTTTGATAATTTCTAGTTCACCAGTAACTTTGGATGATAAATACTGCCATACTATAATCGAACCACCGCTAAACTTTACCGTAGTTCTTTTTATTACAGGCGGTGCAATATTTACGCCATACATGTGTTGCTGTGTTTCTTCCAAAGATTTCGATTTTCGTTTTGTCTGACTAGATTACTTTGTTCCAAAATTAATGGGGTTGTTCCCCATATGTTTTAACATAATTCAAACGTGATCTGACATGCTTAAGCTTCAATAATGTAACTTTTCTTTGGGACATTGATACAAAATTTGCACGATTTAGAACTCTACTGATTGTACCCTTGCTCACATTAATCCCAGCTTCTCTTAAGTCTGTTTTCATTTTACCATAGAAAAGGGAAAGAGTTTTTGTATCTTTATGCATTATCACCTTGATGTTTTCTTGTTTAATTCCCTTGGCCGACCACATCTTGGAAGATTTTCAACAGCTTCACCAGGGGGTTTAAACTTTCTACTAACTTTGCCAACTGTACTAAGTGGTAGATTAAATTCCATTGATATTATTCGATATCCTTTTTCTTCTTGGTGCTTAACAATGATTTTTGGATATCTTTCTATTGACAAGTATTTAGTTTTAGCCATTTTTATAAATGAACTGGGTGACTTTGAATGAGTGGGCCCAAACTGGAAGAATTTTATACAATTATTTTTATATAAAGCTCTCTAATTGTTCAGTGATAACTCGTTTGCATTATTGCAACACGCTTAGTAATAGTACTTTTAATTTATTTCACGAAAATATTTTTTAAAAGTATATCCAATATTTTTTAATTTGTTACTTCATATTTTCCCTTAAATATAAACTTTCAAAACTGTGATTTTGTAATTACTACTCCACACATAATTTAGAATAATAATAGGCACATACTGACAAAAGTTTAGGAAACATATTGAATCCTAATAAAAGTTATTAAGAAAAATGTAATGTATCCAATACTTTTTTGTGGCACTATATATCGAATATATTGACAGTGATGGTTCACTACAAGTAACGCAAAACATCAGGAGAAATAGTGTTTAGGAACAAAAAAAAACACACAACTATTGTTTGATAAATCTATTTAAACAACTGCAAAATGAGGACAAACTGAATGAAATTTGGATATATTATTAAATGGTCATGACATGGCGCCGCATGCGTAGGTACTTAGGACGTTAACAATAGCTGCAAATAAAATCGCGTTCATAAGAAAAAGTATGAGCAATTGGAAACACCCTTTTTCCAAATGGAAACTATTAGAGAAAGTTAAGATCAGATGTAATATATATAAATAGATTCTTTTTCCTCACTTCTATTCGGAGTAACACTCATACAATTGACACATGTACTAAGATAGGTTACCTACTGGAGAAGAATAGATTGAAGTTCAGCGAAATGTTTTAGGCGATCTGAAGTTTTTGTAAAAGAGAAAATGCAAATGACTTTTTGGTTCAAACTTTACAGCAGTTTAGTGAAACATATATATAGTTTAGGCTTTTCAAACGATAAGTAGTTGTTTTAAACAAAAGGGAAGAGCGCATCGATGAAATAGATCATTTTACGAAATTGTTTTATGTGAGATCGTTATGCAGAAGAAGCATGTACCTGGGGATCATTGAACTTGACAACATGCTTGATTTTGTAATTTAAATTTATCATGTTAATTTTGTAATTCTAAATGCAATTTGTTAATTTTGTAATTCTAAATGCAATTTATTAATTTTGCAATTCAACTGTATCTTAGAAATTTCGTAATTCAAATTTATCTTATTAATTCGTAATTTGAAATCATCTTCATCAATTCGTATTTTAAATTCATCTCATTAATTTTCTAATTCAAAGGTATCTTATTGATTTTATAATTCGAATGTATCTTATCAATTTTGAAATCCAAAATTATCTTATAAATTTTGTAATCCAAAGTATCTTATTAATGTTATGATTCAAAAGTATATCATAAATTTTGTAATTCAAATCTATCTCATCAATTTTCTAATGCTAATGTATCTTATTAATTTTGTAAGAAGTCCGTTCAAACCAATGAATGAAAGTTTCAATTAGAATAAACAATAATACCGTTTTATATAAAAATTGAACATGTAAACTTTTTATTCAATACGAAAAAAAAGAAGAAAAATGCCTTCGAGTTTTAAAAATTGATTCGACATCTTGTTGCTTATATGTAAGTGAACTGCATATTTTTAATGTTTACGGTCCGCAATTAATGTATTTGTATTATTAAAAGGGCGAAAAATTAATAAAATGAAGTAAAAATCGAAGGAAGTGTTATTTGTTATCTCATGTAATACAAAGTTTGCACTAAATTTGAAAACAGTTGTTTGTTTACAATTTTCATAAACATACATGGACATATATATATATATATATATATATATATATATATATATATATATATATATATATATGCATATTGATAGAAGAACATATGGTTAAAATAGCATAAGATATATTAAGCTTAGTAATCCATCAATTCAAGGGGTATTTCAAATAATGAAAAACTTTACACTTATTTTCTAAGATATTCTGTGCACTCAATGTTGAGTCATCCAAAGAATGTTTCGAAATAAAGACGAACTGTGGATGAACACATCACCCGATATGTTCCTTTTATTTCTCTGCCTTTTTGTCTCTCTGTCTGTCTGTCTCTCTATCTCTCCCTGTCTCCCACTGTTTCTTTCTTTGTCTCTCTCTTTTTTCTCTCTTCATTTCACTCTCTTTCTCTGTTATTAATTTTAAGGTTTCTATAGTTGAAATTATCCCCCATAGCTGCACCATTATACGCAATCTATTAAGCAAACGATTTATATCAAATAAATGTCTTTCTTTCTTACAAGCAAGTTTACGCTCTCTAAGTATATGTTACAATAGCTGTCGCATAGGATTTTACTCCCACAATTTCTCTAAATAAAGATAAACATCTACCAGTATAATATATTTATATAAATCTGCCATTTCACTGTGCATAGAGCAGTCCTTGTACATGTGTATTGTTGTAGCAACAACTGCTCTCATTTCTGCCATTGTGGGGTGGGGAGGAAACAAAAAGCCTAATATTTCCTACGTTCTCTAAACCCAAGTTCGTATGTCATCGTTGATGTGTTTCATCTTCGAACTTCTTTTACAAGTAATTTCACGTAAGATTAATTAGCTCAACGCATTGACACCACTAGACAGAACACAGTTTGCCTAATCTTAGCATATAAAATAAAGAACAGGAAATCCGACAAAATTCGCTGATGTTACGAATATATGTTTTTCTGTTTGCTTCAATCGGAAAAGCAGATTCATATTTTATGAACTTTAATATTCAAATAGTATTTTGCCATATTTCCAATTATTTACTGCACAAATTAATCTATATACTTTCTTATGTGTATGCTCTATGATCTTGATAAGGATA
Organism: Euprymna scolopes; assembly: GCF_053919585.1. Classification (NCBI taxonomy): domain Eukaryota; kingdom Metazoa; phylum Mollusca; class Cephalopoda; order Sepiida; family Sepiolidae; genus Euprymna; species Euprymna scolopes. The sequence continues at coordinate 85,675,439 of NC_136515.1, forward strand.
ATAATGTGTTGTCTTGTACATCATTTTCGATAATCATTAGTATAACTGTTTATTATGTCAACAGTAGTTTACATTTAAAGACTTGTCGGTACTCTTCCATCTACGTCTTTTTATTATCTTTGACTTCTTAAGACTATTTAATTCTTATATTTTATAAAAAAAATCGGAAGTTAGTGCAATTATATTAGTTGTTTTCGGCAGTATATAAAATTTCGGCAGTTTACGTTCCATTTAAAGTGGTGTTGTCAGTTTATGTTGAATTTTTATCTTGCAGGTAAATAAAATTGGCTAGCCTTTGCTGTTTATAATGGTTGGTTTCCGCTTTCGATGATTTTCCTTAATATTTATGCTGTTCTTAAAAGTTCCGTTCGTTGTATACTATTATTATTAATAGTAGTATTAGTGGTAGTAGTAGTATTAGTGGTAGTAGTAGTAGTAGTAATAGAGGTACTTACTCACTAGGAGTAGTCACACAAGTCATCATCAAAGATTGGCTTTTGAGAAGAACTTGTGGTATTTCTTGGAGCCTGAGTGAAAACAAGTCTCCGCAGGCTTCCAGTACTCTTCACCTCTTTCGACGTAAGCTTTACAAAAAGTTATGTTATCGCAACAGCCGCTTATCATTGATTTCTCGTCGTCTTCACTGGAATGTGGGTGAAAATAAGCTTCCACAACGTTCCATCCCTCTTTGCACTCAGCCAGTTAATGTCTGGCTGGTGTTTTTTTCTCCTAGGTCTTTTTATTTTCCTGACCTTTATTATCTGCTGTGGTACCCGTCAATGGTGACATTCAAAGGAGCGGCGGTATTTTACAATTATACAGTTTCAGTTTTCATGATTACACACGATGTGTCTTTTGTGGTTTTCATCTGTAGCCGTTTCAGCGTTCAGCTTGTGCATATTTTATGGGTGGTGTTAGTCTTTATATTCAACGGTTTTACTTAATATTAATCCAGTTTTCATCATTTAAATTCGTTGTATTTTCACGGCCGTCTCACTGATTCCAATGTCTCCCATTCTTTTTTCCAAGGTTTTTTCCGTATTATTATTATTATTATTATTATTATTATTATTATTATTATTATTATTATTATTTTGAGGAAGTGTGCGGAGGTTTCATTTTCCTCCGTTAGTCATGTTCTTTTTTTATTTCCAATATGTCGTCACTTCAAATAATTTCCGGTTTATGTTTCTTTTTTCTGAGGTTTGTAAAATCCTAATCAATTTCACGATTCTACAGTTTTTCATCAATTCCAGATCGAAAGAACAGGTTTCACCTTTGCACACGGCTTAAACAAAAAGTAGGCGGATAAAAAAGAGCGAAAGATACAGAGTAAGATACGCACGTTTTATGTGACCTTTTCTTTTTGCTGCTCTGAATCCCGTAACATCAAGAGAAAACAGAGAAAGAGAGAAAACTAGAGAGAGAGAGAGAGAGAGAGAGAGAGAGAGAGAGAGGGGGGATATTTTTCGCCCCTTTAATTTTTATTGCAAAAAAATAAATTTCTTCCTCTTCTTCCATTTCTACTGCTAATATGTTTTTTTTTTATTTTGTTCTTTTTATTTCCTTCTTAATTTTCACTTACTTTTCGTCTTTTGCCTTGTTCTATTATTATTATTATTATTATTATTATTATTATTATTATTATTATTATTATTATTATTATTATTATTATTATTATTGTTGTTGTTGTTATTATTATTATTAATATTACAAATGTTATTATTGCTATTGTTGTTGTTATTAACGTTATTATTATTATTATTAATCTTCTTCCAATTGTTGTTGTTTTAATAGTGTTATTATTATTATTATTATTATTATTTTTAATTAGTATTATCATTTATTATTATTAATATCATTATAATAATAATTGTTATTATTATTAAATTTATTATTATTATTATTATTTTTATTATTATTATTTATTCTTATTCTTCTCTTATTACAAATAGAACTTTACGTTGTATTTATCTTAACTTTTTTCTTAATCAATTTGTTTCTTTTGAAATTTTATTCTCTGCGTGCCGCTATTTAAGCTTATTTTACTCTTTATGCTGCGTTTTCACGTCATATATATATATATGTATATATATATATATATATATATATATATATATATATATATATATATATATATAATTTTACAATACATTCGTATGGAGATGATATTAATTTTTAATCAGTCGTTTCCTTCATAGGAGACAATTTCGGGATTAACATACTTATAATCGCTATACAACTGTAAATGTTACGGCCGGTAAGTATGTACCGACATTTCTGTTTGGACAAGATAATTATATACAAATTACAGTATTTAAAAAAAAAAACTACAACCAGTTCTAAATCACTTAGTCATATCTAGCACGTCATAGACATAATTAAGCATTAGAAAGTATTCCTCATTGTTTTTCTAGATTATAGACACTTTTCTCATGTATGTATGCCTTTCTATTCACTCGAAACTTTCATATTTTCAAGCTTATATATTCACATATTTTCAAAAAAAGAACAATGCTAAAATGAAGTGTTTTTTTTTTCGCTCCAATTCTGGATTAATTCCCACTTGTTACTATGGATAATTGATATTTTAATTCTTTATTTCTAGATTTAAATGTTAACGCTTACTAAAAATTTTATCATTCAATATTTGCCTAGTAATCGACTCAGTAGTTACTACAACAAGTATTAATTTGATTGTTTTCTTAGCATTCCTACAGACATTTTGAGCTACTTAAACCTCATTTATTACATGCTAATTACTATTGCATATACTTTGTGTAACTGCTTTATTTTACCTCTATATTAAACTTTAATCCATCGAATACTATTTTAATATAATACCGCACATGTTTTTAATCTTCACTATTATTACCCACTAAAATCAAATACGGGATGCATGTTTCCTTCCTTTTCTTGTGACAATTAATCATTAGTATACGAGATTAAGCGTACTCTGTTACATAAGTGCTAACCAGAAAAAAATATAGAATGATTATAATTTCAATAACGATGTTTCATCTGAGGATATGAGCCACCCATCGAAAGTCTATAGGTTAAAGAAAAAATAATATGACTTGTATTCTTTGTCGACAACAATTCTAATTTTTAATTTACAAGGTTTAAATTCTATATTCTTCTCTGTTTGTCCATATATATATATATATATATATATATATATATATATATATATATATGCATATGAATATATCATCAATGTTTCCGTAAATTCTTTAATATTTTCACATTAAATGAATAAATATATATATATATATACATACACATATATATATATATAATGTATACACTCTTTACATTACCATAAAACCTACATTTATTATTATAAAGAAAAGTTTCATACATAAAGATACTGTGAACAAATATAGAAATCAGCTAATTATAGACTGTGTTCAGATTATTGACCATTGTCGTCCATGAAAAACTGACAACGCTCACTGAATCGAAAACGTTCGTAATCAGTAAAATTATTATGTGTACACATCTTCCTTCGATTGTTGCTTTCAGTTTATTCATTTTACTTCATTTCATGGTAGGAACCCTGTGTTAAACATGTCTCCATCCACCCACCCCGCTACCAAAAAAGACAAAATCCAAGGGGTAGGCAAATCTTTTGAGCGTGGACAGTATCGATACTTCCTGTTCATCCTAACGACCTGTTTCGCAGGTGACTATCAAGATATATTCTTACGTCATTATTATAGTTGGGAGATAGATTCTTACGCCAAGACTATAGCTATGATGTACTCCATCCTGCTGGAAGAGCCATTTTTTTAAAATTACTAAACATCTCTTGGGAACTTATTATATCGTATTCATGAAGCAAGTTGAGATAATTTAAAGAGTGTATACACTTATTTTACACCCTGGTATATATATATATATATATATATATATATATATATATATATATATATATTTATATATATATATGTGTGTGTGGGTGGGTGTGTGTGTGTATTATATATCCCGTTTCGTTTGAGTAAAAAGATTAGATGGTGGTACTTTATCATAGTCATACAAGACCAGTCCATGTTTATTTATATTTATATGGTTTATATTGTTTCTTTGCGTTGTGGTTCAAACTATTATATATTGTTCAGTATAGGTGTGTATATATGCATGTATATATATATATATATATATATATATATGTATATATAAATATATATTTGTTTATATATATATATAATTCATGCAAATCGTATTGACTATTTATTTGCATACATTTTATAATTACCAATTTTGTAAGAATCCGCCGTCAGAATGGTGTGAGCTAATGATCAATACATCTACTGAAACATGTTTTTACATGTGCAGTAAAACTTTATGTATAATCACATAAATTATAATATCACAACGATGTGCTTGTCATTGCGCACGTGCTGATAAACTGAGGAGATTTTTTGCTATAACTCTAGAAACTCACGATAATAATATATGTGTGTGCGTGCGTGTCTAAGTACTAGAATTATAAATGGATAGTGATATCGGATGTATAACTTACACACACACATCTTTGTGTTTTTCCTACATTGTGACATCGACCACTTGTATACTCATCTTGTACAACCTTTCATCTTTATTCCAATTGAATGATACTCGTTTGCCATCTTTTGCAGCAACAGCCGTAGATCGGCAACCCCCTCCTCCCACACTATCTTAGTTGTCCCTTTTCGTTGTGATTACAAAAACAATCTGATTTGTTTTTGTCTTCATCTGATGCGGAGATTGGCTTTAACTTTTCAACTTGATTAAACAGATTGATTGCACTGGGGAAAAAACGATACTAGAGAAAGAAAGAAAGAATAAAATAACAAAAAAATAAGGACTGTTGAAAAGAACGAATTTGAAATAAATGCATCGGAAAATGAGAACATAGATGCGGAAGATGCGTCCATCTGTTTAGCAGATTGTTTGAAGACAAAGGCTATTTGTTATCTTCTAGCTTACAAAATGGTAGTGATTCTTAAATCGAAGAACTGGCTTGATGGTATTTGAAACACCACTAATAAAAATGGTATTTTAAACTTCAGATAACTGATCATGGTATTTCAATTCTCAGAATAATTATAATGTTTTTTTTCAAAATTATGATAGACTTATATGTGATTTCCAACATTAGCGAAAAAAATAGTTAATTCTAAAGGTATACATACTAAATAATACATCTAAAGGAGTTATTCTAAACTTAACGTGAGGTCGACGAAAACGGTATTTCGTGACACCAGTTTTGGAAAATGCTATTGAAATCCGAACATCTGTGAACATGATAATTAAAATTAAAAACCGTAAGAAATTATATTTTAAACATGCCATCGTCGAAAACATTATTGGAATGTAATACCACTGTAAATTATATAGGAATACTGACAGACAACAGAGATAGTATTTAAACATCAGCGTAAATGCACATGATGTTAAAACATCATGTGCATTTACGCTGATGTTTAAATACTAAGGCAAAAAAAGTATTTTGTAAGTAAAATCAACGAAAATTTTAATTCAATATTCAGCTCTTCCCCCATTGTACCACGCGCTCAAGGTCAGGGGAGAGAGAATCAGAGAGAAACGACTTGCCATTGATGTTCGTGTCATCAGCATAGATGTCACCGAATGATTTAAGTACATGTTTTGCGAGATCATTGATGTAGGCCAGGAAGATAGTTGGGTCCAGGATGGGCGCCTGAGAGATTCCAGCATTAATACTGTGGGCCTCTGATTTCTGCCTAACAACCACTATTCTTATGAACTTATCAGAGAGAAATGATTTAATAATTGAGAACACATTTCCAGTTATACCATAGCTGGAAATCTTGTGAAGTAGGCCCTTATGTCATACCGTATTGAATTATGTAATTGAGAACATAAGAAATTATAAGTTATTTATCTGTCTGTCAATCTATCGATAAATCTATCGATCCGGTAATCTATCAATCTGACTGACGTAGTGAATGAGGGTAGGGTGGGGGCTGTGTTTTGATATATTGTTAAAACATGTCAAAGTCACATCAAACTTGATGACTGAGCAATTGCACCGGAAGAGTGTCTGATAACTGGCCCGGAAGTACGTGTATGTAATCACGTATTCTAGTCTACTGAGAAAATAGTTGGGGGTTGGAATTGCGGTTGTCAACAGAAGATGATCTGAATGAGGTTTCCTCTTAAAAAGGGGCGGGGCGTCTAATATGATGGACGTGTAAGAACTAGCCACCCAAGTAAAGGTCGTTGATCACTCCTGCCAGGGAGTGAAGAAGTAACATAAAAATACACCGCATCTTGGTATCTTTGTTGAAACGTCTTTATTTATAAAAGATCTTTCTTCGCAAGAATTGCTGAAACTCTCAAAAAGGCTGACCAGCAGAACCAGGTATGCCACGTTTAAATAAAACGACTAACGATACGGCAGGATTAAAGAAAAGAGTTAATTATACACTAATAATAATAAATAATAATGTATTATACACTAATATTAATAAATAATACGGTCGATTAGATTATCATTGTTGGATAACGTCATCAGGTAAGGGTAAAGGAAATTAAGAAATGCCACTACCCATTTACTCCTTTTCCCGACATTGTTTCTTGATGGCAGTTATCTTGCTGGCCACTAGATTAAATTATTTCAACCTTGTATATGTGATTGTGGAGATTGCAGTATCTTTATTTCACTATATATTCGTCTCACAAAAATGATTGCAGTAGCATCTATGAAAAAATTTGAATATATTTTAATTGGTTCTTGTGTTATCTATATTTAGTCGATATCAATTTCTGGTAAGACTTCTGGCTAAGATCAGAAATATCGTCATTCTTATTCAGCTGCACACATAAGAAATTTAAAGAGAAATCAGAAAGCAGAAGAGGAACGAGGAGAGGATATTACGCACATACAAACGTGAATATTACTGAATATGGGCATTTGTCTAGTGTGCAGTTATAGTGCGTAAACTACGTGTACTTTTTCATTAAGACGCTTACTGCCAGAGATTCTTTCAATTAGCCTACGTGAACCTTACTTAATTAAACTCAAGAGCTTGAATTACCGTCGTAATTACAAATGTTTTCATGCAAGGAATTCTTAAAATTTCGATATCAATATTTTTATTTTATTTTTATAAGATATGCAGAAAATATGTTTTTGCTTATGTATGTTAAGAACGTACGATTGAAGAGTAATACCCCAGTTCTCTCCAGATAACCAAAGTTAAGCAACAATGAAGTTTGGCAATAACAGCTGGATGATTGTTTATGAGGGCTCGGCGCTGTATGTACAATATAAAAATGTACAGATTGATATCTGCGACCCGTTAAACTCACGAGAGGTGATACACCCTCGAATCTAGAGGGAAAACATCGGAAAACTTCCACGTTTACTTCTCTTTCAGTGAATTTGCTGAGTCGTAGTCGTTAGGCTGTTAAAACAGTAGGGCCGTAGCTGCGAGGAAGAACTTATCCTGCCTTGCCAGAGTTCAGAATAGACTTCGTAGCCTAGCGGGGGGTGTCCTTCATCTCTTCCCTTTAACCTCTTTCTCACAAAGGAGACGTTGCGAGCATGTCTCTGTTTTATCGTGATTTTCATGACAAGTGCTCGACTGAGCTCAACTCTATGGACACCCGCGCTAAACATTCACAAGAAACACACGTTTGACTGTAAACATAATCAATAATTCCCCCCACTCTTTATCTGTGCCTAAACCTAAACGTAAATCCCATGAAGGAAGCTTTTTCTTAAAACTGCACAGACGTGGAACTCTCTTCCGTTTGCCTTATTTCCAGCTGACTATAATATGGCAGTCTTCAAGTCCAATTTAAACAAGTTCTTGCTGACCGTTACCATTAAGTCATCCAATTTACCAAATTTACACTCCTTACGATTACTATGATATTGTCTTTTTGACCACTGAGCACTCTATAACCCTTATCCTTCAGTGGCCTCTGGGCCTTGATAGCATTTCTCATTATGCCATACAAAATCTTTGCCTTCATTAAATAGGTTATGCTATTCGAAAACGGATGTTTGATTCATGTAAAATGACCATAAAGCAATGTGAAGAATTCCATACGTTTATGTGGTATTTTTCCAGCTTAAGACAAACATTTCTTGCATATCCTTATTCTAAAGTTTCCTCACGTCCAGATTGCTTTTTTGAAATTCAGCAGCTATGACAATCAGGATTTAGTAGATTATAATTTAATTCCTGCTATAGCTTTTACTTTGGACCATGACATCATAAAATTTATCAATTATTTCCCAAGATGTATTACTATAACATACTGAAGTTTCAAGAGTCTATTGTAATAGTAAATGTCTCTATAAAATGGCTGTTAAATTTTTGAAGGCACTTCGTATGTCCCATCCGTGTTTCTCTATTTTTTGGCAACTTCATTTTTGTTTCCATCAGTTTTATTATTCCATAGAATTAGTTTCACTCCTTTTTTTACATTTCCCTTCATTTTAATTTACTTATTTATTTTTAAATTATGTTTATTTAATTGGTATTTCTCTTTAACTCACTATTTAATTTCTTATTTCTTTCATTAGTTCTAGATTAATCTTTTTTTTTTTACACAGTGATCACCACTTATCAAGGCCCGGAAGCCACTCAGGGATAAGGGTTATTGCAAGTACATTACGTTAGTGTGGAGATTTGATGAAGTGTTTAATTAAGGGGCGGTTCATTAGGAATTTGTTAACATTGGACTTAGAAGACATACAAGTTGTAGTCCGGAGGGAAGCAGGCAGACGGAACAGAGTTCCACAGGCGTGCAGTTCTAAGAAAGAAGCTTTGTTCATGGAATCCGCGTTTTGATTTAGGCACAGATATAGAGTGGGGGAAATTTTTCACAGTGGATTCAGCTAGACGGGTGTTTTTCCTGAAAGATTAGCGAGGGGGGACCAGAGATTGGAGTTCAGACGAGCACCTGCCATGAAAATAACGATAAAACAAGGATAGGCTCGCAACGTCTCTTCTGTGGGAGAGAGGTTGCAGGGTAGAGAAAAGGGCATCCCCCACTAAGCCACGAAGTCTATTTTGTACTCTGTCAAGGCATGATAGGCTGTTTTTGGCCGCTCCTGCCCAGATATGGCAACAGAATTCCATCTTTGGACGTACTTGGCTTTTATATAGATAGAGAATTGCATCAGTAGTGAGTATCTGTTTCAGTTTATTTGTCATAATTTATCATTTTCGTACTTACATTTATATCCGTTTATCTTTTCATTTCAAGGTTCTTTTCCTCTTGATTTCCTCGCTTCTCTGCTTCGTTACTATTTATTTTGTCCTATTCTGACCCGTTTTTACTCGCCCCTTTTCCTGCTTTTCTTTCTATTTTATTCTTACTTTTCAGTCTATTTTTTTTCATGTTCTCTTTCTTTTCCTTCCAACGTATGTATTTTTCAGCATCATTATTAACTTTGTTTCTTTGTTTTTTTTTTCTCTCTTTTTGCTTGATTTCGTATTTGATCTGTCTTTTTTTTTAATTTTCGTCCTACTCCATCACGCTCTTTATATATGACTTTCCTGCTCTCTTTTTCTTAATGTTCGATATATTACTTTTTTATTTCTGCCATTTTTGCTTCATTCTTAATAGCCTTTCCGATTCTGCTTCTTCTCATCCTTTATTTCTGCCCTTATGTTGTTTTTATTTTAAATCTCCTTATGTACTAAATTAATAATTTCACTGGTTTTTTTTTTTTTTTTAATTTTTGCTTATGCCACTACGTTTTTACTCATACCGATTTCCATTCCCTATGTTATTCTTTAATGGTCCGTGTCTTTCATTTTAATGTTTTTTTTTTGTTTTCATTTTATTATGTTATTATGATCTTCCATTTCAGTTTTTATTTTAATTATAAATCTCATGCTTCGCCCATTGTTTGTCTTTTTTGATACTTTTTTCTCATCTTTTTCTCATTCGATCCCGATTTTACGGATATCTTTTCTCAACCCCTCTTTATATTTCATTTCTATTTTGTCCTATCTCAGCTCGTAGTAAGGCGCCTTATTAGCTTTTACACCGGACTAGCGTGTTCCTTTTCCTTCTCTATTTTCGTTTTTTATATTTATGTATACATTTAGTTTTTATTATGTTTTTTTATTTGAAACCCTCAGAACTTTTCCAGGAGTTTCTCTACCCCATTCTTCTTTGATATTTTAGTTTTCTTATTCTCCAATTTACCACAATCCCACGTTCCAATCCATGCTCAACCTCTGTCATCGTATTGATTAAAGATTCATTTGCTTCTTAAAAACAAAGCAAGTGCCCAATCCGGACTATTGGCGCTTTGTTGCTTTGGTAGTTTAACTTGACTTTTTACTTAGCGTTGCGGCATATCAACTGATCGCATTTTATTTAATATGAAAACACAATACATATTGATACTGATTCGTTGAGAGTGTTGTGTCGTTTGCATTACGGCTGTTACAATATCCGTATGAGGCTTTCGATAGAAATCAGTTTAAATATAGTTTAGTTTTTTACTTCTTGTTCTTTTAGCTTTTACTCCGGACTTACGTGTTTCTTTTCCTTCTCTATTTTCGTTTTTTTATATTCATGCTTACATTTAGCTTTTATTAATTCCTTGATTTTCTTTTTAATTAAGCATCATTTTTTTCGATCGTCCAAGAAGGGCTTTATCTTATTTTTGTTATTTTTATTTTTGTTTTCACTGATCCATTTCATTCTTTGATTCGTTTGTATTTTTTTCAAGGTTTTTATATCGTTTTGTCGTCTATTCATTCCCTCTTTTCTTGTATTTCTTCTTACTTTCCTATACAAATCCATACTTATACATTCGTTTTTCTTCAATCCCTTTATTTCCCTTTTACTTCTCTATCACTTTCTTTATTCAGTATTTTTGACATAGTTTGCCCCTCATTTTTTTCATATTAGCCTCCGATTTCCACCTACCTATATTTTCTCTCTCTATTTAATAATTTTTTAAAGTTTTCAATCCCGTTTTTTATACTTTTTCTCAGTGTACCATTTTTATTACGTCATTCCTTTTGTCTCTTAATTAATTTATTTCATTTTTTTATCTTTCTTTCCTATTTAATCACATTCATACTTATCTCCCTTTGTTTTTCTGGGGGTTTTAATGCTCTCCCTTTTTCTTTAATTATTTTGTTCTCTCTTTGCTTCGTTTTTGTCTATTTTTTATTCCATCACGCTTTTACTAATCTTTATTTACTTTGAATTATTTACTTTGGAACATTTACAGTCTTGCCCCCCCCCATCTTTCCCCGTTTGGTATTTTTCATTCTCATTTATTCTTAATATATTATTACTTTCTTTCTTTTTATTCTTGAATAATTTATTCTACTGTCCTGACTTTCGTTGTATTGCTTTACTTTTATATCATTTTTACATATTCCATTCCGGTTTTACCCATCTTGCTCCCTTCTCTCTGATGGAATATTTTTACTTTAATTCTCTTTGATTCTTGATTTGATTTTCTTGTATTCTTTATTTCGTCCATATTTGTGTTTTTGTTTTCATTTATTTTTGTATAAATTCATTTTTTATCTACCTTTCTTTCCTTACCTTAATATATTTCTTTCTTTATTCTATACTGTTTTTATTTTCCCTCTTGTTCTAATTTCTTCATTCGATTTCCTTTTTTATAAAACTCACTCTGATTTGTCTATCTCTCTATTTGGTCAGTATCATTACCTCTTACTACATAATTCCTTTCTTCCTTGTTTCTCACCTCCTGTATTACTTTTTTCTTTCCTTTATATTTCGTCTTAAATACACCATCCCTTATTTCTTTCTTCTGTTCTACATTAGTCTGTACCGTCACCAAAGTGATGCCGACTGATGAATCGCACGCAGCATCTGATGACGCTGCCTTTGATTACGCAAAGTAATATCCTGTTCTAGAAAAATCTAGAGCAATTCCGAATCAATTACTTCTGTAAAGTTCTTACTTTTAGTTTCTCCGTTAAGATCAAATCCATTGAATGTCTCCCTCCCTCACATCCGCATGTTCCTCTCTATTTGAAACCCTCAGAACATTTCCAGGAGTTTCTCCACCCCATTCTTCTTTGATATTTTAGTTTTCTTATTCTCCAATTTACCACACTCCCACGTTCCAATCCATGTTCAACCTCTGTCATCGTATTGATTAAAGATTCAATTGCTTCTTAAAAACAAAGCAAGTGCCCAATCAGGACTATTGGCGCTTTGTTGCGTTGGTAGTTTAACTTGACTTTTTACTTAGTGTTGCGGCATATCAACTGATCGCATTTTATTTAATATGAAAACACAATACATATTGATAATGATTCGTTGAGAGTTTTGTGTCGTTTGCATTACGGCTGTTACAATATGCGTATGAGGCTTTGGATAGAAATCAGTTTAAATATTACCTGTAAAGAAATGTCTGTTTTCTGCCTCGAGACATTTAAAGCACAGCTCATCTCAGTATGAACAAGCATTGTATTTTGGTGTGACGCGAGAGACTGACGCTATTTCTATTTTTCTTCATCTCTCTCGCATATCAGAAGAGGAGGAGGACGCGTCTTAACGACGATAACACGAGTGTCTAATGTATTGTAAGCAAATCGGCGGGCCAAAATAAACATGTATGTCAACATTTTTTTGTAAATTACTACGAAAAAGAGAACTTTATTAAACCGGTTCATTGATTAATTAGTTATTTAGTTTAGGCTTTAAATATTTATAGGGGTATTACGAAAAAAACAAAACAAATAAAAAACAAGACCTAGTGAAGATATTTCATTAATTTTATATCCTGCTATCCTTTTCAAGAAAGTGGGCTTTACCTAGTCTCTATTCACGTGTATTCCAGCGCCAGAACAGTTATGTACAGGTTCGGTTATTAATGGTGATAAAATCAAGTTCACTTTTGTCTAATGTCAGAATAGATACCTCATTTTCTACAAGCTAAATAGTATTAATATATTATTTTAAGGTCATTTTATACAAAGAACATACAATCTATGAGAGATAATTCGCTTTTTAGCATTTTCGTTAATTTCCAGGTGTTAAAACCAATAACAGAGACCAAACCAGACCTCATATACCTAAGAAAAACTGGCATGGAACTGATTATTTTCCGAGATCATTTTGTAATAAAAGGATACTTAAAGTTAACATCACACCTAACCATCAAGTTGGCCATGGGCACGGAATGTGTGACTACATTATAGATGGCTTTCAATATAGAAGGGGCATCGCAAGAGAAGTCCGTAAATTACCCTATATGTGGTTACAGGGGGGCACTTGCTCACACCATTGCGTTTATATTGGTCTACTATTGCCCGCACAACAGCAGAGTTTCTATCTATAAAGAATATATGTCTGTTCCTGGTTCATCTAACATTGGCCTCTGAGGAGTTCAATGTTCACAATGTAAAATAGTTAGCTCATCAAAAAAAAACAATAACAAAAAAAACAAAAAAACAGATGATAAAGTAATTTATGTCACGAATTCCTTATTTCTTATAAAAAAATTCAGATTGTTCACGAATTCATTTGTGTGCCCGACACTGACTGTCAGTATGCAAGTCTCTTAAACCTTTTATTCATAATTTACCTTGTTTATCTTAACTGATACAAATCTGTTGCCAAGATTGATGGAAAAATGGTGGCATAATTCAGCCGTTCCAGTATATAGTCCACTGTTGATGCAATTCACTACATGTATAAGAGCCAGTAGATTCAAGGATAGAGCACTGTCGCCACATTTGGGCACGAGCTGCTAAAAAGACAAAGTTACAAATAGACTTCGTTGCATATTTGGGGGGTGTTCTTTTCTCTTCTCTGCAATATTCTTGCCATAGAAGACACGTTGTGAGCCTGTCTCTGCTTTTTCGTTATTTTTATCGCAATCTATAGTCTCCTCTCTCCTAACTTTCACAAAACAGTCATCTAGCTTAAACCACTATCAATATTTCCCCCATATTTTTTATCTGTTCCTAAACCTTAATGTAGAGTCCAATGAAAAAGCGAAATCTTTAGAACTGCACACATCTGGAGGAACAATTTTCCGTATCTGTGCTTTCCAGTGACTAAAATATGATCGTCTTCAAGTCGAACGAAAACAAGTTCCTGATGAACCGTACTCATAATTTTTCTAATTTACCTAATTTCTACTACTAACCATAACTACCATCTTGTCCCATTTACTAGTATTCACTCATTAAAACCTCGTCCGCGAGTTGCTTCCGGGCCTTGCTGATCCACCCCACCACCTTTGAGAAAAGCACTGCTTTAATACAAAGAAACCTTTATTTTATATAATAACTCCAGTAAAAAATGTTGGCATACCATTTTTAAAGGAACGTTTTATGTTTAAAATATTATAAATCATAACATCTGAAATGGAATATGGTATTGAAACAATATTTATTAGCAATATTGATTTTGAAGTAGAGAAAAAATATCAGAAAACGGTTACCCTCATAATAAAATGTGTATCCTGCTTATGTGTCACGGGATATGAGTTGGTAGATCCGGTTTCCCCCAAATAAAGGTGCCCACACGATAAGTAGGTCGAATTGCATGTACACTCTACCCAGACAAAGTCATTTTAATCCCTTATGTTTGCCGGAGACGTACTGTTTTTTCCCCCAGAAAGCTTCGCATACTTTCAAACGGACATTCTATCTTGATTTGATAAGGCTCGATCTCTCTTTACTCCGGTGTTCAAACAGGAATGTGTGTCAACGGCATACTGTTCTGTAAATAAGTCAGGAGAACCAACAGTACCCGAAAAAGCACTCAGATGTATCATTCTGTGCCAATATCCATATCTCCCATATATTAGAACTAACATTTATATTTATATTTTCCTTTCTATGTTCTAAAATTCCAATTAAATTCATACGAACCGACTAAGTTATTCGAATAATTTTGTGAAGAACTACAATACTGAAAAAATACAAATAATCACAGACTTAAAAAAAAAGTTAATGGCTATATGCAAGAATTGATTCCCTTAGAATGTCAGGTCTGTATACAATGTAAAAACGAAAATAATGACCACCGCTGTACTCTCTGATGAAGCGACTGTCCATTACTTCAGCTATATAAATTATTTCAATTACTTCGGCATAATCGTTTTTGCCTCTGTTAAGAACGAATGCGCTTAAATTAAATGCATGAAGTTTCCATTAACAACACAAGCACAAACGAGAAATCTGCTTTAATGAAATCAATTAGATCCGTTGATTTTGCATTCATGTGATTTCAATAGTGTATAATTATGTGTGGGGGAGGATGTTTCAATTGAGTCCGCTTGTTTTTTTAATTCAAAATTCGGAGAATAGTATCAATACGCATGCACAATATTGAACGTAAGGAAAACTGGATTGTATAAATATTAGATATATGTGAATCGCTTCATTTTCTTCCATTTAGTCGTCTTTTCCTTCTTCACATCTTGTTTTTCAAACTAATTAGTACATCAAATAAATATGAGAAACATCATTCATAAAATATATAGACCCACATTCACATGTATATATATATATGTGTGTGTGTGTGTGTGTATGTGTGTGTATAATAGAGTTTATATGCATACACTCTTTGTTTATCTTAGAAGAGATGAAGACAAAAAAGAGGGAACAGGGTTGGAGATAGCTTCAGAATGTAAAGTACTGTGTTGTGTCGGGCACACACGCACACACAAACACACACACACTCACACACACATATATATAAATGTTTATACATGTATATAGGTATGTATATATAAACATATTGCTTATATTAGATATATATTAGATAAACATTGCATCATCTTTTATATCTCTCATATATATATATATATATATATATATGCGTGTGTGTGTGTCTGTGTTTATATAAATGTATATATATATATATATATATATATATATATATATATATATATACATATATACGCATTTGTATATGTCTGTGCGTGTTTGCATTTAAAAATATATAAATATGTTGTTCATATATATGGCTATATATGTTTATTGTGTTTATATATATACACATACACACATACACACATACATATATATATATATATATATATATATATATATATAGGCGTTTATATTTTGTAGAAAAATTACACCTGTAATCTACAAAGGCAAAGTTTATTTTAATATATTAATACTTTAAACGAACAATGCTCATAGAAATGTTGATGTATAATAATTAAAATAGGTATATCTATCTTAGAGCTATGTAAATATTGAGTATAAAGATTAATAATTGTAAATCATTAATCATTTTCAAAAGGATAAACAAACAACATCAAATTGAGTGTACGATCTTTTCGGAAACAGTAATTGATAAGGTATGTTTTCAGAATGTCGTCACGTCATTATTAAAAAAAGAGAGGTAAGTGCAGGACACGAAAATAAATCTAGTATGTTGGAAGTAAGTAAGGTTGGTAGTCTTGAAAATGTTTCAAAACATTAGGAAAATGTTGTAAATTTTTGGTGGTCAAGAAAATAGAAAATAAGAAGAAATGGAAAAATAAAGGCAGAAGAAAATTCTTTATATGCTATATTGAGTTGTATGAGAAAATGCGTCTTAATGTTCGTCAGTATATATGTAGGCATGCTGTTTTTGTATGTTGGCCACAAATTATTGAAATAATTATTTGCTGTTCATTTTCAATTTTAAACGCTGGATAAATATAAATTGTTTAACTGTCCTACTTGTGAACGCTAATGTTAAAATGCAAGGAGATAACTTTTAATTAAAAAAAATGTTAATGATCTAAGAGAGATTACGTTTTTAAATTTAGAGTCATACTTTGGAATTATCTTAAGGATAAATTATTTATTTATTGTGATGGTGATAATTATTTTAACAGAAAAAAAATAAGAAGAAGAAGAAGAAGAAGAAAAAGGATAATAGTGATATAAATAATAATAGTAATAATTAAATGAGAATAATAATCAAAACCCAAACGCTTAGATTAGTATTTACTTTTTTCTTTGACGTTAATGCCGGAGCTAAGACGACAAGTTTGCTGCAAGGCTGCAAATTAAAACATTAGCAAATAGCTATTTAGTAACACCTGCATATTCGTAATACCGTTTTTTGACCTTCACCTTGCAGATTATATTTTTCAAGTTTCAAAATTTTGCACTTATTTTCCCCAGCTAAACCTACATATAATGTTTCGCATTGATTACACTACTCTATTTATTACGTTCATGTTGTTTAGAAAAATATAACAGCGGGGTTGTGTAGACAATTATATATATATATATATATATATATATATATATATATATATATATATATATATATATATATATATAAAAGAAAAATTGTCTGTGTGTGTCTGTGTGTGTACATTGCCCTAACAAAATACTTTGTCAATTTTTAGTCTACAGACTCGAGATTTGAAATTAGGTGTATTGAGATCTGGAAAAATCTTTTTAATGTTTTCGGGCAGAAATTTACCTGTCAAGGCGGAAAAGTTCAAGGATTTGACCTTTGAAAAGTTTACCCAAGTCCTCCGGCAATTTTGGGCTTAAACACTTTAAATTTTGGATAGAAATGGATCAAACTTTTATTTGATTTGAGCTAAAGACTATAAATGTTAAGGGGTTCTAATTGGGCTCACAGTTTTTAAAAATAAAACCGCTGCGGTCTCTACCAAACAACTCGGCCAATTTTTGGTCTAAACATTAAAATTTGTACAGTAATTATATTCAGACGTACGGCAAGTTTTTTAATACATTTCTGGCCGAAGATTTTGCTGTCAAATGTCAAAGTTTAAATGCTTTGACCTTTGCGGTCTCTAGCGAACTATTCAGCTTATCTTGGGTCCCAACTATTGGAATTTTACATGAAGGGTAATCAGACATGTAGCAAGATTTTAATCAGTTTTGAGGCGAAAATTAAGCTGTCAACAGGTCAAAGTTGAAAGAGTTTACCTTTGCAGGCTCTGACACACCCCTTCGCTAATTTTGTGTCTAAACACTTGAAACTTAAGATGTAGATTTCCTGGATGAATGAAAATTATATATATATATATATATATATATATATATATATATACATATATATATATATGCCAGGTCATGTCATATAATACTGGTACCATGTAACCCAGTAGTACCTTCCTCATGGTCGGGCCACCGGCGACTAAACTGATGCCCCCACCAGACTTGTTTTGTAAGGAGAATGGCTAGTCTCCCTGGAGGATTCAAAACAAAACCTTCCAAAGGGCGAATGAACCCATTTTCGGGGTCAACGGCCAACTAGGAACGTGTGTGTTTGTGTGTATGTATGGGTGTTAGGGTGGAGAGGGTTCACGTAAGCCCTGGTTAAGGCAACCTTTCTAGGAGAAGCAAATCTCTGATTTAAAAAAAACATAAAGCGAGAGACCAGTACCCGCATTAAGTTGGTCTGCAATTTAACTTGTTTCTGGCTATCTTGCTCTTGCTTGTTGCTGGATCTCAACATTTTTAACCGAGAGAGAGAGGAGAGAGAGAGAGAGAGAGAGAGAGAGAGAGAGACTTATCTGTCGTACAAAGCTAAGACTCATAATCTATGTATAGATACTCCTCGGGCATTTGTCTACAGAAGTGGTCCTGTGGCGATGGAAAAGCTGTAACGTGTGGAGGCTTGAAATGCTAGAAGCATGTAATAATTGATCTCAATGACCGTCTTCAGTGTCATGCCTGTTTGAGGGTGTGAATTCACCGGAAGGACTGAAAAGAAAAATTCATTTTTGGGCTCATGTACTTCAAGTGTCTGATGGAGTGGCATACACTATATATATATATATATATATATATATATATATATATATATATATATATAGTGATGAACAGTATATAGGGCGGCCCGAGCAAAGCCGGGCTGAACTGCTAGTATCTATAGAAAGAAGATTGTGTTTACTATAAACTTTATGTAGAATATTCTCATGAATATAATTACACATATTAATTAACTAAAAACGAGTATTCCATAAGTTAAATCGAAAAACCGAATGGGGAATTAATTAAAATTAATGTTTTAAAAATATGCATATTAACTAGATCTTTTGGAGATGAATGCAATTCCGTAAATCACATATAGCAAAAATTAAAAACAGAAAAATGTTTTACTATAAATATCAATACTGAAAATGACCATATTTAGTGGCGTATAGATTAAATATACAGCTTTAAAAGAAATAAGCAAAAATGCATTTACTCATTTTCAAATTCTTTGTATTTTACTAGTAACACCTTGCGAACAGTAGGTTCAGTTCATGGTGTAAGCATTTGATTATATAACAGTTCATCAGTTAAATTAGCATTATTTGGATTTTATTAGCAAATAGAAAAAATCAGAAGTTTAACGGTCAACGAAGAAGACATATTTTTACATACCGGGTATCCATTTTACATCGACAACTTATATATAATAGATATATATATGTATATACATACATATATATATATATATATATTTATATATATATATATATATATATATATATATATATATATACAGACAAGCAGGGTTTCCAGCATTGCCAGTTCGTAAAATACGCTTAAATATGATATTTTGATTAATTCAGCTTTCGTATTAATTATTTCATAATGATTTTATAACAACCAATTAGTTTAAAGTGTACATAGTTTTAAAAGATTTTGTATGTTTCTTTTTATAATTTTAAGTGACTTCAGTGAAATTCAAACGATTCTTCTTATTTTGACGAAGAGTATATCTTGGCTTATTTCACGATCATTTATTTCTATAATCAATTATTAAGGTTAATTGCACTGCCGAAATATTTAAGTTATAAATTGCAAAACTAATAAAAACTGTAAAATATACAGATAAGTGTAGATCTTAGTCTTATAAATAAATTTATTTTTAGTTAAAGAAGAAAAAACATAAGGAAACTTACGTACGAGTTTGTAACTTATATACGAGGTGATGCAAAAAAGTACATTTTCAAGTCATATAAAACTGCTTGATATTAATGAACAAAATTAAGAAAAAAAGGCGCGAAGTTTGAACCTACAGATCACGCCATGCAAATTCAAAAAAAAAAAAAACGAAAAAAACGAAAGAAAAACGCTAATAGCTTAGAAGTAGAATTTTCACCCACTGTTTTTCTATGATGGTCGCCAATCGAAACAATGGATAAATCGCTTTAACGATGATAGGTAAATAAAAATTAACGGTCTTGATTATAAATTATCGGTAATTATCGGTGGTATTGTGAGACGAAACTTCACTAAGACTACTCCAGACCTATACACTAAAGTTCCGTACATTTTAAAGAAACTGTGTTATACAGTTTCAGAGCCTATAAGGAACGTACTCACACACAAACAAAGTTGCATTTATATAATTTTAGAGATGTGTGTGTGCATGTATGTGTGTGCGCGCGCGTGTGTGTGTGTACCCATTTAAATGTGTGTTTGTCTGTGTTCTGACATCCATATTGTTTTCTTTTTTCTGGTTATTCAAAAAATACAAGTTCGTTATACATGGCTCTAAGAATTGCATTCATCCGCAAAAAAGATCTATCTAATTTGCATATTCTTTTAAACATTTTTTAAATTTTTTATTAGCTTTTTCTGTGTCGCATAGGATGTCAATCTTTAATTTACTATTACCTGTAATTATATTCCTGCAGATATTCTACATGATTTATCCTATGGTAATATTTGTCTTAAAAGTTTAAGGTAAACACAAACCTTTTTTCTTTATACACTGACGCATGCGTATATATATATATATATATATATATATATATATATATATATATATATATATATATTGATTTAAAAATTTTGCCTACCACATTCTTCTGACAGTTGCGTATCTACAGACAAAAAAAAACTTAATATATAGGATGTTTGAACACATGCAAAACTTTATATTTGCGGGTTACGCGGGAAAAATCGGTGCATTACAATATGATTACCTATTAAAAAGTAATAAATGACCAACCGAGAAAACTTGATATTTGGAATCTGGAGAACTATTATTATTATTGGCTCACATGGAGTTTCACACAAGTAAACAAACGATCTGATTGGAAACCTGTGCTGAGTGACAACAAGTCTCCTCAGACGTCCAGCTCTCTCCACCTCTTTCGATAGCATTTGCAAATGATTTAGCATATCATCGCAACAGCCTCTTACCATTGATTTCTCGCTGGCAGTTGTCATTGGTTTATACTGGTATTTGAGTGGCACTCAGCCTCCCGAAGGTCCCAGTTCTCTTTTCGCTTGTCCAGCCGAGGTCTGGCTAGCGCTCTTTCCTCGGTCGGTCGGTGATGATTAGTAACTGAAGAACCTGTTGTGCAAACACCCACAGCGCTCGCAAGTCATCTGCTAGCTCCGTTGTCACATTCTTCACCTCTTCCCGCAGCGAGTTCATATTACGTATCAACCCGATTATGCTCGCCCGGTTTTTGGCCAATTCCAACCGGGTAACGTTTAGTATCGAGACGCTTTCCCTAGCTACCTGGGATAACTGTCTTTGCCCCCCTTTCGACCTCCGTAAGTTTCCGTTTAATTAACTTCATGTCCTCACTAGTCTCAGTCCCGAAAAGTATATTAGCGCCTTTCCAACGAAGGGGATTACCGTCCTCTTTCCCCGGGCTTTTTATAGTTGGATGTCCCTTAGATACCCACTAATTTCGTTCGAGTGGAAACCTATCATCGAAATTTCTCGATCGAATGAATCCAACAGCTTCTGGTATTTTCCATCGGGCTCATGTTGTCTAGATAGCTGTTCTTTAATGTTGAGCAATTCCAGTACTTCGTTCTTAAAATCATCCAGCAACAATCCATACGGTTTTAACTCAATCATCAACGTAATCATCCATCTTGATCGGGTTATGGTCACTTCGCTGGTCTTCTTGAATATAATATTCCGGATGTGTTTCCCCGCGGCCGCTGCCATCAGGACTATCATCCCTAAATATTTCCGATCCATCCCTTCCGGCCCTTTTATTCCAGCTGGCGCAATGTCCTTGGTGATCCCTTGAATGCTGGGCCGGGAACCGTTATACTTATCAAAACTAAAGTCCGTGGTTCCATTGCCACAACAACACAGAAGTAATTATCAAAGTTTTGTTGTTGTTTGTTTCCTGGGCTCTGAGATTTTTTCGTAATTGTTGCCGCAACCGCAATAGTCTACCCCGGTATCACTTAGGGCTTTTTTTTTCTTTCGTGGAAAGTTGGAGTAGTTTGTTCTTTAAGTTGAACGTGATGATTATTTGGTTGTGTCCGTGGATTTTTCCGGAGGTCGATCGTTGGTCTAAGGCACCAGTTATGACGTTTTCACCATACGGTTGGTCCTAGGTCACGCGACCAGTTATGATGTTTTATTATGACGTCACAAAACGAGAGAGAAAGACAAAGAAAAAAACTGACGACTTGTTATAAATAATAAGTCTAAGTGTATTACAAAAGAAAGATACAATAAAACACTAATTCCTTGTTACATCAAGTCGTTTGAGTGTGAACACTGTAAAAGTCAGTGTTTGTGATTGTGATTGTGGTGATGCTAGATGACGTGTATAGATGCAGGGCGGTA
Source organism: Euprymna scolopes (assembly GCF_053919585.1). Lineage (NCBI taxonomy): Eukaryota > Metazoa > Mollusca > Cephalopoda > Sepiida > Sepiolidae > Euprymna > Euprymna scolopes. The sequence continues at coordinate 85,697,981 of NC_136515.1, forward strand.
GGTGCGGGGTGGTAGGTGCGGTCGACGCGTCTGTATCTCTCCGGCTTATCTCTCTAACTACCTGCTCGCAAAAAAAAACGTGTTTTATATATTTTTGGCTAGCTCGTCGCACATCGCCTCTTTAACTGAGGCTGCTGATACGCAAGATATTAATCTTCCATTCATACGTATCAAGTGTTTCAACCGGTCAATTATTCGGGTCGCTCGACCGATATTCAATACCGTATTTATACCTATAAAATGTCGACCTGTTCAACTTTTCTATTGTTTTCTCCGATCTATTTTTAGCGATGATTTTCTGTTTACAAAGACTTGGGTGCCCTCTTGTTTCTGTATAACTCTGTTATTTATTTACCAACTAGTATCAGTATTTTTTAAACCCACGAGGCTCGATTTCTCGTTCCGCACGTCCTTTTAACTTAGACGCTTTGCAATGTTACAATACAAATTATAAGAATCCCCGATTCTTTTACTTTTGTTAGTACCTACATATTTATTTATTATACATTACTTGTTAAGAAGTTTATCCTTACAAAATGTTTTATTCTTCTTTCGTATCTTTTGTTAAACATTTCTTTTCATTTTAGTTCATTTGAGCGTATTACTTCCGCAATGGACACGTATTTATAGCTTTGTTTACACATCACAATTCGATTTCGTAATAGTTTTTATAAACGTCTTCTATTCTTATTCTTTTTTTTAGAAGACGTTTTCTTCTTTTTCTCGAATAATCTATTGTATTCTGTTCCTAATTGTATCCCCATTGCTTATTGCTTAATACATGTTTTATCTGTATCAGTATTATAACACCTTACTTATAAATTGAAGTAAGATTTGCTATTTTGTCTCTTTAAATATTAAACCCGCATGACATTGTCTGAAGGTGAATAGCATCATAACTATTATATGTATTAGTAAATGTAGATAAACCATTTGAATTATGTTCCGCTTTACCTATTATTGAAATCTGTAACCTGTAGTAATATCATCAATATTTTGTCGTGTGGTAAGATTATGTATACTGACAATAACAATCTTTGTGTATTCCTCTGTCTTTTGTGTTTTTGGCAAATTTTGTTTCTACCTCTTAAAGGATACATTTTCATTGTATTCCCAATAATAAAAAATAGTAAATAAATAAATAAAATATAGAGAGAATTTGATCGCAGACTAGATTATACTTACCAATTTAGCGTTACATTCTTCATACATATTAATATTTAAGTCCAACTTATCTTTGATAAATCCGGTAAAGATTTTTGTTGGGGTAAAAGAAAAGCAATGTAAGTATACTATTATTATCTGTACACAAGGTATTTCTACACTGGAAATCATAAAATGTTTCTCCTCAAGAACAACCTGTGGTGTTCCCTGTATTTTGTTTTATAACAACTCTCCCTGGTTTACTGATACTCTTATATTCTTTTGAATACAATTTACTAATTAATTTGTGTTATCGCAACGGCTGTTTACCAGTAAAATCTATGAAACGACATTTAGCTTTTACGTGAGTTTGTGTGGTTATTAGCCTCACAAATGTTCCAGTCCTCTTAGCACTAATCGAGTGAATCTTTTGTTATATTTTTCTTTACTAGATGTACCGATCCACGTTAATCCCTCATGATAATTTGATGGGTTGCAAGTTGATAAGACTTAAAGAGAAGAAGGCATAATTTACAATTATACCATTTCAGTGGGTTCATTTTACGTGGTATGTCTTATTTTTTTGTTTATACCGTTATACTTCTGCGGTAGTTTACTCAACGTAAAACCATATTCGATCGTTTTCTTTGACAAATGGCATTGTTTTGCTTTTGTTAGTTGTTTTTACAGTATTAGTGAAAGTAGAGACACCGTACGCTTTTATATATATCAAGGTATCATAATAGTGTATATTACTCAGGGATAAATACTCATCACGTGGCCATTGATGGATATTTTACACAGTCTATCATTCTTATAATTATTTAATACCGAGGTCTATTATTATTAGCGGATGCTACTTACTTGATATTATAGTACTTCCCACATAGGCAGGAAATGCTCAAACAACCGATATATATATATATATATATATATATATATATATATATATGTGTGTGTGTGTGTGAGTGTGTGTGTGTGTGTGTGTGTGTGTGTGTGGTTGTGTATGTGTGTGTGTGTTTATACAAAACTCGGGGGATGTTTGTTAAATCATTACAAATTGTTTCAATAGACAAGACAATAATATCATCCTGCCGATCTTCTCAGACAATTCAAATCAAAACAAACTATATATATATATATATATATATATATATATATATATATATATATACTTGTTTATTGTTATATAAACATGCTCACATCCCGCATGAGCATGTTTATATAACAATAAACAAGTATTATCAGCTCTTTTTATTGAGCACTATCTAACAACCTCGTTGAATTCATTAGTCCATTACTTTTGAATATAAAAAGAACCCGAGTATATATATATATATATATATATATATATATATATATATATATATATATATATATATATATATATATATATATATATATATAAAGTTTATTCTCTTCTGGAAAAAAGTACATTATAAGATTACGAAAAAAGCGCTAAACATAATATGGCCACACTATCTGCCAATGCCTTATTTAATTTATTTTCCTATAAATCTTAATTATGTGAGTCTTAAATAAACTTTAAAGTAGTTATATTTGGAAAATGTAGGAGTTTATTCTGTTTACAAATTCTACTATGTTCTCCCTAACGAGATCGAGGACATTTCTATATGACAGAGATTTACATAAAACTATGCGACCGTGTTTACCTTCTATATTTCTTACATTATTTTCTTTCATCATAGCTACCTTACATAAATACGTAACTTTCTCCAATAAGACATTAGTTAATTCCACCCATTTCATTACCTGTTTACAAGACTATTTTTTCTACCTCATTTGTTTGATCTAGTCGTATTTATATTGCTTCTATTTTTTTAATGACGGGAATTTTGTGCCCGATATATTTTAGAGAATTGTTATAAATATGTTTATATCTACTGAATATTGTCTCATTGGAGGTGTTATTATATATTCCATGTTCGATTGCTTTTGGTGTGTGCTAAATAAAGTGAAGCAAATTTAAATACTTATTCTGCCATGTAAGAGGGCTGGCATAATCATCGTCGATGAGAGTAATCAACAAATAGGACGTTTCGAATGAAATATGGAAAACAGTAAAGGATTGTATTGCATATTATGATTCAACCATATCATTCGAAATGTGATTCACAAATTGCACGTTGTTATGTCTGAAATTACATTTTAACAACTAGCAAACACATACAAAGAAAGTATACACACACGTTCTCATCAAGTATGATTGTATTGACTTAATTATATCTCTTAGTAACTTTACCAATTCCGGGTACTTCATATATTAATTGAAATATCTCTTGTGTTATGAGTGTTATATATTATCAACCCCCATTATAAGAGGGTGAGTCTGGCACTTACACTTTCTTTGAAAAGTGATCAGCACTGAATAATAGTAGCGTTGCGCAACAAATGTCGATCGGGCGTTAACAAATTGCGTGTTTATCATTTAAGGGGATGCAAGATTGCACGTGTTCAAGCGTTGCCGACATTTCGCGCCTTTTCCACTCCCCAACATTGTATGCATTAGAAGACTTGACTTTGGCGTGCATTTGAGCGTGAGATTATGAGGCGAATCAGAACGTGCGCACGCATGAACGCTTCGGAAGACGAAGACACGCTTATGAGGAACGTATACAATATATATATATATATATATATATATATATATATATATATATACATATATATATATATTGTTGTTGAGTCATCACTACGAAGGCACTCACCCGTATATGCACCTGCGTATCCACAATACGATTCAGTAAAGCTCAACAGTTATTTAAGTGTAGAAATATATTACACTAATATATGTCGATATATACATATATACACTAGAAAACATGTATTGCAGGGCGGGTGCAATAAAAGTCAAAATAGGACAGTTTCACCTCAATTTAATTTCGCATGAAAATGATGACTATCCGTATACTATGCCAAATAACATTTTGTGGTATGATATGTTAAAAAAAAATACTTAAAATAAAATCGAATACCAGAGATACTGGCAGAGTGTGATTAACTGGTGGAAAGTCGTTGATAGTCAAAAAATTGCAGATACGGCAGGAAATAGGTTGTCAGCAAGGGACTTTGTTCTCGGCCAACGGGAGCCGAACCAACTCGATTTCTAAATTGGGTGCCCCAGTTTTTATGGACATGATTTTTAGCAGATGCGCTGTCTGGTTCTGAAGCCAATCAGGACCGTTGACCAGTAGATTTAACGCCACGACTTCAGAGGAGAGCTAGGGGAAGCGCTCCTCCTCCGAACTTGTATATAATTGGGCATTCTAGATCAGCCAATAGCGAATGCCGTAATTAATGATCTAGTCTTCAATTTCCTTGATCGCTCCCAAGTCTTATGTAAAACTGTGCACTGATATGGTTGACCCAGTGCGCCTGTTCATATTCGACACTTTTGGGGTTTTATTTTTAATGAAGTGTACATTTTTTTGCTTTTTTTCTGACAATATCACGTATTTTATTACGATTATTTTACTTTTGGCAAAAGGCTGACAGGTCAAACTCGTTTTCCAACGTATCTGTATTTAGTGTATTTTATCGTTTTACCTTGTTTTTGTTTTTTTAATTTTTTTTTTTTTTACAGATTTAAACAATCCGTTATTTTCTCAAATTCAAAAGATACAGATTTGGAAAGAAATTATTTTCACACTCAATAATGTGATCATTTTAACCTGCCTAATTAATTAAGGATTTGATTAATTTCGCCAGTCATTTAATGACACTGTAAATGCTAGTGGCATGGATGGCGAAAAGGTACGTTACGTTGGTTATAAGTTGCAACTCCACTAAATACTTACACAGTGCATCTCCCGTTAATCTCGTTCTAGGAAATTTACATGGGTCAGCAGTTTCACGAACTAAATTGTGCACATGTACATCAAAAAAATATTCACTAGAAAAAATATTCTGACATATCCATGTATGATGATGCTTTCGAATGTTATACTTGTGCATGTTAATAATGGAAGCTCAAGATGGACTCATCATAATTATAGATTTAATTGCTTTTATTTGTATATGATATGGTGATAATCACGAGACCGAATTACGTTAACAGCATAAGGAAAATGGTATATACAGAAGAAGAGTATAAAAGGCAATTGTACCGCATATTTATTCGTGTGTTTTCGTTCATATTATCTTCACGTCATTTCATTTTAAAATTGGTTCAGTCACGATTTGTTATGATTTGGTACGTGAGTCGTAATCGGCAAATTCGTGTTTATACTTATCAGAAGTTCTTGAGATAAAACTTGACTTACGAACAATTTCTTTAAAATTCTAAATTATACTGTAAACTAAAATAACCATTATTTATATGCACGGATGATTTTGGAACTGGAAGAGGCATACATATTTAGTTGCTACTGTAGATGCATAGCTGTTGAACAAATTTTGAGAATGTTCAGTAAATCGGTAAATATTGCAGCATTATATATAAAAAAGTACATTTGATTTTGTTGACGTGTAATACCGTTTTTTTTTAGTCTGATTTAATTATTCGTTTATTTTATTTTTTAATATTTTATTTCCTTATTAAATTTCTTATTTTAACAAATGATGTTGCGGTTAGCTTTGAATTTACGAGAATAAACACCTGTCACCTGGGACTGAAGAGGTTAGACTGTTTTAGAAAAGAATAACAAATGATAAAAAGAAAGCGTTTTCTTTTGTAGGACGTTGAAATTAAAATAAACACAAACAAATCAAAAACAACAAAATTTCCTAGTACAATAAAAACAAAAGTATATGGAATATATTTTACTGAAAATTTTAGATATAATAAATAATTCAGATTATTTGTATTACTCAGAATAAATTGCTTATTATGATTATTATTTTTTAAATATTTCGGTCCATTGAACCACCATCTACTTAAGTTGTATCTCGTCAGAGTCATGGATAATTTTGTTGAATTCGAGCATCTGCAGTCGAAATTAACCAATATTAAATCCTCAGAGTTAGTATGTTCTTGTCCCAACCATCATGGTCGGATTAAAAAGTAAATCGCAATCTTATTCTTAGTACAACCTGGATTGAAAATTGAAGTTACATTTCCAGAATAGTTTCACTTGGAAAAGAGATTTTGAGATTGCAATCCCCCTGACTTATTTGAAGGTTACAATAAGAAAGAAATGAACATTTAAAATGAATCATAGTCAAAGTTTTGTGGCAGACAAGCATGGTCTTTGATCTCTCAAATTTAAATCTCTAGTTATCAAAATGAAATACTATTCACAGATGAAGCTTTATAAAATTAATGTCATTTGTGTAACTTATTGTATTAACAAATAATTCTTATGTATCAGTAAACGAAGTGTATATTGTATTGATATGTAATTTTAATATACGTCATGCTATACTCTTTAGGAAAGTAGTGTGCCGAAAATATGTTCAAGAGGCAGTGTCTAGTTAACGTGATCGACAGCTAAAATATCTTTGGAACAGATGTCGTTCCGTGTATTGTCACCCAACTTACTATGATAGTCAACATTTTCATCAGTAAGGATAAATTAAAGTTGTATTGGAGTTGTGTATAATGTGAATAATTCTGTGAAACTCACGGTTGTTTTTCTGATTCAATTTGTTTGGTTAATGATAAAAACCAAAAGAAGAAAAATAACTTTAGTTGAACGATTTATGCGTTGGTCATAATATTTAATAATAATATTGTTTTGTGAAGGAAACCGTTGCATGATGAGGGATAGTAAGCACAATTAATTTGTCTCCAATATGAACCCGAAAACAGCTTTTGGGAGTTTCCTCTAAGAGAAAATTATGATATAATTTACTTAAATTATATTGAAAGTTTATTTTACTAATTATTCCAATCAAGGCGAATTCAATCTTGAAATTATGAAAATAGATTGGTTACATGAAACAAATGGACCTCGTCCATACTCACCGGTTACCTTAGTATGAGAAGATGTCCTAGTTGAGCAGATGTAAGTTGAGTTATGAGTCTGGATGCCCTTCTACTCATGCTACACTTGGTACGTAATTGGGAACGCAAGATATCTTTATTTTGTATACTATTTGTTGATCTGTTTATATCTATGTATAGTTATCTATCTATTTATCTAAAGACCTATCTATCTGATTGGCGTGGTCAACGGGGAGGTGTGAGCTGTGTTTTGATATTTTGTTAAAACATATCAAAGTCACATTAAACGTGGTGACTGATCAATTGATAGCTGACCCGAAAATACGTGTCGGCCACATGGTTTTCGTGAGAAAAATAGAGGAGTTGAATTGGGGACGTGAACAGAAGAGGATGTTTTGAAAATGTTCTCCTCACAAGGAGAGGATGTGTCACACGTTAGATGTGTAAGAACTAGTTGCCCAAGTAAAGATTGTCGAACGTTTCTCTGCTAGATGTAATGCCCGAGGGCGAATAAACAACTATAACAACCAGTCAATCCTCTTGAGTTAATTGTATTCGTTTATTCTCAAGAGAATCAACTCCCTTAAGATGAGAGAAGAACCTTCCGGAAAAGGCTGACCAGCAGAACAAGGTATGCCACGTTTATGTATTCGTGTTATATGTCAGCACATAGACACACACACATACACACACATACACTATTAACGGTCATGGCTGAGTTAAAAGGGTTAAAGATAAGCGTGCATTATATAGTGCAAACATGTTAAGAACACACACTTTGATCGCAACACGATAAGCTAGCATTCAATTAGTGAAGAACCGCCGTAGAAATTTAGTGGCAAGTACAGATATGCAGATTAACCCTTCGTCACATACATACGCATTACTCCTATTCAGTGTATATACACACTAAAACCGAACAATATAACACACCTGCTGCTCAGTAATCAAGAAATAGGGAGGGTAGGGAGATAGATAAAAAAGAAAAATAGACAATCGGTCGTAGCAAAAGTGGGCTTATCTAACAAGTGTTAAAGCACGCTGAGTTATTACAAAAAGAGAAACCACATATATTTTTCGTATCTTTAAAATAAAACTATTGTATCAAGAGTTTTTTAAAGAATTATTCTTTATAAAAAAGCAAGGCCATACGACTGGAGTTTGCGCCTCAATAACAAACGCATTACATCTATTTGAGTTGATTTCTTCCAGTAGATAACAAGCAGAAAAAGAAAGATAACCATCGTTGCGTAGCAGACAGTGGCCCGCAGCACGCATATTTCCCTAGAAACTTTTATTATTCACTTTTTTGTGTTTTTCTATATTATTTATTACTTATTTTTTTTAATCTTTTTTTTCTTTTTTCCTACAGACCAATGGTGAGGCAAGGAATGCAGAAATCGCGCATAAACCCAGCGAGCAAGATCACACTACAGCACTTTCCTGGGTGTTCCAAATCAGAACTACCTTGGACAACACTTATGTACCGGTGAAGGCAACGGTCTACATCCCGCTACAATTGGGCCCGTTTAACCAGGATATGACATTTGACTTGATACGACCGGAGTCTTTATCACGTTACAAATAGTGCAGTGTCCAGGATCACGCTTAGTGGAGAACGATCACGAATTTGTGTTATATTTTATAACAGCCTCCACCACACAAAATTTCCTTCTGTTACATTTCTTCTCTATGATCACGAACTTTCTTGAACGGTTCCTGGAAAAATATCATTCCCTTCGGAATTGCCTGAATGTATTTGAACTTTCTTTAGTTGTAGTGAACAGAGTAATCCATTCATCTTTTAAGATATCCTTTTCGACCACTGGTCATGGTGGAGGATGTTTCCTTCGGGATTGACAAAATGTATTACTATCAGCGACCACAATCACGATTTTCTATTAGAAAAAAATGGTTGTGGATTTGATCCCCATTTCTCTTATCGTAATCCAGTGCCCTGTAATCTGGTCTTAACCCTAGACTGCCACAGCACTAGTGTAGGGATAAGGCGAGGTTAGATCGAGCTATGCTTCGACGGTGTCACGTATTGTTGAGTTCCCTGCAGTCACAATACGATATTGACTTTGCTCGTCGTTAGGTAAAAGGTTACTAATTAATGCTCGAATAAACAGTGGCTTAAAATTGCCAGTCGTAAGTTGATGTGGGAAATTGCACGTTACTATTCAATTTTGAAATAAAAAAATACTCGGGAAACTAAAGGAAGAATATATCGATATAATTACAGATATAGGTAGTGTACCCAATAGAGATCGTATATATGAGAGAATCATTGGAGATTGGAAATTGTGCCATCTTAAAAAAAACAGTCACAATATCATGAAGTACTCGAAGTTCGATGAGGTTAGGCAGCAATTAACTAGTACTTATAGGAATGTAGAGGAATATTCCCGAATATTAAACCCCATGGACAATGAGCCGCATTTATTAGGATACTGGTTAGCCGAGGAACTTAATTATCTCAGGATGTTTGGAGGGTTGAAAAACAGACCGAAGAGGGAGGTGATTCTTATAATAATCAAGACGCTCAACTAGGTGTGGTCGACGACGAATACAAAGAATTAATTACACTATGAATAAAGAATTTAGAAAAAGAGCAGGAAACTGTAATCCAGGTAAATAATGGCGGGTTCTCGATATTAAATAATACGATGATGGAAATGACGAAAAAATCGAGTAGGTGTTTATACTATAATTAGCCAATTACAAATCCTGTAGGAAGGAATTTGGACCGTCTCCAGTAAGATTGATAAGTAACGCTCAAGAGGGAAAGTGTTCATGCGGAAATATTTCCAAGTATGACATATATTAAGCCGGCTAAGACAGCGGAAATCATCTTTAATTATATGGACTGAACATATCAGGGCGCAACTGGACGCCCTGGCTTTGTAACACTTGTCTCCTAGTGTAATAAGCCTCGATGAGTTTCAGGAAAGTCTAGAGAATATAAGGCGGAAAAATCGTTTCTGCCATCCACTACCTATGAGTCCGGAAAAGTACTTCGGGAGTTCTATAACGCCCTGGAATGTAGCGCGCTATTAGACAATAATAAAATATTTGTTTGTTTCTGTACTGCTCTAGGACCTGAAGAGCCGATAGAAAGTATACCAGGTTATGATATTTTCGGTCCTCTATCCACCAGAGAAACCTAGTTATGTTTATTACTTAAATATTTGTTAGAATCGGAATATATAGCCTTTATCCTAGCTAGGGTTATATTTATGCTATCGAGCCGAGAAAAGGCTAAGAAATGTCAGAGCAGTGGCCTCAGGGATTGCCAGCCCGAAAGCACGATACATGTTTCAGACCAGGACATGTGTGTACTGGGGCTATACAAACAGGACGAAGAGATAGTAGAGCGAACGTGGGGAGTCGAGGTCACGGACGGGGGAAGGTTGCTACCTCTTGTTGTGCGTGTGACGGAGGGTACATCAGTTATATCTGGTCAGAGCAAACAGGAATTATCCAATTCTCTTGATCACCGAAAATCGCAACGAAAATATAATTAAATAAAAAGTGATGTCATTTTCGGGCCATAAGTATAACTAATATATACCTTTTCTGTCTTTAGGCTAGGATCCAAGTAGCTCTTCTGTCTAAAGATGGTATAATTATATTGTAAGATTCCTCTATCGCGCTGGATTACCATACAATGGAACTATTCCATGTTTACCTATAAGGATATTAGAAATAATTCATAATAACCAGATATATTCTGACACTAAATTAACCAGATGGCTTAGAAAAATATATTTACAGTTTTAATCAAAGGGCTAAAATAATATGTATGTGTCTACAGTCATGTTGAACGTACTCGAAATGCAAAGTAGAAATGTACGTTTTCTGTAAAATGCCGCTGTTGAATTTCCACAGTTCTCACTATTTTATTTTAGGAAACATGATTCAAATACAGAAAATAGATTTAATATTTAAATATTTCATAATTCGCCTTTTTTGTGGACCATGAAATAGTATATTGGATAGATACCCTTATTCAACAGTGTAAACATTGTTCCGGATATTATGACACCGGAAGCTTTTGTTATATCGAAGCAGATGCACACGAAACCAAAAAAACTGGATACATTTTCATCTGACATCTTCTTATCATGTAAATTTCATTCTAGCAGATGTAAACTATCGTATGTATTAGTAGTTAAATGAATAACGGGGTCAGAATATTTAGAAATAGTGACACACGTACACAGTTTAAGATGACGTGAAACATTGCAGACAGGTGGATTAAGTATGAGATTTGAGTTTGGTGCGAAGAACAAAGATGCGACAAGAAATTATCAAATAAGTAGTTATGTCTAAATAAGTACCACAAAAACGAGTCTTTGTAATTTGGATTCTTGTACTATTGTTTCATTTTGAGGATTATTTTCATTACTTTTTGGTTGATGTAAGCTCCATTTTTTATGCATCTTGTCGCACTTAGGTATCTTTCTGTCAAACTAGGGAATTTTAATGCCTAACTGGGGAATCTGTACGGAATTTTGGACGGAACTATTTATTAAATCCACGAGAGTAGCATGTTATTATCCCATCATCCGTGACTGGATAGAAAGCCCCAATAATTCGCATTTGTATTTTTGGGTAGGATTCACTGACGATTGAGCATAAACCTCCAACAATGTAAGTTTCAGCGCTAAATTTTACTACTGCGTCATGTGGTCAACCATTAGAATGATATCTACCCACTCGTGGCTTACGAATCTTCCTTGATTAAATAAATGAACGGAACAATTTATTAAATCCACGTCATTCAGAGTCGCATGCAAATTACTGGGTTCGAGAGAAGGCGGTCGACAATATACACCTGAATACTGTCAGAAGTAACATAGAGCGAAACGTTGTGGACATAACACCCAATATGAGAAAAGTAGGCGCAAAAATAAATACAATGCGATCAATCAATTATTATCTAAAAATATTAAAACTGTAACACGAATCTTGTATTTAAGATAACAGGTCTCATTTTTCATTATACTGAATACATCAATTATACATATATATATATATATATATATATATATATATATATATATATATATATATATATATATATAAGCATCTATAGCAGAAGTAATCGACATGCCGCACAATAGAATAATAAAGCTTAATACATTGTATGTGTAAATATTTAAATTTATACTACTAGCCTTTGATAAGGGATATGTATTTATCTGTCTATCTATCTACAATTATATGAATGCAACTGTGTATGTGTGTGCGTGTGAAGTTGTACAATATAGACTCCGAAACAGCTGAACAAAAGTCCTTTAAAATTTACATAACTATAATGGATAAGTCTGGGGGTGATCGTAGTTAAATTTTGTCCTGGCATACCCCCGATAATTTCCGATAATCGATAATCAAAACCGTTATTTTAATTTATCTATCATCGGTAAAGCTAATTTATCGATGTCGTCGCCTAGCAACAATGATAGAACATTGAGCCGTGAAAATTTTACTTTGGATAAGTTGATAGCGTGTTTTCGTTTGGTGTGTTGTGTTTTTTGCATGACGTGGTTTGTAGGTTCAAACTAAGCACGCAAATTTAATTATTGATTTTTTTCATTAAGTGTGAAGATATTTATAAGACTTTAAAATGTACGTGTTTTTTTTTCGCATGGCATGGTATGAAGATGCACTACGTACGTAAATTTCTTGATCTTTTATTTTAATTTTTGGGAAAAAATATTGATAAGATTAAAAAACTTATGTGCGTGTGTATATATGTTAAATGTTTATTAGTTTTGCCATATAAAACTGGAATATTACGGTACTTTAATTAAACTTTATAATTCTGAAGCAACTGATCATGAAGTAATTTCAAACAGTCTACACACATGTTTAGGGAAAATGTGATTCAGAGGTTTCTTATATGTTGGGTTAATATATCATAAGCCCCACCAACCAAGCTCAAGTGTATTCCCGGCAACATAAGTAAGGAATTTTCGACGCAGTTGACTAATTGTAGAACTATACAGCGACAACCACATAAATTCTTACAACGAATCCATAATCGATGTTGATCCTGAGATCTCTTTCGCATACGATGCAATAAATCATAGCCCCCAAAACTTCGCTAAAGTAGTAGGTTTTGAGCTGTAAGAATAGACGCTAAGGGAAGAAATCAAAGAAATTGAATTGTTACTGGCATGTTGCTTCCACTGTGTGGAAGTTACGTATATCAGTGATGTGTCAATATAAGTGGCATTTACTAAAATAAATGTAGGATTACAGCAAAAAAACAATAGAAAATTGTAATTACCAAAGTTATAGATCAAAATTAGCATAAAAATGCATCAAAGCAACTCTCGAGCAAGTCCGGGTAATACTGCTAGTAATTAAAAAAAAATGGAAATTTTGAAAATTACTGAAATTTATCCAATTTATATTTAATCACCAACGTATTGCTATATGGTTTGGAGAACTGTACGTGAACGACTTATATATCCAATTGTCACGGTATAGCTCCTATTCAAAATGAAATCTCTACTTGATCTGTGGAGTGTTTTCAACGTACATATTTACATTTTTATATATGATCATCATTTTAGTCTTTTTTATTGTAATGCAAACGTCGGACTGGATTTCTTTTTTCTCAAACATTAGAAGGACGTTGTAATTTGTTTTAAGTATTGCATTAAGTATGTAAAATATTTGTAAAATAGTATGATACAGTTTGTTTGTTAGCACGGTTTGTACGAGACAGAATTAAATAGATCAAAAGAGAACATTACAAATTTAACTATTTTCAGTTATATATTGATTTAAAAATGAACTGCGTCGAATCTGAATTAATGCTACATATAAATATTCAAGGTATTCCTTGTTTACAAAATATAATATTCACTCAAATTGGATAGTGCTTTTATCTTACATCTTTTACATTTAAATATAGAATAATTTATTCTAGTTGTAAAAATGGTCATTTAGATGCGGCGAAATTTGAATTAACGATTCCATTTTCTTTAATGTCAGGTTTGGCATTCATCTGTTGTAAAAAAATTAATCTCTGGAAAAATCCATTTTTTGTGTATAATTAATCTATTTTTTTTGTATAATAAAAACATGTTTTCAGGGATTTATTTGAATGTTAAACTTTACTACTTTTAATAACCCCCCCTCCAGGGAGGTTTTGAACTTGATTTCTTGCAAGCGTACATGATCAACTGCTTGCTCAGGATGAAGATCCATCGTCTTTAGAGATGATCTTTTTTTTTACTTCAATTTACTTGACAGCTACCAGATTTCTTCCCAATGTATATATTGTTTACATATAGTCGGTCTCGTATTCACTCGTACTTCATTTCGCTTTTGTATGTTTTATATATTTACTTTCTTTCAAATTCCTTTTCTTACTTCATTTTTATATATTCAACTGTTATTTGTTTTACATTTTCTATTTAATGTATATTTCTTTATTCATTATAAATAATACATTAGGTTAAATTATGATCGGATAATCCTTTAAATAGTTTCATTTACCTAAGTATTTTTATTATTGAGCAATGTGTTAGCAGTATGTTTGAAGGGAGAATTCGAAACCATATTTCAACTTTAAAACAAGGTTTTCCTTAAATAACACGGCGTAACGGTAATAAATAAAAAACAAATACACATCTTATTTCAACGCGGCGGATTTGAAATTGGCAACTTTATTTTCTGTAATTTCATATTTGGCAACTATTTTTTTATTTTTAGTTCAGTGCGTTTTTGCAATTAAGCATAAAGGAAATGGCAACCAAGCAGCTTTTGCAAATTGTAAATGATACGATCAATTCACTGAGAGAAACATTTAATGATCAAATAATTTCAGGAAATGGACATGTCAACTGCCAACATCGTTCATGCAATTTGATTATTTTCTTTCGAGATAAGTAGATATCAATGTGTACACATATAAACAAGACATAGTAGACTACTTGAAAGACAGAATTTGATGCGTTATTTCAAAAATACAGCTTAAAGTAATGCATAGAGTTTGTGAAAATAAAACCTCTAGATTACACAAGATGCTTTGCGGTGCCGGGATGTACGGTCGAATTTGAATTTTAATAATAAATGCTAAAACAAAATTTTCCAATAGATATTTATATAAGAAACATTATTTCTGTGATTTTTTAAAAATTCAAATTCGCCAACTCGTTAAACAATTATATATATAGATATCTAATTTGTCTATCTGCTGGGGAATTTACATAATAATATAAACAAGCTGGACCCGTGAAAATTTCACGTACGTAAGATTTTGATGTGAGCATTCAATGAATGTTCAGTGTAAATTTTGACGCCCTGATATTATTGAAGCTCCTTTGCTTAAATTACGAAAGAATTTATCTGAGCAAGCCCAGTCGTAAAATACGTTTAAATATGGTCAGCTTATATATATATTATTATAGAGTAGATTTGCTATCGATTCGTATATATTATAAAATTGTGATTTAAAAATAAAAAAATATATCCATATAACTTGGGGGCATCAGCTTGAATCGAAACCGAAAACAAAACCCATGAAAAAACATGTATATGTATAACTTGAGTTCCCTTAGCTATGATTGAAACCGAAATCAAATTTATGAAGAATTCTTGGTCAAATTATTTATAAAAAGTAGATGACTTCTGTGCTATCAAGTATAATCGAAACCAAAACCAAAACTTATAAAGAATTATCTGTAAAATTATTTATTAGTGTGAATTAAAGACTATAACAATTAAACAACAACAACTCTGTTCCGTCTGCCTGCTTCCCACCGGACTACAAATTGGATATCTTCAAGTCCAATGTTAGCAAATTCCTAATGAACCGACCCCTTAAGTAAACACTTCATCAAATCTCCACACTAACGTAATGTACTTGCAATAACCCTTATCCCTGAGTGGCTTCCGGCCCTTGATAAGCAGTGATCACTGTGTAAAAAAAAGGAAAAATGTGTAAGCATTATACACAAAATAACACACACACATACGCTATACTTAATACAGGGTGGCCACAAAGTCACGCACCAATGTTAATTAAAAAAGTTAAAAAATTAAAAAATTCGAATTATATTGATAAAAAATAAATATTAACATTGGTGCGTGACTTTGTGGCCACCCTGTATATGGATTCAAGAAAATGAATAAGATGCGGGACTAACAATTTAACGACGTAACGTGGGTTGTATAAGATTGCCCTTTTACATAGTAAGACATATTTACAGATAATAATATGATATATTAATTGTATACACTAAATCAATTTTCTATTAAGGTTGTAATATAATAAGAGTAGAGTATTAGTAATGTAACAAATATCTTTGCCACAAAGCAACAAAGAATGCATTCGTTCTGCCAATCGCACGTAGAAAGGAGAAGAAACACAAAAAGTATACTTGGGTTTATGCAATAAGACGTTAACAACGTGATAAACACACGTCGCTGGACGGGATCTGAGTAAAAAAAAAAGACTGAAAAGTTTTTTATTAGTCTGGTATAGGTCGAAACGGTGGATCAGCACAAATTTAGAATTGTAATATATAAGTCAAAGCTAATATCTCATTTAGATCGAAAAGGAGTTTTTACTTGAATTAAGTTACTTTAAGATTTTACTAGCTAGAAAAATGAACGAATATTGTTTCAATGTTTAAAATAAACAGAACTATCGGTGTTCCACTTCCGTCTTTTCTATGATATTTATATTTGATTTAGTTTTGTCTAACTAAAAAATAAAATAGACACTAACCGATATTGTGATCAAGTATGGTGACAATTAGTCAAGAAATATAGATGTTTTAGTGCAATCGAAAGCACACAAACATACGAGACTAATTACACAAGGGGTTTCCGTAGTTACTCATGCTCAAAACATATCATCTAGACTTATTATTTTGTTCTTCTTCATAAACGATATTAAAATTTATAAAAAATGCGAATATTGATTCCTCCATTTTTATTTTTGTGTTTCGCTTTTAGTTTTACTTTTTTTATTTATACTCTCATCCTTTGTGCATGCTTATGTTTCTCTATTATGCCTCTTATTTGCTTTATTTCCGTCCTTTTCTTTTTGACGAATCCGTCTTTCGACATTATATTTTTTTCTTTCCATTAAACGAAAATTTTGTTTTTATTAAAATCAATTAATTGAGAAAACTCAAACAAATAAAAAGATTAAAATAAAAAAGTACACAACAGGAAAATTCTGGATGACATTTAAGATGAAGGATGCCAAAAAAATGATAATGCTAATCGGTAGATGAAAAAAAGGTTGTTAAATGATTGGAAAAGTTTAAATTGTTTTTATCCAATCATTCCTTGCTGTCATCATCATCATCATCATCATCATCCCATTAACTTCGTGTTTTCCTACTTCTCCTCATGATTATTGCTATCATCATTCTCAGCACAGTAAATGTTGTTAACAGTATCATCAGTATATTTTTAAATACTACGAATCCAAGACTATATTGATTGATAATATAATTTGCATGGTGTGTTTAAGGATAGACACACACACAGAAATCTATTTGGTACGTTGCATCACGTTGGAGTTATGAGAATTCGGGAGGGAATAATTCTAAAAGTGGAGACCTAGACTACGAATGGTATAAAACTAGAGTAATTTTTAAGTAATAACTTACAGTAACACCAGCAGGACCAAAATAACTTAAACATATCTTCCAGATAGATATTATGTATATGTTTTCTGGAGATAGTTCACGAAAATAATTTTTTCAGGCCGCTATCTCTAATGGTTGGTTGGAAGTTGTTTTACGGCATATCAACCTTTTTTCCGGTTATTTAATGCCGAATCGAAAGATTTTGAAGAATAATTTTTTAATAGAATATATTTTTTGTTGTCAAGTCGGTTTCTATTTAATCCATAGTTGGGGCCGTAACAGGTACTACTCCTCCGGGTCAGAGTGAACCTGGGAGCAATGGTAATTAAAGGGTTGTTCCACACTCCCCAAAGCCCGCAAGATGGGGCCTCACCACTGGATATAGTTTAAGGTCATATCCAGGACCTATCTCTAATGGTGTTGGCGAACATTGTAACTAAGTGTAACGAGAAAAGGTATTCGTTTATCTGTCTGTACTATTTTAGTTATTGCTCTTACATGAGTTACACATGTCGCTATTTTTCTGTTTGTCTCATTAAAAATCAATATTAAAAATGTAACATTGGCATTTAAGTGATTGTATTCTGAGATAAGCTAGAACGAGATTTTGGCGACGAAACACACAAACATACTGTTCCGAGAGTTCCTAAGGTAATAGTAATATCGGATTAGTACCACTCTGTCGATTATTTGTATAATGTGGAAGAATAAACGGGGCGAGTGGTGGTGGGGTAAAACGAATGAAGTAAGAACTCAAAACACTTATTTCACATCTACACTTTGACAATAGTTGGCGACTTTGATACCAGTAATGAAGATCGCTCAAATTTATTGTATGTTTGCGTACATTTTTTGCCCCTTACTGAAGTATAAAAAAATTAGGAATTGTACAAATTTCACAAGAAATCTTAGTTTTTATTCTGCCACGTTTAAACGTATATAGATCTACTGACGTAATAACAAGCATAAAAACCAAAGTATGTTAAAATAGAAACCAAAGTGTTTTAAAAAGTTAAGAATGTTTATATGAATATATTATTCATTAGGTATGCTAAGAGAATAAAACATTGTATTAAAATTATAAGTTAGATTGCTGATTTCGAGGATTATAACTGTTACAAAATAAGAGAAATGCAAAATAAATCCAGAAATTGGGCTCGTCGTTATAAGATACTCGATTGCTTTAAAAGTGTTGATTGCCATAAATGGCCATATAATAACTAGAGCTATGGCAACAGAATATTCTTTTCATTGTTTCGACTCTCGAGTTTATATCCGACACAGAGAGAGTTAATCAACCGGGAACCACGCCACTCTATATAAACGCATATACGATACCAAGGAATACAAACCCGATGAACAAAAAAATAAAAAGGATATGCTGTTGTCATAGGCCTTACGATTATTTACGCGGTCATTTCCTAAGTTTTAGATCATGAAGGGAACGTTTAAAAAAATTTTTTAACAAAATTAAAAATCTAATGAATACATTTGCAACTGCATAAGATTACACTTGATTTTGAAAATTCCACTGTGAATAAAGAAATTAATATTCGGGCCCCAATATAAAGCATGTATCGTACGTCATTTTTCTTTACTTAAATCTTTAGTACTATATCTTGGTCTGTCCAGCTTAAATTTTATATTTCAATTTCCTGGTCCTTTTGTGCTTATTACTTATTATTTTTGCCACACCCAATATAAACCTAATTTGCTACAATTCAGTTTGAAAATAGCATATTTGATAAACGGGAAATTAGAATAAACGACCTTTATTATCGTGACTTTTGGTTGTTTTATACTTTACGTTGCATGAATTTTACAATAACAAAGAAATTATTATTTAATTAATCAAAATTTACATAGGTTTTCATAGATATAAACGTTCTATTTTAATAGCACATGAGTTTAGATATTTATTTTCAATGATTTGCAAAATAGCTAAAATAAAGATGGAGGAAGTAACACACCAAGAGTAGTTGCAAGAAAGAGAGACACAAATTCAGTGTTATGTTGGCATTGAACTTTGACTTTTATGATTATTGATTGGTATTGAATTCACAAGTGTTCTCTTCTGATTAGATATGAGTTTTGTGTTGTTTTTTGGGTCTCATCTACCGCTTCTATAGACGTTTTCAGAAAAAAATAATACAGATATGTTTATTAAGCTTCTCCAAAAAAAAAGGAAAATTAATCAAAACGAAAATAATAAGTAGGACATAGAACCACGGAAGTGTTATTTATGCGTTGCTATAGTTATAATAATTACTAAGAATACTTAGAAGGGGGTTGAAGAGATGTGTAAACTGGTGAGTTGATAACAAATAATGATTTAGTAGATGATTAGTAATAATGTCAAAAATAACTTAATCAGGAACTGTCTCCCATACATTTTCTAACAAGGTTCTTTTTTTCTTATTAAGCGTATGCTACATAAAAGTTTAATATAACTTTAAATTATTTTCTTTACCTATTTGTATATATATATATATATATATATATATATATATATATATATGAGGATTTTCAGAATATTAGGGGATATAACTATTAAGACACTAAAACAGAGGAGTTACAAGGACCAACACACCGAAGGTAAAAGTCTGTAGTTTCGTTCTCATTTGGGCAAATCAGTTAAACACGGAATAATTCAGGATTCCAAACTTGAATTTCTTGCTTAGAAGACCATTTAAAAACCATACCATACATAAGATAATATGTTAGATAATACAGATTAAGCAAACCGCGGCAAAATATGATTATGGAATAACCGACTTTGTTTCAGGAATATGTCAGGGTATTAATTTTTCATGTAAGAAATTCGGTTAAAATATTTTAAACTGATGAATACAAATTAGAGAGAAACTCGAGTCTTATGCTTTCGATTAAATTCTTAGCATGACTGATTTGAGCTGCGATATGGTTTGACTATAGAAAAGTTATCTCACATTCGAAAAATTCTTGTATTAGGTTGGTGCAAAATAATGTCTTCTGACTTGAAGATGACGTCAAAAAACTATGTTATTTTTCACCAACTTAATAATAATATGATCGCTTAGTTAGCTTCTCCCACATCGTACAAGACATTGAACTAATCCTAAGTGTGGAATATCGGCATGGGTTCTCGGTGGTTGGAGAACTGCATCCATAGTTGAGACCGACTAGTTAATTCCATCGTCGGATTTCGCCGCGAAAAGCTTGATCTCTGAAAGCTATTAGCATTTCTTTAATGCGAACCTGTGGCTTCGCCGCGGAGTATTCTCCCCGCATGTAAGAGATTCAAACTATGTATCCCCAGCTTTAATATATTCAACAAGAAAAGATTCATAGTGGGGGAGATACTAGAATGTTGGCTGGCAGTTAAATTGGCTTTCAAGGCTCGTATACGCTGCAATTTTGTTTTTCTGTGAAAATAAATACTCATATATATATATATATATATATATATATATATATATATATATATATATATGTATATATATATATATATAAGAGAAAATAGTTAATAAAACATGTAAACAAACATTTTGAAAAACAGTTAAAAACATATTTAATCTATCACCATTCTATTAATTTATCACCATATCATTAAATCTATCACCATTTAATCTTCTTCATTTCTCTTCTTCTTCCATGATTTTTCTTAATTACACCTTGTCTCGGCAGCCGTGTTAAACGCATATCGTATTTTTCTTTTATTAATATTATTGGAATTGTTCTCTTTTTCCTTGTACATATTTGTTAATTATTCCGCGGATTTCGGTCTTTTGCATTATTGTGGAACATCTTCCAATTACACGATGTCCCTGGATTTTACTTGTGCGAATGGAAATTTAATTAACTTTCTTGGATTTACATTTTTTGATTTTACCGTCATTGGATATTTTATCTTTCACCAGACTATCCATTCACGTTAAATCACCTTTTACCTCACCATATTTCCTCTGCTTGCTGTTTCATCAAATACTTTTTATGCAAAATCCAATCCAGCATTTTGTTAATTGCTACCCTCTGATGAGAAGGAAAGTATTTCTTCGAAACTCCGCGGATTAAGGACTATTCACTTATTAAGTGTTTCCATTTTCAGGTTAAATATGTTTTTAACTCTTTTTCAATCTGGGTGAAATTACTTTAGAAATATTAATTATTTAATAGCTATAAAATACTTTAGTTTTACCATCTGCTGTTATTTTGCTAAATTGAATTGTAATTTTTGTTTTATATATATATATATATATATATATATATATATATACATATATATATATATATATATATATATATATATAAAGAGGGAGAGAAAGAGAGAGAGACGGAGAAAGATAGAGAGAAATAGATAGATAATTTGGGTATATTATACACATACATTTAACGTAGTGTCTCTTAATCTGTCATTAATCAGTTTATATTTCATTTATTGTCTTTGTCACGCAGTAATTGCGTTTCTTAAAGTTATAAGTTTACAGATGATATGACCTTTTATTTCTCAATGTGTAAAATGATTTAAAACACAATTTCTATTTCTATACGCGTAGATTATCTAGACACATCTTCAGAAAGTTGTTTCCGTTTTTTTTTCTTACAGTATCTGTCTGTTAGGTCATAGAGTGTAAGCATGTGATTCACACTATGTTGGATATCAGAAATTAATGTTTTTTTATTGGAAAAAGCTTAGTAATTTGGAGCAAATGCTAAAAGGTTTATAGTCTTCTAAATCTGCTCTAAAAGTAATTGCACTACGGAATGTTTTCTATTTCTAAGAAATTAACCATAATTATATATTACTTAACAAAAAAATCACATATAGCAAGAGCACTCGTTGGTATCAACCATTTCTGGAGTAGAGAACGAATATTCTTTTAGAATTAGTACTTCTTTTTTATTATATCAATATGAATTTTAACTTTACAGAAAATGTTATGGACAAACTTTCTATAAAAACATTCAGTGTATTTACAACACAATGCCGAATATATGATTTTCGGTTTCAAGTAATGTAAATAAGATATTGTTGAGCATTTCTCGTACATATTTAACCCTCCGCTTGCTCCTTTAGTTCCTATCATCAAAGCAATTATCTTCCCGTCCACAAGATAGCTCTGAACTCGAGTGACGTTTGGATCTTTATACGCGGAAACTCTTTCAGTACTAAAGGATATTTAACAGTTCCTCATGTAAAAAATCGCCGGATTGTAAGAATATATGATTCTGATATTTGTTTTAACATTCTCTTAATGCAAGTATATATAGGCAGTGTGAATCGGTGACTCACATTGACGTCACGAACAAACAGATTCTGTTTGAACAAGCAAAAAAAATTGACAAGTGAATTAACAATTGTTTTCTTTTATAATTTATCAATGAAAAAATTTACAACAATTATGCCGTTAGCATTAATCAAAAATAAACATAATATTCATGAATCCAAAAGAAAATGAAGATTATACGTAACCAGCTTTTCAGAAAGAAAATGACACCCCGTGAGTAAATATCATCGTACAATGCGAACAATCTCATGCATTCGCCGAAAGTTCATCAATAAAAAGATATATGTAAAATTAAATTATAATTCAAGAAGAAAAATTGCGTTCGTTTATTATATTTTTATATTTTTCCAGATTTTGAAAAACAATATTACCGTATCTTTCGAATCTTATACAGGACTATAGTCACACATTTTTATGTTCAACTGATGTGGGCCTCCTAGGGTGCCTGACGTTATGAAAACTAAATATTAAAAAAAGAAATTTGAATGAAAATCATATTACTGGAGATTATTATGACTGTATATTGTCTTAAAACAATTGTTGCAGGCATAAATCGTTATGTTGGACCTATATATATATATATATATATATATATATATATATATATATATATATATATATATATATATATATAATTTAAAGGAGATTAGACTAATAGTCTAAAGAGCTAAGTGTATTTTAATGTAACAGTGAAATTACTAGTTTAATTAAAATACAGGAAATGCTCGTTGTAATTTAGATATATAATAAGCTCGATAGTTAAATGTCCTAGAGCTAATTCAATATTAAGTAATGTGATTTATAATTTAAAAATTTAAAAAAAAAATTTAAATTTAAAAATCAAATTTTAATTAAATTAAAAATCAGTTTCATAAGAAGGAACAACAAAGTCAATTATCTGTACGATCGTTTCGGAAATCCGTGCTTTTTATTTGTGGTATACATGAAGTTATGTAGAACAATTATATATAGTTTTTTTGGTAAGCACGGTCTCCTCATCAGCAAATTTAGGAGTATTTTTATTGAATTTAGAAGACACCATATGGTTTATTTATGGTGTCTTTTAAATTCAATAAAAATCCTCCTAAATTTGCTGATGAGGAGACCGTGCTTACCAAAAAACTATATATAATTGTTCTACATAACTTCATGTATACCACAAATAAAAAGCACGGATTTCCGAAACGATCGTACAAATAATTGACTTTGTTGTTGTTCCTTCTTATGAAACTGATTTTTAATTTAATTGAAATTTGATTTTTAAATTAAATTTATTTTTTTTAATTTTTAAATTGTAAATCACATTACTTAATATATATATATATATAATTATTTTATTTAATCACATGAATTAATATACAAAGATATTATTTTATGCGTAAATTTACAGTAATTATTTGAAGATTGCTCGATACATACTCAGAGTTAGGTAGTAAGTTGGGAAATATATATATAGCAATTAAGCTACACAGAATATTCCTCGTTTAACTCTCGTGAGAATTAGTAAGGATTATGCGAAAAGTTGCGGTTAGCGCGCCTTTTTATATACGCATATACTATTGAATTTTCTAGTTAGCCAATCAGCTATCTAGTTTTCGCCGCGCCCATCATAATCAGGCATAGGTGGTGGAATATTCAATATCATTAAGGTTTATAAAAAGGCGCGCTAACCTCAACGTGTCTGTGTACAATTCCCTACGCAATAACTCTGTCAATTTCCACAGACTCGAAATTTGATATACAGCTTACTGAGATTTGGGAAATCGATGTGATTGGTTTTGGGCCAGAAATTTAGCGATTAACGTGTCAAAGTCCAACGAATTAACCTTTGAGAACTCTACCAAACTCCTCGGACAATTTTGGGTCTAAACACTTGAAATTTTAGATATAGATTTCCTGGACATGGATCTAACTCAATAACTTTATTTGAGCCCCAAACACTAAATTTAAAGTGGTCATAATAGGGGTCAAAGTTTTAACAAATTTGACTTCTGCGTCTCTTCCAAATTACTCAGACAATTTCTGGTCTAAATATTTGAAATCTTACATAAAGGATATTCAGAGAAAGTGCAAGATTTTCCATCAGTTTGGACCAAAAAATGTTAGTTACCAATATATAAATGTATGTATGTATGTATGTTTGCATGTCTGCCGTAAACTTTCAATAGGGGTGACAGATTTTGCCAAGATCAGTATCGTTTTAAAATTAGACCTTTCATACGACAACTATCGAACACTTGGCTAAAAACATTAATATCTTCCCCTTCAACTAGGCACTTTTCTAAAGGGGGGGGGTCACTTTTTTCTCCGATATTTTTTAAAGTTATTCTCTCCTTTAGATTGTGCAACCTTAATTAAAAAAAAAAGCCTGCTTTCGGTTTGGCGGTGGTCGTAACAGCATAAACGTTAGGTCTTACCCCGTTCTTTTCCTCCTTTGCGGTACGGGTTTGAGCCTGTCTTCCTACTACCACTTTTTTTTTTTGCTCAACATACACATCCAAACACCCGGGCAATGCCGGGCGTCCATGCTAGTGTATCTATAAAAGCGAGCGCGTCTGTGTGTCTGTGTTTGTGACTGTCTGTGTGTCTGTGTATATTTTCCTTCGCAATAATTTTCAGTCTACAGACTCGAAATTTGATATACAGGGTACCGACGGTTGAGAAAATCTATGTGATCGGTTTTCGGCCAGAAATTTGGCTGTTAACGGGTCAAAGTTCAACAATTTGTCCTTTGAGAACTCTACCAAACTCCTCCGACAATTTTGGGTCTAAACACTTGAAATTTTAGATATAGGTTTCTTGGACATGGATATAACTTAATAACTGTATTTGAGCCCAAAACAATAAATTTTAAGGGTCATAATCGGGGTGAAAGTTAAAAAAAATGGCCGCTTTTATTTTTGTACTTAACATACACCTCCAAACATCCGGGCAACGCAGGGCTGAAATGCTTGTATATCTATAAAAGTGAAAGTATCTGTGTGTGTCTGTCTGTGTCTGTCTGTCTGTGTACATTTCCCTACGCAATAACTCGACTCGAACTTTGATATACAGAATACTGAGAGTTTGGAAAATCTTTGTAATCCGTTTTCAGCCAGAAATTTGGTAGTTAAGAGGTCAAAGTTTTACGATTTGACCGTTGAGAACTCTACCAAACTCCTCCGACAATTCTGGGTATAAACACTTTAAATTTTAGATATAGTATATGGATCTAACTTAATAACTTGATTTGAGCCCCAAACAATAAATGTTAAGGGGTCATAATAGGGTTCAAAGTTTAAAAAATAATGATCTCTGCGGTCTCTATCAAATTACTCAGGCAATTTCTGGTCTAAACATTGAAAATTTTACGTAAAGGGTATTCAAAAATATGGCAAGCTGTTTAATCTGTCTGGGTGGAAATTTTGAGTTACCAATATATAAATGTATGTATGTATGTAATTTAAAAACAATTCCGAAGATCAGTATTGTTTGAAGTTCGACCTTTTAGACGACAAATATCGAAAAATTGACTAAAAAATTTAATATCTTCACCTTCAACTGGGCACCTTTCTACAGGGGAATCGCTTTTTTTAGTCGATATTTTCGAAAGTCATCCTCTCCTTTCGATTGTCTAGCCTTAATTAAAACCTACGTCACTTCCGGTTTTGCGGTGGTAGTAACAGCAAAGACGTTCCGTTATTCTTACATTCTTTTCCTTCTTCGCGGTACGGATTCGACCCTGCATTCCTACTACCACTTTTTTTTGCTCAACATACACATCGAAAACCTCCGGGCAACTCCGGGCTGAAATGCTAGTACATCTATAAAAGTGAACGTGTCTGTGTGTCTGTCTGTGTGTCTATGTACATTTCCCTACGCAATAACTGTGTCAATTTTAATTCTACAGACACGAAATTTGATGTACAGGGTACTGTGCTTTGGGAAAATCTGTGTAATACGTTTTCAGCTAGAAATTTGGCTGTTAAGGGGTCAAATTTCAAGAGTTGGCGTTTGAGAACTCCATCAAACTCCTCCAACAATTTTGGGTCTGAAATTTTAGATATAGATTGCTTGGACAGGGATCTAACTTAATCATTTGATTTGGGACCAAACTAATAATTCTTAAGGGGTCATAATAGGGGTCCAAATTTAAAAAAAAAATGTCCTTTGCGGCCTCTACCAAATTACACAAACAATTTCTGGTCTAGGCATTTGATATTTTACGTAAAGGATATTCAGATATAAGGCAAGCTTTTTAATCGGTTTGGATCGAAAATGTTTGTTACCAATATATGTATGTTTGCATGTCTGCCTAAAAAATTCGACATATGCGACGAATTTTTAAATATCAGTATCGTTTTGAAGTACGCCCTTTCAGACGACATGCATCGACAAATTGGCTAAAAACATTAAAATCTTCACCTTCAACTGGCCACTTATCTACAGGGGTCGCTTTTTTCGCCGATACTTTCGAAAGTGATCCTATCTGTTCGATTGTCTAGCCTAGACATACGTCACTTCCGGTTTGGCGGAAGTGACGTATGTTTAACAACAAAGACGTCAGGTTTTCTTCCCGTTCCTTAACACATTTGCGGTACGGGTTCGAGCCTGCCTTTCTACTACCAGGGTTTTTTTTTTTTTTTTTTTTTTTTGCTCAACACAACAAACACCCGGACAACGCAGGTTTTGAATGCTAGTATATATATATATATATATATATATATATATATATATATATATATATATATATATACATATATATATATATATATATATATATATAATACTTGTTTATTGTTATATAAACATGCTCACATCCCGCTGCTACAAATAGCCACTTGTTTCAAGTGAAACAAGTGGCTATTTGTAGCAGCGGGATGTGAGCATGTTTATATAACAATAAACAAGTATTATCAGCTCTTTTTATTGAGCACTATCTAACAACCTCGTTGAATTCATTAGTCCATTACTTTTTAATATAAAAAACCCGAGTTTTTATATATATATATATATATATATATATATATATATATATAATCTACATATATATAGATACATACATATGCACATGTACTTATATATATATATATATATATATATATATATATAAGACTAAAACGACTCTACAAAATAAACTTTGTTCAATCAAATTATAAATATATTTCAACATGAAGTGAGACTTTTCAAATGGAGTGATTAACTCATGTCGGCTACCGTTATATGCAATAAAAAATCTTACAACGGTTATTTGTATTCATAAGAAAAATAAGCAAAACGTAAGCAAGTAGAGGAAGAGAGGGCGATAATTGAGTCGACTAAAATACATGCATCCACTTTACTCATTTTAAGTTATTCTTATATTCTTACACATCTTTCTCAAATACTTTATCAATCTTCTTACCCCTGTTATTACTTCGTTTTTACTTATTTTCCTACTAAACCTATTATAACTAATCGTAATACGTTTCCACAAAGTATTAATCAGATGCTTGCTGCCTGACTTCCAGCGTTTGACAATGGGGTTCTGGTTCAAATAGTTCCAATGCTTTTATTCACCTATAGCTGCTGTCCTGCAAAGGGGCGAAGAATCAGGAGATGCCCCTGATTGGCTTGTTAAGGGAAGGGCGGAACTTGGAAAGACCCTGCGACGGGCATAGATGCTACCAATTACATGTCTATCGATAATGTGGAAACTGTTGACTGGAATCTTTGCGGAAAAGATTATGGACAGGAGATTCGTTATCTCAACTTTTTTTGTAATAATAATGATGCCACTGAGCATCCTCTTGAAAGAAAAAAACTGGGTATAACTTAGGATCTGGTGGAAGACGCCTAAACAATCTACTATTTATGGATGATTTGTAAATATTCGGTAGAAATAAAAAGGAAATAGATAAATTGGTAGAACCGGTAGGGACATACTCCGAAGACATGGGATAGAGTTTGGGATTAGTAAATGTGGATGCTGGTGATGAAAAGAGGAGTAAAAGTTCATTCGAATGGATAGTGATTCCAAATGGAAAAATCATGAAACAAATAGAAGATTCAGCGTATAAGAATTGGGGGGGGGTTCGAGAGTGTAGGCATCATGAACAGAGAAATGAAGGAGAAAGCCGGGAAGGCGTATGTTAAAAAAGTAAAACTAATTGCGAGGTCGAAATTGTATGGAGGAGACCTAACGGTAACTCCATGAGCAGTCAGTGTTTTGAGATACAGTGCGGGAATTTTAGAATCGTCTGACAAAGAGCTGCATTCCATGGATATCAAAACAAGAAACTTTTAGCAATGTTTGATATATTTCACATTCGAAGTAGCGTAGCGAGGATGTATCAAAAGAGGAAAGAGGTGGTAGAGGATTTAAAAATGTAAAAGATTTTGTTAGAACAGAGGAGATGCAGGAGCAGGTGGTTAGAAGTGGGGAGTGGATGCTTAAGGTTGTGGCCAATGAAGTGGTGGTATGTAAGATCAACGCTGATTATGTGAAACGTATGATTAGAAGAATATGCACGGAAGTTTTTTTCCAGGATATAACATAAGTGGCTGATGAAAGATCATGGCCAATGCCTTAGAGCTGAACATCTGGCTATTAATACTGACGTTTTTGTTTGTGCAGAACACGAGCAGGCGTTAGGAACACGATAGTTCTAAAAAGTGGTTCTATGAGACGAAGTTGCTGCAGAATGCCGGATTTGTGTAAGACTTCAGAATCAATTGCGCATCTGCAGCAGGGTATAGTAGATTGGCCCTGAGACAGTACCGCAAAAAACACGATCGCATGGGACTCCGGATATATTGGGAGGTGTGTAAGAAGCTTGGTGCAATGGGTGCTGGAAAGTGGTTTGAGGAGGTGCCTGGGGAAGTGAGAACAAGTAAGGATGGCAAGGTGGAGGTATGGTGAGACAAAAGTGTCATAACGACCAAGAAATTGGAACATAATCGTCCGGATTTGACCGTCATTGACACGGTCTCAAAAGACTGGCAGTTTGAAGACTTCTCAGTACCCTTGGGCAAGATTGTGAGAAAGAAGGAGAACGAGAAGTGGAGCAACACAAATAATCCCGGTCATAGTTGGTACTCTAGGAGAAGAAAAATGTTTTAAGCGTCCTTCAGACTTCTACTATTGTAGGTACCACCAATATTCTTAGGAAAACCCTGATCTTTGAAGCTCCTGGTTTGGAGCCGGTATTAAGGAATATCCTATGGAAATGAATCTTATCATTTTCCAGGAGACGTTGATAAACGAAATCAGAATTATTATTTGCAGTGGTTGCAGAAGTAGTAGGGGGAGTGATTGGCAAGATTAGCTTATACTTTTCATTATATTACATTTATTTTTATCAATGTATATATATATATATATATATATATATATATATATATATATATATATATATATATAATCCTGTCCTTTATTATTGGTTCATTTCACTATTTTTTATATGGATGCGAATGTGTACATATATCTGTATGTGTATATGTAAGTTTGTATATATGTACGTATATATAATTACAGAGTATATATATATATATATATATATATATATATATATGTACATATAAGTTCACGTATGCGTGTATTTGTACATGTCTTTATATATGCATTTTATGTATATGTGTATATGTATATATATATATATATATATATATATGTGTGTGTTTGTGTATGTGTATATATATGCGTATGTTTCCGTATGTATATTGTGGGCGGGTGTTTTATTATGTATGCATATATATATATATATATATATATATATGTGTGTGTGTGTGTGTGTGTGCATATGTGTGCGTATATATATGTATATATGGGAGTGTATGCATATATATATATATTTGTATATATGCGTGTATAAATGTATGGTTGTTTTTGTATATGTATATATATATATATATGTATATATATATATATATGTATGTTTATGTTTATATATGTGTATGTATATGTATATATGTATTTAATGGTTGTGTGGAAGTATGCATATATGTTAATGTGTGTATGTATATGTATTCCTGTATATAGTTTTTTTTACTCTTTAATAACTTTTTTGAATTTATTATTATTTTATATATTATTTATTATTGTTAATATAATTATATTCTTTATTATTATTATTATTATTTTTATTAGTAGTAGTAGTAGTAGTATAAATAATAATAATAATAATAAGAAGAAGAATAATTTATATTATTATTTATTTATCTAATTTTAATCCTTGTATCTTTATATATTTGTCATGTATTCGTTTTTTAACATGGCTTTTGTTTTTCCAGACGGCTTTTCTACCCAGACCATTCCCTGATTAATATATACATATACACACGCGTACACACACACACACATACACACATATGCACTGTCTGAAAACTCCCCCGCCACCACCAGACATTCACCTACCTACTCATATCTCCCGTCCTTCCATAAGCAGAATCTCTTAGCGTCGTTTACTAAAGACTAATTTACAACAGGGAATTTAGAGCGAACACATCACCCGTTAACCAATATTTATGTATCTGTTCATTTTTCGTTTTATTTTTTATTTTCCACCGACACTTATTAGTTGTTTTGAATTATTTTATGCCACACATGGCTGATTTATAGGCACCGCCAAAAATGGCCGCAAAATCAAGTTGT
The DNA here is from genome assembly GCF_053919585.1 of Euprymna scolopes. Lineage (NCBI taxonomy): Eukaryota > Metazoa > Mollusca > Cephalopoda > Sepiida > Sepiolidae > Euprymna > Euprymna scolopes. Next base: position 85,729,535 of record NC_136515.1, read on the forward strand.
TGTTGTTTTTTAAAACGAAATTACATTTATTAAAATCCATTATTTCTGAGTAACGTTTTTTTTTCAGAAAGATAAAACCCTGAATTTTATCATATAGAAAACAGAATAATGTAAAACTTTTTCTACTAGTTTTAATTCAATTTTAAATGTTAAATTTTCCCAAAAAGTTAACAATTGACATTTTTTGTCTTGCACAAAAAACGTACTTAAATATTTAAAAAAAGGGTTTTTGAAATAATTAATTAATTTATTTATTGTCTAACTAAGATTTAGGATGATTTTCTAAGAGAATATGCAAAAATATTATAATATAAGTACCTGAATTTCAAATAATTCCACTTATTCATATAGGTAACCAGATATTTCGCGTTGACGTAGAGTTCAGATCGACTCTGTTTACGTTTTCGTTTGATAAAAAGCAAACTATGGAAGACCAAACAGGCCAAAAAAAACTTATTTTTCAGTGACGAAAATTTCAATGTATTATTAAGCTGAGGCTGGCCAGTACCAGATGGGTGACCATTTGTATGCGTTTGGTTTTTAATGTGTATGTGTGTGGGGGCCAGGCTCCCCAAAATGGGGGGGGGCAATTTAAAGCAGAATAAAAAAAAAAGTTATTTCAGCGCGTTTGGTCCACCGTAGTCGAAAGGCGGCAAACGTTTTCAAACGGGATCGAAAAAAATGATGCTATTTTTAACACAAAGGGCACAATATTTATCGAATTTTTTTTTTGGTATCGATTATTCAAAGCATGCCCTGTTTAATAATGGTCATGCATTATTCGGCTCGCTAAAAAAAATTGTTAATTTATTTATCAAAAATTTTAAAATAGCTTTTTTCGTATAAATATTAATTTTTTTTTTTGTTTTGCTTAACTTAAATTAATTATTTTACTTAACATATTCACCGAATTTCACACTTCAAAACTCAAAAGCGGGATAATTAAACACAATCGAAGTTCTGATATTCAGACGTCAAAATAAGGTATGCAAACAATTTTTTTTAATCTATAATTCTGTCCCTTACAACAACACAATATGTTGATTTCAGTTTCAGATGATTATTTTAAGCATATTTGTTCCCACTTCAAAACAAGGGGGGGGGTTGTAAGCAAAAAATATATATATATATAAATATCGTTTATGAAAAATAAGTACACTGTTATAAAGTTCATTCTTCTCCTAATAATCGCTGAAAATTTCGTATAGATCGGATAATTACCTGATTTTTGGTAGATTTTTAAAAAGACGGTCCGTCAAAAAGTACTGACCTGCCCCCCCAGTTTTGGCGGTGCCTACTGATTTAATACAATGAATTGCTAGTTTGTCTTTGGAATATGTATGTATAGATGTTTGTGTGTGTATATATATATATATATATATATATATATATATATATATATTTGAGTTATCTTTACGTACATGTCCTGTAAAGTTTTTTTTTTTTTTGTTTATTGATTAGGAGCAGATTGTTTTTTTTAATAAACTTGATCATTAAAATTATATTTGAAACGCGTTGATAAATAAAAGTAATGCTATTTGTAATGAGTTAATAGGGGTAAATATTACAGACAGGTTCGGCTTTTGAAGTTCTCTTAATGTTACGTCATTCATATTTCTATATCGCACCTAAGCGATTCGGTGTCTATTACATTCGATACTGAATTTTCTCGATTAATAGAAAATACAAATATAATATATGATTGACATATACACGATATTAATTGAATAGCAATGCTGATAATATGTAGAGACACTACACTATATAACTATACTCATACAGCCGAATGCATCACACATAACTTTTCTATATCAAATTCTTTTACATAGAAATTAACTTTCCGACTCCTCTCTTACATCGTCAGGACTAGCAAGCGTCACTTCCAGACATATTTCTCACTACAGTCCCTAGGGATTGTTTAACAAAGCTCATTGCATTATTGGGAATGCTTATCACGCTGTGATAATGAAAGATATCGCTTAGAACTCTCGACATGAGGTTTAAGATAGACTGCTCATAATGGTAAGATACTAAAATAATAATGATTGAGATGGCATAAAGTATCAAAACAGAAATTCTCCATGGGGAGATGTATTTTCTTTTCCTGTTGCACAGTGCGCACATAAGATAACTGACTGGTTCAAAGTGACACTTTAACACATGTTCCCACACGGAATAGCCACAGCTAAAATAAAATATACCGAAACTACTGGAAACGCACTTAAGCGCAGAAATTAGGAACTCGTAACTTTTTTTTTTTTTTTACATAGGCATCACCACATTATCAAGGCCTAGAGGCCACTCAAGGATAAGGGTTAAAGAGTGTACAGTAGAAATTGGACAATATAGTAATCATTAGTAATGAACATTTGGTAAATTTGATAACTTATATGGAACGGCTCATCAAGAACTTATTTACTTTAGACTTGAACACAACCATATTGTAGTCAGCCGGAAAGCAGGAACACGGAAGACAATTCCACAGGCGTGCAGTTCTAATAAAGAAGCTTTGTTCATGGAATCTACGTTTAGGTGTAGGCACAGATAAAGAGTGGGGGGAATTATTGATAGTGTTTACAGCTAGAAGAGTGTTTCTTGTGAAAGTTTGGCGAGGGGGGGACCATCGATTGAAGCTCAGTCGAACACTTTCCATGAAAATAACGATACATCAGAGACAAACTCGCAGCATCTCTTCTGTGAGATAGAGGTTGCAAGGAGGAGAAAAGGACATCTCCTACGAGGCTACGAAGTCTATTTTGAACTCTATCAAGGCAGGACAAGTCCTTTCTAGCAGCTCCTGCCCAGATGTGGCAACAGCATTCAATCCTTGGACGTACCTGGCTCTTATATAGATAGAGAATAGCATCAGCAGTTAGATATTTACCGGATCGATAGAAAGATCCCACCATTTTTCCAGCGGCCTTGGCAACATATTTGATGTACGTGTTCCATTTAAGATCAGGAGTAATGGTCAAGCCCAGAAGCTTGTCAAAACTTGAGGCCTCCTGAAGACGAGAGCCATTCATTTCAATTGATGCCAAATGTGGATTAGAATGTTGATGATGTAAAGAGAGAAGCTTGGTTTCAGATGCATTAAAAGTAACCAGCCACTCCTTGCCCCATTGTACTACGTGCTCAAGATCAGCGGAGAGAGTATTGGAGAGAACTTGGTCGTTTACTGTCTTAGATGTGCTACCATAAATGGTAGTGTCGTCAGCATAAATGTCTACAAATGATGTAAGGATGTGATTTGGAAGATCTTTAATGTAGATCAGGAAAAGAGTTGGGCCCAGGATGGACCCCTGAGGGACAGCGGCATTTATGCTGTAAGCTTCTGATTTTTGCCCCTCAACTACTACTCTTATAAACCTATCAGAAAGAAATGATTTAATAATTGAGAAGATTTTTCTAGCTATACCATAGCTAGCGATCTTATGAAGTAAACCTTTATGCCATACCCTATCAAAGGCTTTAGATATGTCAAGAGCAATTGCCCTAGAAAGATTGCCACCGTCGAGAGATTTGCTAATCCTATGCGATATAGCTGTAAGCACATCTGCTGTAGATCTAGCAGAACGGAAACCATATTGAGTGTCACTAAGAAGGTTATTTTTGTTGAGATGGTTGATTACTTCTGTATTTAACACAGATTCTAGCAACTTACTCATGACGCACAGGAGACTTATTGGCCAGTACTGAGAGGGGGATGAGCGATCACCTGAATTCTTAAATACAGGGCATACTGATGAGATTTTCCAGGGAGATGGGAAACTATTCTCCTTAAGACAACGTTTAAACAGTTTTGTAAGTATGGGCGCTAGTTCAGGTTGAAGTTTTTTGAGTACTATAATTGGAATACCGTCAGGGCCAGTTGCTTTACTGGAATCAAGGTGTTTGATTAGCTTGGCAACATCACGTACAGATATACGTATATCACATAGCGTGTTTTCTGATACAGGAGGAAATATTGGGGGTTGGCGGCCTTGGTCGCAAAGGGTAGAATTAGCTGCAAAGTTCTTGACAAAGAGTTTGGCTTTGTCTGATGCTGAAGAGATTACCTTAGGTCCATTGATAATAGTCGGGATGTAGCACACGCTTCTGTTCAGGATTCTGTTTGCTATTTGCCAAAACTGGTGGGAACCAAGCTGCTGTTCAGCTACTTTGGACTTAACAGATTGAGCATACAACTCTCTTGCGTTCCTTATTACGTTCTTACAATGGTTGCTGGCAGTCCTGAAAATGGCTTTAGTTTCCATACATCTATTACGTTTGAAGCAGTGGAAAAAGTGATTTCTCTGCGCAATGGCAGCAGCACATTCTGGAGAGAACCATGGCTGGCTGTTAGGTTTTTGCTGAAACTTTTTAGAGGGTATGAAATGGTCAATACCTACAATTAACCATTCAGTCAGGTCTAATACTATAGAGGACACATCCTTTTTAAACATGGAATGCAGAGGTAGATCAGATATAAATGTACGGAAGCTATCCCAGTCAGCCTTAGTGTATCGATATACTGTACGATGAAGAGGTACGTCTGGGGACTTATTACATTTCATTTTTATCTTAATTGATACAACAGAGTGGTCGGAAGATTCAAGAGGCGACAGAACAGAAACTGAACATAGTTCAGGGCAAGTTGTGAGAAAAAGGTCTAGTATGCTCGCATACTGGCCGTCATTGTCGGGCACACGGCTGGGTTCCTGAACAATCTGAGTGAGGTCATAGGCAATGGAGAAATCATGACAGAACCTCCCCTCATCATCGGTCTTGTTTGAGTGGGTCAACCATTCGACGTTGTGAACATTGAAGTCTTCACATACGTGAATGTTAGCTGAAGGATAAGCAGATAGGACTTGGTCAATTTTCTCAGATATGCTTTGATAGATAGTAACTCCGCTGTTGTGGGGGCGATAGAGAGTAAATATAAATGCAGTAGTGTGAGCTAAAGCCACCCGGAAGCACATATAGGGTAAGTTAGGATCTTTCCTGGAGATGTCCCTCCCATATGGAAAGCTCTCTTTAATATAGACAAATATTCCATGCCCATGTCGATCTTGGGGGTCAGATTTAGAAGTTAAGTTAGAGTATCCTGTAATTGCAAACTCTTCTAGGGAAATAGCCTGTCCAATGCCAGTTTCACTTAAAAATAAAAGGTTTGGTTTAGTCTCCTGTAATTGGGTTTCAACCTCTGGAAGGTTAGAACGAAGACCCCTGATGTTGGAGAAGGAGACATGGTAGTAGGGGTCTTCGTTGGAAGTTGGAGAACCGGGTTTAATCGTGTATTTTTTCTTGAAACTTGTCATGATGAAATTTTGGAATTTGTGGACTAGGTCGTCAGATTTACTTAGAGCAGGACAGAGAGGGGAAACTAAGAGAGAAAAAGAAACGAAGAATTTTTTTTTGTTGTTAATGATAAGGTAAAGCCGTAACAATTACCCATTAGTATGGCATCGAGAGGCCCCACAAGAATCTACTGCATGGTCCAGAATCCATTCACCAAATAGCAATACAGCAGCCCCAGTACTTTGGACCTGCTGATAGGACAGCCTCCTTAGTGGTTAATCCAAGGTTCGGGTCCCTGACTATCAGGCGGATAACGTCAGCCCAGACAAAACGTTTACCTCCAGCACCCTTACTAGTGACATGGCTACAAGGATAGACATAGAAACAGAAAATTTCCACCAACTCTGCCAACTGTTCGCGCAAAATACTGCCAACCTAAAAAACAGCTTTTTCTTCTCCCTTTGTCAGAAAAATCACTCATTAAAAAATGAGGACTGAGGGACAAATAAGAAGGAGCGAGAGTAACAGGAGCTGCCGATAACGCATCCACAATGCGTTTTCTACTCTTCATTAAAAAAAAAACAAAATTATTAAGTATTGTACTTAATAAAAGTCCAACAGACGTGTTTAAGGGAAAGCATGCTGATAGATTCCCCTCTCACGAACTAAAAATGAGTACTATTAGGTAATCTATTTTTGCAATCAACTCGGTAGATAAATAAATATTTATGGACGAAAAAAAAAGCTAGCATTTTATACAACAGAAATACATAAATTAAATACTGAAATAAAATGTAGTTATTAATATTTGAATCTAAAAATAAAAAGTGCGAATTAGTATTGAAATCACTTATCTTAAAAACACTTCCGTCTCCAAAATGCAAACTAGTGAAGAATTTTACTTTTAATAGCGTTCAGAAGATTTTTTTTAAAATTAACCGTTAAAAGAAAAGCGTGATTTTATTCTGAACTTTAACTAGTCACGTTTTAAGAAACTTACGATATAAAAGAAAAGCTGATGGGGGGGGGAGTTCTTCCGATGTAAGTTGGTGACGTTATAAGTAATTGCGAGATAAGATGGAAGCCAGAATTTAGGGGCGGGGGACTGAAAATGATAATATAATGGATTGATTATACAATACTTAAGATCAACTCGGTAGATAAACATTTATGGACGAGAAAAAAAACTAACATTTAATACAACAGAAATACATAAATTAAATACTAAAATAAAATGTAGTTATTAATATTTGAATCTAAAAATGAAAAGTGCGAATTAGTATTTAAATCACTTATCTCAAAAACACTTCCGTCTCCAAAATGCAAACTAGTGAAGAATTTAACTTTTAATATCGTTCAGAAGATTTTTTTTTAAATTAACCGTTAAAAGAAAAGCGTGATTTTATTCTGAACTTTAACTAGTCACGTTTTAAGAAACTTACGATGTAAAAGAAAAGCTGATGGGGGGGGTTCTTCCGAAGTTAGTTGGTGACGTTATAAGTAATTGCGAGATAAGATGGAAGCCAGAATTTAGGGGTGGGGGACTGCTTAACACTGTAGTAAATAACGAGCAATCAACAAGTACCTCATTATCCAACAATCTTGAAGATGCCAAGAAAGCTAATTTGCTTGGCCGTCAGATTGCATCTTACTCTACTTAAGACTAAGCAAACGTCTCCCTCACAGATTTTCCTCTGAATACAGAAATCCCACTAGATTAGCTAAAAAGTATTTCTTCTCAAGTACATGATATCATAAAACCTAAGTACTTCAAAAGCCTGTAGATCCGATCTTATCCCGGCTAGATTATTTAATTAATGCTCTACTTGGTTAGTTCCTGTGCTCTCCAACCGTTTCAACAAATGCCCTAACGAACCTCGCTTTCCCGACTGCTTTAAATGTGGTTCTGTGGTAGCAATTTATTAAAATTATGGGAGAAAAACGGACCCATTAAATTAGCCCCCAAATAGCTTTTCCTTCTATTCTCCAAAATATTTGAGTCCATAATTAATCAATCTATAGTCCATCACATTACAGTACATATATTTCCGTCCGACCAACAGCGGGTGTTTTTGCAAGCTCGTTCTAATATATATTTCCTTACTGTGATCTCTGAACATATATACAATGCACTGGATACATCTGGGGAAAATCAGGTAGTAGTAACCCTAGATATATCTTATCCGTTTGACACGGCATGCCACGATGGATTCCGCAGGAAAATCAGATCATATTTTATTACTGGACGAATACTTAATTAAATACTTAAATGGGAAAAGAATCCAGATTGTCCCTGATGGTCGTACGTCAAACTGTATCAATGCGGGTTTACCTCAAGGGACGATTATTGGATATTTGTTATTCCCGATGTTAGCAATGCCTTGCCTGATAATATTTATTTGCAATGGGTTTATCTATTTAAGACATCGCTCTCTAAAACAGAAATAAAAGGAAAGCGAATGAGCACGTATTTAGGAAATGGCTAAAACCCTAGAGACAGTCCCCCTGTCTATAGTGAAATGGGGACAAAAATTGATTATAACTTGCAATGCTGCAAAGACTAAGCTCATTTCCTTTGAAAGCTACAAGTACCCATCTCAACCACCATAAGCTGCTGCTTATAATAAATTACCTGAAAGTACTTCGGCCAAATTCTGTATACAGCATAATCACATTGACACATCGGTTCCCGTAAGATCACCGAAGCTAAGCAACAATGGGTATGGCCAGTATCAGATGGGTGACCATTTCAGACCTCCAGGTGATGTGTGTGTTCTCCGCTTATCTCGGTAGTCGTTCTGGACCTCTCCTTGTAACTGGACTAAAGCAACGCTGATTAAGAATAGTTGCGGATAGAGATTGCGCAACCCTTGCTACACAATTAGACGCGCAGCTTCCACTACAAGGTGTATCCTTTTACTTTCGAGACTTGAGGCTGTTACAAAGATGGTGTGCTCTCTCTCTCTCTACCATGCACGAATGTTTCTTATGCCTGAGATAATTCTTCACCTCAGCAAGACCACCATGTATGGGTTATTGTTGCAACATTTGTGTTGGTGCTTCAGCTACTTAGCCCTCAATCTAAGACGGTGTTAAAAAACTTAATATGTCTCGCACTGTCAGTAAGGCTTCAATCGCTGTCGCATCGAAGAAATGTTGAGTCCCTTTTCCTGTTTCACAATTAAGGTAATGTAGGGGCACCAACGAACTACACGTTTTTGTACTCCTTCGACGTTAATACCCCCGACAAGCCCGATAAGCAGTAAAATCCTACCTTCATACAGTAGAGCTCCCCAGATGTAATAAAGCTTTTTAATCTAAAGGTTTTTACCCTAAAAAAAAAACTTTAAAATTCCTTTCCGGGTTTCTTGTTTCATGACAGACATCTTGCTGCTCAACTCTCTGTATAGTTTACCTAACCTACATCAAAATTGAATTGTTCCTTGTTTAGTGTGAACATGTAATCCAATATATACATCGTATGTTTCGCACTGGTACACATAATTATTAACAAAGCTACACTTGTCTTTATTCTTGTTATATTACGTGTGTTATCCATGACTATTGTTGTCGATTAATTAATCTAATGACATGTTTATAGCTTGTGATTGCAAAACTGTTGATAAAATATGAACCCTTTATTTCATTGATGCACCTGTATTAAAAATATTAAGAGCAAAAGAATTATTTAGGCCGCGTACTACGTTCTTGTAGAACATTTTATAAAATGTGAAAAAAAAAACGCAAAGCAAATCCGACTGCGCATGAATTAGAGAAATCTGCGAAAATATCATTATAACAAATGAAAAAAACTCAACCATTTTTTTAGTTCTTTTAGTATTCAATAATAAGAAAACCTGGTCGCTTAAAATGAATAAATCAGTGTTTTATATTGCTTATACCATGTTCAAAGATATAAATCATCCTCATTCCTGCAACTAATGACGCGACTGCACTTTATCATAGCTTCACTCTTCCTAAACAAGAAAATATTTATATATTGGTAGAAGTTTTTTTGTTACTAACATAAACATATAAACAATTATAATTTTACTTTAAACAGAAGACGTACAACATGGTCCGTTTGCGTTTCTGTATCCCAGACGAACTTCTGGTTATTATAACAATATCCATATAGAAATCTAATTCAGTCTAAGTAAAAACTACGATATTATATAGATGTATGACATTTTTTAAGTTTACACCATGTTAGATTGTGTTTTTTTTTAATAAATAAAATTGATTTCTGTTATAATAGAATAAGTTGGTCAATTAATACTCATTATGTGCATAGATTTTAACATTCACATTAAGATAATATTGACAAATAATCTTTGATTTATGTTTTCGTTGAAACGTACTGCGTATTTATGTGAATGATATCGAACGTGTCGTTTTCAGTAGGCGTAATTAATAAACTTTTCCTATAATTTTCATTTATCATCGACTATATGAAGATTAACATCACAATTGTATTCTTTGCCTAGAGATAAAAAGAGGTTGATTAGAATTGAAATACGTTCATCTTTTAACTTTTAACTCTCTCTCTTGTTTTTAATAGACTTCCGTTTAGCCTCATTTTTGAACATCGATATTTTTAAATATGTTTTAAACATATTTTGTTGGTTGCGCATTTCTGTTTTGTAATTTGTATTTCCGGTGACGCTTAATGGCTGGTTATAATTGTTTTTTCTTTGCGTACTTTTCTACTTCCTTCTTTATTAATTTTCCTATTATATATAATTCTCCATATATTCATCTTTTCTGATAGCATATATATATATATATATATATATATATATATATATATATATATATATATATATATAGAGAGAGAGAGAGAGAGAGAGAAATAAAAAGGAACAAACCGTATTATCTGTTCATCAACGTTTCGTCTTTATTTTGAGACTTCCACTGGATGAATGAGATAAAGAAACAAAAAATACCAGTACAAAATATTTGAAAATGTTTCACGTGCACAGTGTGATGCAGTTCTATTTCAGAAAAAACGGAAAAAGACGTTTAAAAAGGAGGGGGAGGGCTGGCGCTGTTAAAGAGAGGGGCATGTTAGTGACGTCATATAGTCGTTAATGTAATTTTAAAAATATGAACGAAGTTAATATTCTTATTGGAAAAATATATATCTGTTGAAATTCAAATATAGGTTTGTAACAGAAATGAAATGAGTGTTTTTTTTTAATGTAATTTATTGATTGAAATTATGTGTTAATTATTACAGGGGGTGTTTGAATGGTGTGAGAAGGTTAAACTGTGTCTACATATAGTAATTTATAAAATATATATGGCGATTAAGCTACACTGAACATTCCGCGTTCATCCACTCTAGGACTCTTCAGGCTTATGCGCGAATTCTGTGGTTGTTTATCGTTTTTATATGCTTCTACTTCTATTGAGATTTTAGTTAGCTAATCAGCTTTCTAGTATCCACTGCGCCCTTCCTATCAGCCAATGAGCATGCATTTATCAGACAAAGGCCTATTTCGCCTCTGGTTGATCTGTGTCTTTGTGTGTGCACTATTATGTTTCTTGATCTGTTTTAAATCTAGGTTAGTGTTTTTTTTTTCCTTAATGTTAGTTTATATATATATATATATATATATATACATATATATATACACATGTGCATGCATATATGCACATATATATACATATATAAATATATACATACATATATGTGTGATCGTTTATGTATATTCATGTCTATTTAATTTATTTATTTGTTTATTTTCTATTGTTTTTGTTAGTTTTAAAACTATTTTGTATCGCTATCCTAGAGGAAACTTTTATCTCGTGAACACAGTTGTTTGCTATTTCTCTTCTACAGTTTTATAGATGTTGGGGTTCTTGAAATTACATGATAGCAAATTTTTCATGAAGGCATAATCTACATGGGTCGTCTAGGTTTCTATACGTGGTAGCTTATCTTATTATTTTCCTTTCGACTACCGGCGAATGTCCGCTTTCTTTGAATTCCCAGTATTTATTCGCTAGTGTTGTTTTCATACGGTGTTTTTTTATTGTTGAATGTACTTTTGTGGTCATAGTATCGGGTTTTGAAATCATATGAAGTCATAACTACGTAATATTTCTTGTTATTCGGCGTTTCGTTCGCAAATATTGTGGCCTAGTAAAATACGCTTTTGGTTAGACATTTATTTTTAAGTGGGCAAAGTGTGCGGTGACTACAGTTGCATTTATCTTGTTCGTTATTAGTATTTTTATTTATAGTATGATTGTTCTTGTCCGGGGTTGGTTTATTATTAGTATTAATATTATTATTATTATTATTATTATTATTATTATTATTATTATTATTATTATTATTATTATTATTATGTCTACTAGTGTTATTTTATTTTTGTCATGGTGTCTACTTTTTTATTGTTTATTTTGTTGTTTTTGACATTGTCTTTATTTAATATTTTGTTTTTATGTGCTTTGATTATTATCTCTAAATTTTCGCAACAACTGGAGGATAACTTTAAGGTATTTTTATTAAAAATGTTGTGTATGGGTTTGTTGCGGGAAATTGTTTTTCAATAAGATGTAGAAATTTCTTGCTAAGATTTGTTTTTAACATTTGATTGTATGGGGCCGTATACCAAATTATAGTTCTTTTTCTTCTATTTTTAATTTTATTATAGTTATTGGTGTTTTGTTGCTTATAGTTGATATCGATATTTTTGTATCCACTATTTTTAGGGCTGTTTCGTAGATATTGGTTGACCTGTTAAATCCATTTTCATCGCTTGAGTTATCACTGAGTCTACTTACGATCGAGTTAGGATTCTGTATTATAATTGATGGTGGGTAATTGGACTTAGGGCTTACGTATATTGGAGTAGCGTTATCTTTTAAGTAGGGTCCATATGTGTTTTTTTATCCAAATTAAACGTGACGTCCAAGAAGTTTGTTATTTTGATGTTAGCTGATACGTCTGCTTTTAGGCTTAATATTTCATTTCCTTGTGTATGATTTTCTTAAAGTTATCTCCCTTGACTTGAGTTTTTTATTATAGGTAGTCCGTCATCTCTGTATAGGCCGATATCCGTAGTATGAAATATGCTTGTGAGGGTATATAGAATGAATAATCCCACAAGATCTGATGCCTCTGCCGAATCCTTGCCACCCATCGCAAAATCAAACAAATTTTTCATTTTAGTTTTTATCTATTGGTTATTGTTATTTATTAGAACTGATTCTCTACATTTTTTAATGATGTTGATTTCTTCATAGAATATATCAGTGTATGTTTCGGCAAATTCTAGGGCTATGTTAAAAAGTTCTTCGGATATCGAGGGATAAACGTATATGATGTCAAACTGCATTGTTTTCTATATTTTAAACCAGGTGATTGCTTCGGCAGTATTAGCCCACTGGCTTAATTCTAGGTCTTGTTTGATTTGTTTGTTTACTCTAGAAAGTATTGTTTTGATAATTCTACCTATTTCTGGTTTAGTTGGATTCATCAGGCGGTAGCTGGGATTATTATTAAAGTCCTATGTGTGTTCCTTAAGCAGAATGTATTCCTCTCTAGGTTTCAATTTACCAACTTTCTCGCGAATTTTTAATTTATCGGTAATTTGTTTACTTTCAGTATGTATTATATATATGTAGTCGCATTCGTTTGTGTCTAGATGTTTTTAGTTTTTTGTAATGTTTTCTGTGATTAGTTGTTATATTCTTGCTTATCTATTTTATAAAAATGTCTAGTTTTATCTGCTTTTACAAAGATTTTATTAGAGTTGTTTATGTTTCAAACGATTTTGTGTAGTTTCCGTTAAATATTGTTAGGTTGATTGTGGAATGCTAAGTTTTAAATTACGTTTAAAAGGTCATTTTCAAAGTTTATCAAAAAGTCTACTGCTTTCGCATTTTGAGGGTTTTAAAACCATAGGATACTTTTTTGTTTACTTTTTCATTTACAAGGAAGAAATTTGCTCGCCATTGCATTCGGCGTATTAGTTAATCTGTTTTTTGGATTAATTTAATAATATAGCTATGCTTGATAGGTGTGGGGATGTTTTTTTAGCGATGTTTCGAAAGTAACTCTTTCCATATCTATTTTAATGTGGTTAAATACATTATTTTTGAGTCCTCGACTGTTTCAGGAGCTAAGTGTAAGAAAAAAAAAACACCGTATGAAAACAACACTAGCAAATAAATACTGGGAACTCAAAGAAAGCGGACATTCGCCGGTAGTCGAAAGGAAAATAATAAGACAAGCTACCACGTGTAGAAACCTAGACGACCCATGTAGATTATGCCTTCATGAAAAAGTTGCTATCCTGTACTTTAAAGAACCCCAACATCTATAAAACTGTAGAAGAGAAAAGGCAAACAACTGTGTTCACAAGATAAAATTTATTCTAGGATAGCGATACAAAATAGATTTAAAACTAACACAAAAAATAGAAAATAAACAAATAAATAAATTAAATAGGCATGAATATACATAAATGATCACACATATATATGCATATATATTTGTGCATATTTGTAAGTACACATATATTTATCTATAAACTAACATTAAGGAAAAAAAAACCACTAACCAAGATTTAAAACAGATCAGGAAACTAAATATCCAGGCTATATATATATATATATATATATATATATATATATATATATATATATATATATGTATATATATATATATATATATATATTAAATTGGTATATTTAGGCAGTATTTTTTCATTCGAACAAATATTATAAAATTCAATGGAGACTTTGTTTTATGATTCTTGTGTTTAATTTTTCAATTTCTGTATAATCTTTTTTGTATCTAAATCAAAAAAAGTATTAATAAACGTTCCACAGTTGTTGCTGTTACAAGCGCTTTCGATTCGTCCCCGAATCATCATCCGGTGTTGGAGTAAAAGTCCGAAGGAGCGAAAATGAGGATTGAAAGTGAAAAATAATATATAACGTAAACGGCGATATGTAAACATATATAGAGTCGATGAAAAGTCGATTAAAACAAAGGTCGATTAAAAATTTGAGTATTAAAATCAGCAAGTTCGTGGGCACCGTAAACAAAGTCCGCCCAATACGAACTACGCAAGATATGTTAGAACGTTAATGCTTTTCTCGAATGCGATATCATTTAAAGTGGGTTGAAGGGTTCTAATATATGATGCTTCAAGAATTTTTAATTTTTAATATTTTTTGATGTTGTATAAATTTTATGTTGTCAACAAGGACCTTTCTAAGATTGGAGGGGAACAATTATGTTCTTTTATCAAATGTTTATATATAGAACTAGAATCATTTAAATGCGTGGTATTTTACCGGGACAATGTTTTCGTTATTTAGTCAATGTATGTATTATTTTCGAAGTTACATTTTCCATAGAGCCTTTGAAGTTATACATACATTGGTGTGTTTCATCGTTTTTATAGTCGGTGAGGAGTTGCTTCTAACCACAATGTTGTGTATTCTAAATCTCTTGTAACAGATAATATTTAATTTTCGGATTACTGTCAACAGGCGTTGAATATCTACGTATGAAATTTCACACACATTAAATTTTAAAATAAATCATAAAGCAACGCGTGTCCATTGTATTTAATAATATTTTTTGAATATATATATATATATATATATATATATATATATATATATATACGTGGGTATGTATGTGTCTCTGTGTGTGTTTATATATAAATATGCGTTTTATTGTTTTAATTTTTCATTTATTTTTATTTTTTCGATATGAACGCGTCTGAACTCAGTAAATAAAGCGACTGTTTTGATTTTGTTTACTAACGAATATAAATTAGCAAATTTGTTTTTGTATTATGAGAAAATCTAACAAATATCACCTGTATTTGTAATATTTTTTAAATTGTTCTACATTGTTTTGTTAGCATTATTTGTACATGGACGAAGTGTATTGTTTGCAAGAACAGTTCAGTTAGAAGTGTTAATTCTACCTGGAATAAAGTGTAGACGATTTTTACAAATTTGTTACCAGTCAAGACTGGTAACAGCTGACTATTTAATTTCGACACGGATTGAATACAAAATCACGAACGTAAATAAAAAGAAAATATTATTTACGAACAGGACATGTTTAGATCTGTACAAATAAACAATTTTCTTGCTAGATTTTTTGTTCCCTATTCCTGGGCTTAAATATTATCGCTATATGAGATATACAGATATTCGAAATTTCCATTGAAGTTTTTCTTCTAAAACATAAATAAGTTCGAGACAAATGTTCTCTCCCTAAATTGGCCATTAAAACCTTATAAAATATCTTTATAGTGATATTTCTGTTTTACTGGATTCGTACACAGAAATTCGTCTAGTCTTACGGAGTATTCAGCCTCGTGAGTGCACCATTCGTCGTAAAAGCTAGTGTTGTTTACTTATATCGTCATGTGTAGAATGGTTGTAGCGACTTTAATTGTACGGTGATTACTATGTTATGTTGATAATTTGTCAGCTTTTTGTGTTTATTAGGCATTCAAGTTCTTACCATATGCATTCATGTTCTCTCCGATTTGCATTTAAATTCTCTCCAGCAGGCATTTATATTTACTGTAGTAGCCATTAAAGTTGAACTCATTAAAGCTGAACGCATTTTGTATGATATAGTATGCATGTTATGATATATTTTTTTATACAGTGGTCACCACTTATCAAGGCCCGGATGCCACTCAGGGATAAGGGTTATTGTAAGTACATTACGTTAGTGTGGAGATTTGATGAAGTGTTTACTTAAGGGGCGGTTCATTAGAAATTTGTAAACGTTGGACTTGAACACATCCAAGTTGTAGTCAGGTGGAAGCAGGAAGACGGAACAGAGTTCCACAGGCGTGCAGTTCTAAGAAAGAAGTTTTGTTCATGGAATCCACGTTTTGATTTAGGCACAGATAAAGAGTGGGGTAAAATTTTCACAGTGTATTTAGCTAGACGGGTGTTTTTCGTGAAAGATTGGCGAGGGGGGACTAGAGATTGGAGTTCAGACGAGCACCTGCCATGGAAATGAAGACAAAACAAGGATAGGCTCGCAACGTCTCTTCTGTTGGAGAGAGGTTGCAGGGTAGAGAAAAGGGCATCCCCCACTAAGCCACGAAGTCTATTTTGTACTCTGTCAAGGCAGGATAGGCTGTATTTAGCAGCTCCTGCCCAGATATGGCAGCAGTATTCCATCCTTGGACGTACTTGGCTTTTATATAGATAGAGAATTGCATCAGTAGTGAGATATCTTCTGGAGCGATAGAAGGATCCCACCATCTTCCCAGCGACCTTGGCAACAGACTTGATGTACGTGTTCCATTTCAGATCAGGAGTAAAGGTCAAACCCAGAAGCTGTTCGTGTTAGTTTAGAAAAGTGATTCACTGCGTTTAAAATTCGAAAAGCAAGTAAGCTTCACAAGGTGCAATATCCGAGTAAAAGTTATCATTAATACATAATAATAGGCTAAATATGAGTATTTATTTACAACCCCGAGAAGTGATTTTGAGCGCGTAGACGTATTTTAATGAGCTAACAAGATCGAAGTGAGAAATTTACGAGTGATATATGTGAATGCAGTAGTGTTTTTATCTTTCTGTATGTGAAAGATGAAGTAGATTTGAAATTTGGTGTGTGTCGACAGTATGAGTCTCTGTGCAAGCCAGAATCTAATTGAGCTGAGAAGTGGTTTGCTTCCGTATCTCCAAACCGTAGAGAAATATGTCTAAGTGTAATATTGTGTGTTGTCAATTGTGTCTATTAATGGAAAAGTAATTTTTTTACGAAAATGCTTTAATATCGACTTTAAAAAATTGACTTTTAAATCTCTCTCAATTTTCTCTAATCGCACGTAGGTAATTTAAAGCAGATCTAACGGTCACCATTTTCTTTTGGGGATAAACTTTTGAAAGTTAGTTTTCCAAAACCTTAATTAATTTTTAAATATTGCTTTTAGGCCAAACTTGTCCGTTTCTGTGCAGACTTTTAATTATAAGGATCGAAATATATGGCAATCATATAAATGTGAATGAGGGAAGTAAAATATGCACGTACAATACTGTTCGTTTTTAAAATTGGTTCTGTTATGAAAGCAGAAAAATAACAGTGTGGCCTATAAAAGCCGGAAATAATTAATACAGAATGTTTCTACAATGGACAAATGTTTTCACAAAAGTTTACAAAGTGTTTGTACCCGATTCGGCAACCATATCTCTCAACAATTACTGGCACATGCATAGTAGTTATTTTATTTTTGTTACAAAGAAACTTCATTTATTTCCGAAATAGACAGATAAACTTACACTGACAAACTAATACATAATCAACATAATGCCTTTAGTGAATGCAACTAGCAGATAAATACTCTGCATCACGTAAGTAGTTCCCTAATGCCAGAAAACTTTTTACTGCGCTACAACTTGACATTTATCTAATTCTTGTAAATTATGTACTAACAGTTGCCTTTTTAAAGCCCCTTCAAATATCAATTACATTGATTTATCAATTTATATTATGTGCACACAATACATTATATTCTTTTAACATCTCAGTGAAATTATCACTTTTTTAGAGTGCATAAAATTAAAAATTAAAATTTGTCAAAAACTGATTATTACTTCTGAGAAAAAAAGGAGATTAAGTGCCTTATTCTAATAATAGTATATCTACAAAACACATTAAAAAGTAAATACGAATTCGCCTATGACTTAGTCAACACAATGTTGCAGTAAGATCAGCGAACTTTAGGCTACGTTAAGCTTGGTAAATATAATATGGGTGTTTATTTGAGAAGACTATATGAGTGGTAATAGTCTTTACAAAATACAAAAAAAATGGAAAAAGCGCTTGTATAAAATATACGCATATATTTCATTCTAAATAAAAATCGCGCACTTTTCTGGAATGAAGGTAAATAAATTGTGGTCTATCTCACGAATTTTTAGTTCAAATAACAAAGTTATTTTATTTTATCGTCGTTCTATAATGTGCAGGAACACTTTGGCGATTGTCTCATTAGTAAATGGTGTTATCAGTAAATAGATTGAGATGCGCATACCTTGTAAGCTCTAGGATAAACCTGTTGAAATATTTAAAAAGCAATATCTAGCAACAGAATCCTTAAATCATTTCACAGTTTAAGATAGCATCTAAATGCATATCAATTTAGATTGAGCAAGTACTGTATATATGCCATTTGTAAAAATTCAATTTAATTCATAAATGATCGTATAAAAGAACACACAGCTGTAAAAATGGAAAACGGCATCAATGGAATCGTTGAACAAATTGCCATTTTTCCCCACCTACAAGAAATTTTTTTTAGTCTTGATGTCCAAACTGTGTTTGTTGTAATACTCGTTGAATTATGTGTAATTGCACTTCAGTGATCAATTACTCGCGAGTATTAAGATCCTAAACAATAATCATATTAACGGTAATTTTCTAGAATATTTTCCAACTTATGTATATCCTTGACACTAATATAATCCGAAACCAAATATATTATTGTGAAGATTTGGAATTTATGAGAAAAAAACATCGATAAAAGAGAAATGTTAGACGTTTGATACTTAAACTTAATTTATTATCTAGTCATTAATTAGCAGTAATTCTATCGAATATATAAGAGTTGTGAGATGTTTTTGATCATTATTTATTACTCAATCGGTTGCGTAAATTCATTTTGCGTCACATTGCAGGATTTGGACATAAATAAAGACATTCTGTATGGCGAAACAACAATCATCATTTCAAGCATTTTCAATAAATAAGTCATTCTCTGCCATGTTTAGATTGACAAAACTTATATATTCTTTGGTTTGTCATCAGATATTTACCGAAATCTTCTCAGCCTATATAACGTCACTGGCTAAAGAGTGAGCTGTTATTTCGGCCACTGAAGCGATTAGCCGATAGCAAGTGACGTGTGTCATTTCTAAAGAAGCCCTGATGGAGCAAGATGAAGCCGATCAAAGTTTGGATATACCAAAGACTACACGAACATCTGTTGTTGGGAAATGACCTGAAGAAGTCAGGGCGGGGGAGAAGGAGGCGATACGTGTGTGAGTGTTTGATATTAGGAAACCATTAAGTTGAGGAAAATGCGTTCGAAGGAAAGAAAGAAGCGGTGAGTTACGATAGGTGACAGTAAGGATAAACCCGTTTAACAAAAAGGAAGATAAAGGCGATGCAAAAGGCAACAGATGAAGAAGACGCAAATAATTAAAGAAGTAATTCATAGATAACGAAAGAAAAATCAACAGATAAATAAATGAGATAGAAGTAAACAAAACAGATAAATAAGCTAAAGAGGTTAGAAGACAAAAAACGGTCAAATAATTACAAAAGACGAAGAATAAAAATGGCTTATACAGTAGAAAATAGACACAAAATGGTGTTGAAGAAATAAAAGAATACGAAGACGAATATTAAGGTAGATGAAAATTCGTTTGCAGAACGAGGCAACGGATGAAACAAAAGTAAAGTAAAATAAACGGGCAAATAAATTGGTAAAAAGAAAAACTATAATAAATGTTAGTCACAATAGAGAAAAACGTAAACGAGGAAATTGAGGCTCGAATTCATCGAGTGAAACAGCAACATAATTATAGAAATAAAGCAGAAAGATTATAGAAAAATATAAAAACAAAAGAAAATAATATAAATGAAAATGTAGTTAAAAGCAAGGTAAACTGAACTTAGAATAAGATAAATGTTTATAAACTAATGAAAATATACGATCCAATAAGAGACTGGCGGAAAATACAAAAGAAGTATATAAATATGAAGAACAATATGAAAATGAAAAGGTCAAACAAGTAGAAAGGAACGTAGTGAAGATAGGTAAACTCATAGCTAAAAAACAAGAAAAATAATGATGGCAGGTAAAAAAGGGAGTAAGAAAAGTAATAAAATCTTACTATAACAAGTAATAATAATAATAATAATAATAATAATAATAATAATAATAATAATAATAATAAAAGAAATATGCCTAGAAGTTGCTAGAGAACTGACAGAAATACAGAACATTAAAAAGTCAATATAATTACAAACGTAACATGTAGCCACTGTCGAGATTGAACTCAATCCGCGAGTTTGTAGAAGAATTTAAATTTTACCCGTAGCTTAATACTTGATGCTTCGGCACTAAATCAGTACATGTTGACTAGGTATCTATATTGGGGATCATATATAAAAAGAAACTGTTTCGAAACTTAATCCCTGATTGCAAGCTAACGCTATTAAATCCGGAGGATGCTCGATTCATTGAAAAGGAAATTCTACAACTGCTTGAGGATGATGTAATTAAAACAAGTTTTTCACCGTGGCGTGCTCAAATTGTTGTGACTTTATCGCCTAATAAAAAGAAACGATTAGTAGTTTATTCATCCCAAATTTATAATCGTTTCACCTCACTTGATGCATACCATTTGTCTCGGATTGAGGATCTCTTGAACCAAACAGGCCAATACCGTATATTTAGTACAATTGACTTATCCAAAGCGTACTACCAGATCGAAATTTGACGCCAAGATCGACCCTACACGACTTTTCAAGCTGGAAATCGTTTGTACCAATTGAAACGAATACTCATGGGTATTACTAATGGCTATCTGCTTTTCAACGGTTTATGCATTCTTTAATTTTTGAGAACAAATTATCTGGAATTTTTTCATATACAGATGATATTACTATTTGCGGAAAACCTAAGGAGGAACATGATGTTAATTTGGAATGTTTTTAAAGGCTGCCTTGATATATAACCTCGAAATAAACCGAGAAAAATCAAAGTTTTCACTTCATTCCATCCACTTGCTTGGGTAGTAAATGTGTAATGGGAATATGCAACTAGATTCTGAACGTTTAAAACCTCTTTTACAAAAGCTTTCTCCTTCCAATTCAGATTCATTAAAGAGGTGTATTGGAATGTTTTCGTACTACGCGAAATGGATACCTAAGCATTCATACAAAATTCTTTCACCGCTCGAAAATAAACGATTTCCCATGCCTCCTATAGTTATCAATTCCTTTGAAAAACTAACGAAAGACGTTGCCGAATCGTATGTAAAAGTTATTGATGATGAATTACCATTTACTATTGAAACCGATGCCTGAGAAAAGGCTGTCGGAGGCACGCTCTTACAGGCTGAGAGGCCTGTAGCATTTTTTCTCGGTTGCTAAACCCATCTAAAATACAACTGCATAGGCCTGTAGCATTTTTCTCGGTTGCTAAAACCATCTAAAATACAACTGCATATAGTCGAGAAAGAGACTTATGCCATAGTCGGGTGCGTCCGAAAATGGAGGGATCTCCTTGCTTAGAAGCACTTTACTATTATAACAGACCAGCAACCGTGTATTTTATGTTTAAACCTGCTAACCGAGGAAAAATAAAACGGGATAAAATAATATGGTGGAAAATGGAACTTCTTTTGTTATACGACATAAAACACCGGCCCGGAAGTGAACACATTGTTGCCGATGCATTATCGCTGGAGTCCCTCAAGGGTCAATCCTGGGCCCAACTCTCTTCCTGATCTACAACAATGAACTCTCTAAACACATACTTAAATCATTCGTTGACATCTATGCTGATGACACGACCATCTACGGCAACACATCAAAGGCTGTAAATGACAAAGTTCTCTCTGATTCTCTCTCCTCTGATCTCGAGCGCGTGGTTCAGTGGGGGAAGATGTGGCTGGTTACCTTTAATGCATCCAAAACCAAACTCCTATCCTTACATCATCAACGCTCTGATCCCCATCTGGCATCAATTCTGATGGATGGCTCTCGTCTGGGTGAGGCCCCGTGTTTTGACAAGCTTCTGCGTTTGACCTTTACTCCTGATCTGAAATGGAACACGTACATCAAGTCTGTTGCTAAGGTCGCTGGAAAGATGGTGGGATCCTTCTACCGCTCCAGAAGATATCTCACTACGGATGCAATTCTCTATCTATATAAAAGCCAAGTACGTCCAAGGATGGAATACTGTTGCCATATCTGGGCAGGAGCTGCTAAATACAGCCTATCCTGCCTTGACAGAGTACAAAATAGACTTCGTGGCTTAGTGGGGGATGCCCTTTTCTCTACCCTGCAACCTCTCTCCCACAGAAGAGACGTTGCGAGCCTGTCCTTGTTTTATCGTTATTTCCATGGAAGATGCTCGTCTGAACTCCAATCTCTGGTCCACCCTCGCCAATCTTTCACGAAAAACACCCGTCTAGCTGAATCCACTGTGAAAAATTTCCCCCACTTTAAATCTGTGCCTAAATCAACACGCAGATTCCATGAACAAAGCT
This sequence comes from Euprymna scolopes, assembly GCF_053919585.1. Lineage (NCBI taxonomy): Eukaryota > Metazoa > Mollusca > Cephalopoda > Sepiida > Sepiolidae > Euprymna > Euprymna scolopes. The sequence continues at coordinate 85,752,116 of NC_136515.1, forward strand.
TCTTTCTTAGAACTGCACGCCTGTGGAACTCTGTTCCGTCTGCCTGCTTCCCTCCGGACTACAACTTGGATGTCTTCAAGTCCAATGTTAACAAATTCCTAATGAACCGCCCCCTTAAGTAAACATTTCAGCAAATCTCCTCACTAACGTAATGTACTTGCAATAACCCTTATCCCTGAGTGGCTTCCGGGCCTTGATAAGTGGTGATCACTGTGTAAAAAAAAAAAATGTGGTGCTGCTGCTGCTTCTTCCTTATAGGAACTAAAGTTACTACACAATTCATTAATACAGCCTGAGGTACAGCGCTTTTGGCATTTTGTAAGTTCCCGAAATATGTCATATTCAATTGATGAAGTCCGGCGTGTGACATCTGAGTATACGATTTGTGCCCAAATAAAACCTCAATTTTTCGATTCTAATAATAATGCACTGATCCGCTCTTTTGCTCTCTTTCAGCGCCTCTCCATAGACTACAAAGGACCTGTCTCGGTATCTTCGACGGTATATTGTTACATAATTACTGTCGTCGATGAATACAGTCGATTTCCTTTTGCTTTTCCTTGTCGCGACTGTGTTCGCAAACCGCAATCCAGTTCCTGATAAATAGTTTCTCCATATTCCGACTCCCCTCATTTATCCATTATGATCGGGGAATTTCATTTATGTCGGAAGAATACAAACAAATTTTCACGCGACTTGGAATTGGATCCAGTAACACTACTGCATACAATCGAAGAGGCAACAGTCAATGCGAGCGCTACAACGGCATTGTTTGGAATTCTGTTATTAGGTTGGGAATCTAGCCTATTACCTCTTAGCGTTTGGCATGGTGTTCTACAGGATGTTTTAAATGCTAATAACTCCTTGCTGTGCACTACTACAAATGCACATACTCACGAACGCATGTTTAACTTTGAAAGGCGCTCTTCTACTGGTACTGCTTTACCTGTTAAGCTCTGTAAATCTGGGGAAGTATTATTAAAACGGTTTGGCAACATGAGCAAATATGACCCGATTGGCGAGGTAGTGGAACTCTTCGAAGCTAACCCTACACATGCAAGAATACGACATAATGATGTCCGGGAAGATTCAGTAGCGCTGAGATATCTGACTCGCTTTCCACGCTCTGATAGACTTCAAAATCCTGCTAAAAGTATTCAACCCGACATTGCAAATGCAGACTCGACGAAGATGATCGAAACAAGTCCTGTTAGTACTACGCCCAATACAGAAAATGAATTTGACTATAATAGCCAGGACCCTGAGAATCAACCTTCCCAGAGGACCAACGATCCCTCTAATAGCGAACCACCTCCACGCCGATCAAACAGAATTAGCAGACCAGTCCAGTTAATTGATTTATAAAAAATACACTATTTACAATCTCTTTTACAAGCGATTGAGATTGTTATATTTTCATTTTAATTGTTTTGTTCTTACTAATTAAAAAAAAAAAACAGATATGCAATTCAGTTTCATTCCATGTGATTTTGCACGTGCTCTTTTTTCTTTAAAAGACGGGATTCTCTCTCTCTCTCTCTCTCTCTCTCTCTCTCACACTCTCTTGCTTGAGTAGCTGTGAATATTGTTCAATAAAGCGTTGGAAAGATGTTTTGTTTTACGGCTTCATTCATTTACAACACTACAGTCACCATACACAATTTCCCAACTATCCATCATGTATCACCTAAATCAACGTAATTGACGCCTTTTTTTGTCAAATGGCATTCCAACTTTCAGTGATTAGGGTTGTGTTAAAGACGATGCTTTAAGAAAGAAACATCAGCTGGGTGAGGTTTTAACGTAAGTGGTTCTTATAAGGAATTTACTGAAAGAGTTACAAATTCAAATACATTCAGGAAGTGTGCAGGTCTCGTCTTCGTAGATTGTTTATTGGTTTAAATCATAAAACGCCTTGTAAAATATACAATGAGTTAAGAAAGACAGTACATATTCAACTACCCGTTTTTAAAGCGTACTGCTGCACACAATAATTGGTTCAAGATTTTAGGAGCTGGTGTTGGTCATTAGATGTTGAGACATTCCTCGCTTAAAGATGCCGTAAATGTGAAGGTGTTGCTTTCATAATACCTTCGTTTCTGGTTTGTTTACAATATGTAAAACCGCTAGTATGACATATTCGATATTAAATTAGAAATAGAGCTATCAGTTTTTTGGTTTACAATTCAGTGATAATAATTGTTCCTTAGGCACGCATTGCCTTGAACCTAAGCATAAATACTAAATCCTCGTTCCCGTTAATTACATTATACTCCAGCTTTTTCTTAATTATTGTAGCGTTTATATTATGTCCTATGCTTTGACCGATCTAATACAAATGCTAGAGTTTATTTGTTTAATATAAGTGATTCGTTGGATAAAATCGACAATTAAATGCCTAATGTATTTTCTAAGATTAAATCACTTCTTGTTCACAATCAATCGACGTCGATTATCCAGTTGTGTCAGGCAACTGTTCAATCGGCCATGCCTTTAGTAAGTGTATGTATTCGTAAGATGTTGACATTAAACTGGATATTCGGTCAGAATCACGTATACGAACGTCTGTTAATCATCAATAATAGTACAACACGCAAACTATCAAGGCCAAAGAATATATACCGGTTCATATACCAATAAATCTCGGGTGGATATATTTGTGTGTTATGCAAGGATTCGTATCCACATTGAAATGCAAAACAACCTTTGTTATTTCAGCATTAACCTTATTAATTTCATGTATCTTCCAATAAATGCCTCTCGTTTATTTCAGTTAAATGAGCATCTCATCTTGATCGAATCATCACAATCTGCGGGTAATTGAATGTTCTCAACATAGCTCAGGGCAGGCTTGCAGACGAGGTACATATCGGATTCTTCATCGTTTATTAAGTCACAAATTAAACAGGGCGTAAAATATCGAAATAGCTTGTAAGAAAAAATATAAAACATTGAAACCGAAAAATATTAAACTTCAGACCCAGTAATTATATAAATAATTTGAAAAAAATACACGAATTTCGTCGACGACATAAGTGAGAAACCGGCACACAAATGCCATTCTCTTGAATGGTATTAGGCGAATCTTATCAATCGAGTAACCTATATCAAACGACAGTAATGTATGCATTTTACTTATTCCAGTAGAAGAAGTCGTACACTTTTTCTGAATAAAAGTTCACTCACACAAAACAATGCTGATTTGCATAAGTTACCTCTAGCCACGCACTGACTTACAATATTTCATTATTTAAGCAGAAGGATTGGGTTCAATCCCCCAATGAATAAGTAAGGGAAATATTCTTACTATTTTCCATGCGAACCCACATAATAATTATCACTACTCTGCAAATACCATACATAATTTTCTCGCACTCGTCAGATGAGATTGTGAAAAGGCCGGATCTGTACATGAAGGATACAGAAAAGCATTGGCTGTCAACGTCATAGACAATACACATCCTTGCTTCTGACGGCATGTTATTGCTGATGCGTTATCACTCGTAATAATCTATCTTAGAATGTCCAATCAATAAATGATAAAAAGGGCAAATAAAAAGACAGAGCTGGAAAGAGCTAATGAAAAAAAATATGAGGTTATAAAGATAACGAAAATTGAAGAAATATAACTAGTTTGAGACCTTCCTACGAATGAAATATTACATAACTTATAAGTAGTGATAACAACTCGAAGCGGGAGAGTAGTAGTCAGAAAATAAATAACAGAGTGAGGATCAGAGAGAGAGAGAGAGAGAGAAAGAGAGAGAGAGTGTGAGAAAAAGTACTCCGAGCTAACAGTTTTTATCTCTTTACTAATTTTTACCTCAAATAATAATACTTGAACTGAGACGCGTTAGCATTTCTTTTCTTTTGCCATTCACCAAGACCATTAAAAAACGAGAAAAGTAACAAGGGAAAGAGAATAACAAATTAAAAACTGAAACATACAACAAACGGAAATATACAAAAAAAAATCGAAGAATAATATAAACGAATAATTTACGGAAATTATTCATGTAATATTAGGAAACATACCAACAATATAAAAACAAGAGAATGACAAAAAAGGAATAGTTTTAAGATGGATTTAAATAATGATTAAAAGAAGTAACAGAAGTAAAAAAATAATGTCAAAAATAAATCGAATGATAATGATGATTATTATGATGATGAAGGTGACCGAATGTGCTTAAGCTTGTTTAATTGCCAAAACAATAATTTTTCCATTTTTTTACTTAAATACACATTGGTGAAAATAGAACACACACGCAGCTGGTTATGAAAATATGTTGTTTATTTTTTGTAAATACAAGCTTTTAATAAACGAATGAGGAATCTAACATCAGCATGACGGGATTTGTAGGTGATGTCCGAAGATTGTATTGCTAGCACTCTTCTCGTATCTTTGTGGCATCTCTTTTCGCTATGTCTCTTTTTTATTTAGCCTAAGTGTCGACGACATTTCGATCGGCATTGTTTCGCAAACATGTAGTCACTCGCTACCCTAAGATTTTGCGTCCTAAAAGTTTACCTCGTACTGACGTCATCTCCTAGGTCTTGCATAAAGGTTTTACCGACTCAATCAACCCCGTTGAGAAATCTGCGCATACACGAATCTGATTGATATTTTTGTCACATATACGGTAGGGGTTTCCCAATCACTAGTGTTCCGGCCTTTTTAGTCGATACGGTTTCTTACCGATTTTTTCAGTTGCCTCACACGGCACGCTTCGTTTTTTCTTTAAACCGGGTCGACTGTTTTCATCCTGTACGAATCTGGCTAAAGCCGTGGTTGATTTCCGACACTCGACGACACTTTTTTTTTTGTTTTCCTTTAACTAGTTCTTCAGTCGCTGTGCACACGTAAATGAGTATTCTACCTCATGGCATAACTTTTTCATAGATTGGTCCAACAATTCAAATCGCCCCATCCAATCCGTTCCTAAAAGATTTAGGGTGTTTTATGTACAAGAACCGTCACTTTTTAGATAGTGCTATTTAACCTCACAAGGACTGGCAATTCTCCCTCAAATTTTACTTTATCGTCTGTGACTACTCAACTTTTTCGTCTGACGAATGGTTAGTTTCTTCGAGCCTTTTCATGTATGTAAGTTGATAATTGACAGGTCTAGGCCAGTTTCCAACTGTAACTCGATAATCTGATTAATTACGTTGATAGTGGTGTATTTCCGTGAGTTCTTCTCAACGTTCCTGTCGGATCTTGTTTGTTGAAACCTGTGGGTTTTGTTCTTTTTGCAATATCTAGCTTTGTATCCGTTCTTACCACACTCAGAGCATTTTTTGTTTTTGTAAAACCATCTCAATGCTGCCAGACGCATCGGTTGAAGGCTCTTGTAGACGAATAATGTTCGGAAATTGGATTGTCAGTATTGGATTATGATAGATTTTGCTTCTCGCTTGTGGGTTTGCATTTTTCCCTCGTGATAGTAATCTTTTTGTGTGAATCTCGTCCTTCATACGTATACCATGTCGGATTCCTCGATATTTTGCGAGTCGTTATTTACACTAACTACACGTGGGCAATCCTCAGCACTTGCTCATTTTCTAGTCTGGATAAGACTCGTCTTATCGCTGCGTTTTTTCTTTTTATTGTTACTGTATTAAAATCAAAATGTTGTGAATATGTATTATCCCTTCTTTGGTGATACACGCCATAAATGCTGTACATTTACGCTTGTCAAGCATACGAGTAGTAAGATTTTAAATCGAATAAAAGATTACTAGACACAATATATTATTCTGTTTTCATTACAATTTATTCAATTAAGAATGAAACTATTTATGCGACCGGAATGATTTACAACAAATCCAGAAACTAATTCATCCAACAAGTGTTAGAAAACCTAGGTGGGAGATCTTTACAAATTTTCATCAATAAGCGTGCGCTCCTAACCAAATACCTGCCTCACATAGTCAACGAAATTGTCTCAGGTTGCGTTACCTATGTAAAAGCAATCGAGATACTAAACGTCACATACATAAAACTAAAAAAATGCGATATTTTCTAGACACATACATCCTACTCCCCGACAAGAATCAGAGGAAATATTGAATCATTTCCTCAAGAGCCTTCAGACACTAGACAAAGATTGCAACTTCTGGCCAATGGCGCCACTAAAAGCCCAAGAGCAACACACTTTGGATGTATTCATTAATGGCTTTTGAAATGCTCAGGTAAGACAATGTCTTCATGCAAATAATACCTTCACACTTAGAACAGCTTATGAACCAGCCGATACATTCGAATGTGTCATACAGCTGTTTAGATTTAATTTACAGACATACACATTGGGCGCCGAGCTGAAACAACCTGTTCTTACTGTCCCCCTCATCAGGAGAGTATCACAAACCGTCAAGAACAATCGGTCGCTGACGCTTAAAAATGGGGCATCTACTATTTTTGTGGCTTATCATAACACCTACGGGTTTCATGCCCTGCCAGAAATTCCCTTGTCATGTATGTGGAAAACTTAATCAGTTTTTAAAACTATGCAAGTCTTCTAAAATCCTATATAAAACGACTCGTCGAAATACATCTGCAAATTAAGCCGCTTCGCCTGAGTGCCTTTCAAAAAATAATGCAAAAGTGAAAATTAACGGGTGATCTACAAAGTCTCTGCTAGATGCAAGCAGCTCAGTAAATATTATCAAAGGAAGCTTGGTTAAAATCAACTCATTTATTTTATCCCCTCTCCTAGTAGAGTAACAATGGCAAACGCATCATTATCTGCACAAGTAAGTAGCTATTAATTGGTGGACAAATTATTTAATACTGTCTCCTAGAAAACAACTAAATCATCCCTAATGAAAAACCTTCGTTGCGAAGTAATATTATGACACGGTTTTCTGCAGACTACCAAATGTAAATTCCATTTAGCGGTTAAATGCTCGCATTAAAAATTTGTGGATTGATGACACCAAAAATCCAATACCCGTCACTTTTCGAAAACTAACTGATAACTGCAAAGCCATAGCAGTTAGAAGCAGATATTCTCTTATAATAATAAAGGATTTATGTACTTTGAGATATCCATTAACTCTGGGATAATAACACTATAAGAGTAGGGTATAATTGAGCCTAGCAAATACTCTGGAGGTTTCATGTAGTTATAACCACTTCTGAAAACCAAAAAAAAAACAATGATCTATATGACTTCCTAACCATAAGTAGATTTACTCTTTTGGGCGCTTTTCCACTACCCATGATAGATGAAATGATAGGCAAAGTAGCCAAATATCGTATGTTCAGTACTCTGAACTTGAGAAGTGCGTACCATTAGATCACCATAAGACGTACAGACACGCTACACACAGATTTCTAGGCGAACGGCGATAATAGCAATTTCGCATGATTCCTTTTGGCGTAACGAATGGGTTAGCCATCTTTCAAAGAATAGTCGAACAAATCATAACGGATGAGAAACTGGAAAGGAAACTTTCCTATATTGACCACTTTACAGTATGTGGCCATATGAAAATGACGAAAATCTCAGGCGGTTCATGTCCGCCGTCGACAAATACAACCTTGCACAAAGCGACGGCAAATGTTCGTTTGGACTGGACAAGAAAATCCTGCTATAAGGAAAGGTTTTGTAGCACAGGATGCAGATCGATTGACACATTTACTCCAGATGTCGGTTCCTCACAATCGGTCTTGCCTTCTATGAACATGTTTGGTGACAACTCCCAATGGATTGCATCGTTCCTAGAAAAGATGTATATATTAACACATATATTTCGTCCGTCCCGTCAAGCCGGTGATGCATTTGGGGGAATGATACTTTCCTCCAACTTGTGTTGGTGATCAATCTTAGCCCTTAATAATAACGTAATTATGGCCTTAAAGTCTTTCATATTGAATAGCCTTGCCATGCGAATAACAAAAACAAAAATTCTGAAACTGGGCAAATAAAAATCTAGAAGAGGCAACAAATATCTTATTTTTTTTTCTTTTTGTCCGTGTAAACGGGGGAGCCATTTTCTCCAAATAGTTACTGCAACAAAAGTGACTTTTTCTGCTGCTAGCAAAAAATAATATTCCCGTATCAATAAAATTAAAATGTTCACTTCCAATGACAATCAGAAAAAAAACAAAAAAATAATATTTCACTTGAGACAAAATATAGAATAATTCAGTTTTTAGTTCATAAAAATAAAATGTTATTTTTAAAGATCGCAAGATGCAGTAAAAAATTATATTCAAAACTCGAGGAGAAAAAAATAATAATTGAACAATTTGATTAAATCCCGAGCAAGTCACCTGCGACACACCTACGCAAAATTAGGTCAACCTTTAACAGTTGACATTTGCGTTTTGTCTAAAAAGGCACAGTTGCGTATTTTTTAAGCTGAAAGTCTAATTTGAATAAAGATTGACAATTATATATGTGTGTATATATATATATATATATGTATGTATATATATAAATAATTTATATTAATTTTTTCTTCTCTTCACAAAGCATAGCGTAACGTTCTTTTTATCAGAGTCCAAAAGTTCACAATATCAACGGTTTATAACAACACGTCTTTTTTTCAGAGGCGAAAATGACTAGCAAACAATAAAAAATCATTACCAAAATTTCTGGTTTGCAGGTTTTTTTTTCATAAACAGTAGGAGGTTCTACCTTCGAATTCGTTCAACATTCTCGTATTTACAAGCAGGGATTACTTGCATTTTTTTTTCTATTTTTTAAAGACTCCTCGCGTAAAATATTTCAAATAGTTGGTGAAAGTTATTTCGTGTAAAACCGATTTCCCTGTATAAATTTGAAATCCTCGCCCGTCAGCGTTGAGGTGTTAGATGTTAAATAATGGACAAGGAAGGCGCAGTAACAAAAAATATGTATAACAAAAATGTACTAAATAGGTAAATGAGCAATATATTTGCTCATTGCTGGACTAGTGGTTACGACCCTACTCTTTGTGCATTTCCTTCTGATTTTTTTTTGGTAAAACGGTTCTTGTTACCCGGAAGTGGCATTATGGAAAGAAGTGGCGTCATGGAATATTTTATTATTCCAGGTAGTAGGGGTGCATCCCCAGACGGAAGGGTCCAGAAATATCTAACGCCAATTTCGCAAAGGGAAATAGAAGCATGTCGCACTCCTGCATTTAAGGTAATTGCTACCTCATATTTCTCGTTTGACATGGAGAACATTTACCAATGTATTCGTTTACTACTTTAAATAAAGAAGACAAAAATAGTTGTGTTTTATAGAGTGAAACAGATTTTCTACGCCAATGCTATCATCATCGTTGCGATATTGGACTAACGCCATTTTTCTAAGATGCGATGGTACACACAATCTAATCAACGGAGCATCATCGTGTTGCGACATATAATACACTACTTCGGCCATTAATATAAACTTCATTTGTTTATATATTGGATGCTTTACCGTTTTTCATCCGCATCTTTACTCTTATATTTTTGTATCAGTTTTACGTTCCCTAATTAGATCTGTACCCGATTACGCAGGTCATTCGAGCTTTACCGACATGTCATCAGCATTCTAATACGATGCAAAACCTTTCGGCTCCAAAAGATTTGGATTTATTGCGCTTAGTAGATAATCTACCGGATATCATTATTGTTCTGACCCGTATTTACAGTGTGTGACAAGAGATCTGCACAAATATTGTCTTTATTTGTAAGTTATTTTATGGTGTAATTATACCCAATTATACTTAAAGCCCTCGTCTGTATGTTCCTATTTTGTATTGGTGAGGTCAGCAAATATTCTAGAGGTCTATGATTTGTATAGCTTGTGAACGTTTCATTATGCAACTAGTGGTTTATATTATTAAGTGCATAGTCTATCGCATATGCTTCTTTTTCCATTTTTGACCATCTCACCTGGGTGTTACTGAGTTTATGAAAAAAAACAAGACATATTTTCTACCTTTTTATCCTCTCTCGTGTCCTAAAGTTCTTTTGTAAAAAACAATTGTATACTCTGAGGCATCTGTATACAGTCATTAGTCCTTATCAGGATCGGGATAATCCAGGTTTACCATGCCTGCGAGCTCGGATTTTTGGCTAACAAAGGTAGATTGGTATGCGTCGTCCCATTGAAAACGCAAGTACTTCCTCGGCAACCAGACTAACAGCTCGGCAGTATCGGAATTTTGTTTTATATATCGCCCATAATATGAAGTGATACAGATAAAAGCCCTCAATTATCTCACAATGGTTTATTTTATAGAATAGAGTTTGACCAGATCTGGCTGTATACCCCTCTCACATACATTGAAACACAGATACTGTATTTCATTTCTAAAGGACTCACGTCTTGTGGTTTTTAACCTGGGGTTGTGTTTACGTAAGCTAACTTATACCTTATCTGTGTGCTTTAAAGTGTTTTCCTTTGTATTTGAGAATATTATTATGCCATCCAGATACGGTAATAGAAACTCTTCTTGTCCCTGTAAAACTCTGGACATTAATTCTCAGAAGACTCCGGCAGCGTTCGCGAGTTCGACCAGCGTCACGTTAAAGTGAAATCAACCCCGTTGGCAGATGAAAGCTCTTTTCTCTTTAACGTACTTATTCAGTTTAACCTACAAGTAGTGTCTTTAAATCTAATTTCGGGAATTATTTTGCTAATATATCATAAATAACTTGCCATACTCGGACATACATCTCCGTGAATCTATTATATGTTCTAAAGTCTACATAAAAACATTTTACCACCATCTTTCTTTTCTACTGATACTATAGGAAAACTGCATGGGCTATTTTATCTTTCAATTATTCCTGTCCGTATAATTTATCTACTACTGAATCTGCTATATATTTTCGTCCTTTAGCGGGGTTCGATACGTGCATTTAAGTATCGGTTCATGCGTTCCTGTATCAATACGAATCTCTACTGTATCGGTTTTGCCAAGTCCTTATTCCCACTAACGAACAAATCTCTATTCCGGTTTAGCAACCTATTGATCTCTAAATTTGAATTCTTCAGGTATACATATTTCTTTCAAGTTTTCATAAGAGATGTTATGTTGTTTATCTGGCCTTTAGACGCTAACAGTTTCCTACATGTGACCCCCTTTACCACAATAAAAACACCCTATAGGTCTTTCTACTTCTTCCTATTCCCTAGTTTTATATACCGGGCCCCTATTTTTTTACTATTTCCTTCTATTCCCTCTATTGTGGTATTTTGGGGAACTGGCTTGAACAACAGTTTCAACCTGAATTCGCCTTATAGTGTGACAAACCTCCATGGGCGCGTCTTTAAATTTATAGCTTAGGACAAGCCGGGTCTTCCGCCGCACATTTACTCTTCTGATAAGCTGCTTTAAGATCCGGGGGTTCCCCCTATATCACACTCATTTTGAGCTCTTTATCTATCAGGCATTCTAAAAAATTCTAGAATTTATATTTTTAATTAATGCATTACCTGTATCTATTGAACTATATTTTCCATCTGCTACTCTCCATATTCTCTGCATAAAGTCTTGAATTCCTTTATTAAAATTTACTAATTCTAATATATACTTATTGAGATTCACTATTATACCGTATAAATCCGCTTAGTACAGTTTCAATTCTAACTATACAAAACTTTCATTATTTACTATTCATAGATTTACAACAAAACACACGAAGTAAATAAATGGATCCGCTGTAAATTCCGTCCAAATTCCCTGAGTTTGACAGAGACATCTCCAGTTTAAGAACACCCGTGAAGAAGTTCGGAGGTTTCATCGACCGAAACGTTGTGAAATCACACTCAAAATTAAGACTGTAGTTCGAAGAATATTTATAATACGATGAAGGGAAATAATAAAACATCTTGCTGACTTTTCAAGAGAACATATCTGGCTATTAGGTCAGATCCCCCTCCTCCTTTTAATAGATAGTATCTACGCATACCTAATTTATTTAATAACGAGACATTAATCTGCAAGCTGGCCATCATCGATCGCTCGAAGAACGCCAAGCCTACACTTATCTTGTTTTGTATGAATCATTTATATATAAATCTAAATCCAACAGTTTTTGTTTCTTTGCTTTGTATTTTCCTTGCATTATATACGGATTTGTATTAATATTTTATTCATTATTTGAACATATATTAATTCCGAAGACCAGGTTGTTATTCTCACCATATATAATAGATACCCGATTTCTACTTGTTATATGTAAGATAGGAAATTATGTCTAATTCTGTGCTTATTTCCGTAGAACACAGCCAAGCGTTAATGACGAAACTTCCTTATTATTTTCATTCATTCTAGAACGCAGAAACACATGCTGTAGAAAGCGGGTGTATTGTCACCTTACTCGGTGTGATAGACCCGAATATCTTGTCAACTAATCTATTAAAAAGATGGAAAACTTTGATATAAAAACAAGGAGGTGGATAACTTTTCAGTGCTAGTCGCCAACCTTCTATTTACTAGTGACTCGAACAAATGCTCTGGTTAGCAAACATAAATTGCGTAAGGAGTACACAGTTCTTATTTGTCTATTAGCCAACACAACATACAATATCAGGGACTAACCATGTTAGATAGCCAAACAGAAGCAGTAAATGATCTGTTTGCTTGCCTACTTATCTGATTCTACAATTATCTGTCTATGTATATATTTGTTTATCTATCTGTTTATCTATCTGTTTATCAATCTATCTGACTTTATAATTATCTATCTAATGATAAGTGAAAAAAGAGAGTTGAAATCATGTTTTAACATGTCAAACTCTGTGACCCGGTGCGTGCATCGGAAGATGAGAACAGAGACTGTAAGTTACATATCACATGCCAAATGTTCTGGTTTGCGCAATAATATAGGTAGTTAAATAAGGGGACAACATGTGAAACAGATTGACTGTAAATATGGCACCTCCTATATAAAGGAGGAGAATTCTCAGAATGGAGCCATTGAAAAACAGTTTCAAGTCAAAGTTCGTCCATCACCGTCTTTCTAATATGAAGAATACCTGGAAATTAATAAAATACATAAAATCTAATATCGTCTTTGATCATATCTTGAAGTCTTCATGTAAACAAATTCCAGCTTTTCCAATAACGGTTGCTCAACTTCTCAGAAGAAAAACAGTAAGCAGAAAAGGTATGTCGTTCTGTACATGTTACGTGTCTTATGTGGACACGCACTCACCAAAACCACTAGATTAGATGAGTCATAAATAGAAATTTCTGACGAGAACAACAGTTCGTTACACAGCAGTAGATACATATATATGATCCGTTTATAACAGTAGAACAGACAGATATTTGTGCCAGTACACATTTAAACACATCACGATACAAACAGTATGCACATATATAGAACCTCTCTGCGACACAAATACGTCAGAAACGAAAATAAGTATAAACGCACGAACGATTCAACTATATTTTACGTACTCTTATTGTGGAGCAATATGTTAAAATGTTTTAAACTATAATTGAGGTATGACTACCAACATTTGTATGATCCTCTTTATAAGTACTATTAGGAAAATCAATCAATGAGAAACCTCCAAGCTCATTATAAAAATATCGAATTTTGTACTCAAACCAGTTCGCTTGCAGTTTTTCTTTTTTTCTTGTCAGTCTGTCTTTACACGACTGGACTATTGCCGTAATCTTTGTTCTAGAGAATTACTTAACACTCGAGATCGTGACTGATTCATCGCCGATTAGATCAAGTGTCCCTATTTTAGTTCAACAGAATAGCTCAACACTAAACAGCTTATGCGCCCAGACATCGACCTTCTTTGGCGGATCGGAATCTTAATTTAATGTGTAACAGGTGAAATTTCTGGGGAATTTAAGAATACGAGAACTACAGAAATTATTCAACTTCCACCCGAGAATATTAACGACCTAAAGTTATCAAATGAAACGCAACTGTTTTTTGCAGAACTGATTTCAATGCTTAGATAGCAGAAGTATGTCTGTGATAATAAGAGATGCCTTGAATGATTTACGTAAAGCATTGAATATATGAAAATTACTTATCAAAAGTTAAACCGGAAATTATATCTCTATATACAGAAGTAACGTCTCTAAGACGTTACGAAGACAACACTATTACCAACTATGTTATAAGGGCAATATGACGCATATCTTCTTGTAAACTGTGGCGCTCGAGCACATGTTATCACCAAGGTTCAATAAAATATTAGGCAAAATCCTGTATGATAAATCTTGCAGTGAGTGTAAAAACCAAATTGAACCAGATGCATATATTTATTTTAAATTGCTCTGTATTCATAGGAAATACCTGTAAACTAAATATTAAAAGCGAAAACAGTATTTGTATAGGGTACGATTAAAGCAGCACGGGTTATGTAATAACATTTCCAGACGAAAATGACATGAAAAAGTTAAATGTGTATAATTCAATAACACATTTAATTTTTAAAATGAAGAACTAGTGGATAACAAACATGACGTAATATTACCTAGTATTTTTGTCGACTATAATGAAAGTAGAAATGGCTAAAATTGCAATAAATCTACTGACGTAAATATTAACTTAACACATTGATACCCGATTATGGATCGAAAAGGGCCAAACTTCTTAAAAATGAAAAAGCTACACCCTATACAATGTCACTTACAATATTACTTGTTGAAAAGCGCACCAGAAAGTTATATTAAAGCGATGCATTCAGAAAATCACAAAGAATAGGAAAAAAGCTATGTAATCTGAATTCGAAACTTTATCTGAAAATTATACATATGAAATGGTATCGAAACCAGATGGTGAGAATGTTTCTTCTCGTTGAGTTTTAACTAAAACAAAGAACGGCCTCTGGCTCTCTGCAAACTCATTAACACCGAGAATTAAAAACGAAACCGTGCAAAACCTTAAACTTTCAAAGCAAGATTTGTTGCAAAAATTTCCTCCCAACTTTCTGCGGGAGAATATTTTGACACATTTTCCCCAACGAAAAATATAACGACAATTAGAGTTTTAGTGCACCTGTCCTCCCAATACAATTAAAAACCCATCAAATGGATTTAAAGTAATGTTTATTTCCATGCTCCGATCCGCTTTATATTTATATTCACTCCCCGAGGTATTTACAATAAAAAGAAAAAATATGGTGGAAACTGAATAAGTCACTGTACGATCTAAAACAAAGCGCTAACACTTTGAATCCAACACTCCATAATTATTAAAGAGAACAAAAATGAAAGCAGCGTCCAGTAACTGCGGGCATGTATAGAAAACATATAGGTAAGAAAATGTTGATTTTTTTGGGGGGGGCGGGATTGACCATATGTTATTCGTCTTAAATTGTAACAATACTTTTAAAAATGTTAGAAAATAAATTAATTAAAAATTTAAATAGCCGATCCTGAACAGTTATCATGGTTTCTTGGTTAAAAGTTTACTTCTGAAAATGAAATCATAAAAAAATGAACCACTCACCGTACATTAACAAGATCCTGCTAAATTTCGGAATGAAATATTTGAAACCACGTAAATCTCCTGTTAAGATTGATATAACTAAAATACACACCGACGAAGGCCAGAGAAACAGTTGACCGAAGCGATAACTACAGAAATGATGAGCATAATACTCCGCAAATTAATTTAAAAAAATAGAAATTCACGGAAGTGTTATATATTTGATGGCCGTCATTTGACCTGATATATGTTACACTTTAACAAATCTATCTTAAATCTCGCCAAAACCGACAATTACATACTTTCAACATGTAAAACAACTGCTTTGTTATCAAAATAATCCACTGAATAATTTTTAGGATTTAAAAAAAATTGACATATCTTCTAAATTCAGAAGGATTTTTGCATTGATATTGGCGTAATTTTGAAGATCGAAGAGATAACGGGATATTGTTTTAGACTGTTTAAGAATATGCTCTCCTGGAAAACATAAAAAAAACTTATTGTAGCCCTTTTCACATATAAAACAGATTGCGTTGCAATTTCTCACTCATGCCATGAAGCTATTTTTCTAAACACGCTTTTACAGTCTATTATAAAACGAAACCTAAGTAAAAAAACAAACAGTAGTAATGCAATGTTACAACCAGCGTAGTATCTTGTTATTAAATAACTCTATAATGCATCAAATATCGAAGCATATTGACATTAAATATCATTTCATAAGAAATGAAATCAGTAAAAAATCTATTACTCCTTACTATCTAAGAATCTTAGAATAATATAGCCGACATTTGTACTAAACCTGTAACTAAGATAAGATTAAAACATTTTATCACTGAAAGTTTTGAAATTTAATCTTCTTTAAATCTATTTCAGAAACCGAAATGAGAAGGGGAGACGACAAAAACAAAAGTGTTCACTGTCCCTAGTACGCCGATAAACGAAAAGCAGTTTCTGCTGTGTTCTCTAACATGAATAATGAAACTTAAAATATCCAACAGAATGTTTGGAGTGAGTGTTTAACAAACAAAAACGAGTGTTTTCTTCCTTCTTCAGAAACCGTGCTTTAAGAAAAAATTTGTGTGTATTTTTGCAAAATGTGTACATATTTTTTTAAGATGTGTATATCTGTTTGTATCTGTATGTATATTTGAAAATATGTATATCTGTATGTATTTGTATATATATATATATATATATATATATATATATATATATATATATATATATATATACTAGCAAAAGTACCCGTCGTTGCCTGGGTTCAAAATCAGAAAATGGACTCTGATTTAAGAAAATATGATAGGTTATGAAAAGGAAGGGTTGTAAAGAGATAGCTTCAAAGTTGGGGGTATCAAAACTAAAGTAAAATATGATGAAAGTAAAAATAAAATAGATAAACCCAAAAAGTTATTATACCATACCTGTTCACACTCAAACACTTATCAGAATATTCTGTGGATCTATATTAAAAAAAAATCTGCTAAACTTTGTCATATACTTTCATTCTATGGAGGTCATGCGCGAACGGATACCCAATAATTGTATTATACCATATTTCTTCACACTGAAACATAATTATCAAAGTATACTTACGCAGAGAGATATAAAAAGTCTTTACTACAGTTTGTGCCTATTTCCAATCTATGGAGGTCAGGCTCGAACGCAGACCCCCACAATTTTATAATACCATCTCTATTTAAGTTAAAAATACTTATCAAATTAATATTATGTGCATCTATATCAAAAACACTTGTAAACGTTTTTTTAATTTTTCATTTCCATACTTTGTGGACCATGCGCGTACGCAGACCCCACAATTTAAGTTAGCCATAATCATGCCAGATCAAGCATACCCATCCTGATTCTCGATACATCTTCTATTATTATATGTGATCAGTTTTCTATAATAGTCAACCACCGAGCAGCCTATTCGTGACCAGACACACACGGACGTTCAGCTTTATATTATAGAAAATTACATAAAATGGTGCGTAAGGGTAATAGTTTAGACGTAATATATTTGTTTGAGGCATTTGTTTTTGAAAACCTACGTAATTTGGTCCAGAAGAGTAATGTCTGCAATCATTGTGTAGCATAGTCGATTACGAGTTTTTACAACAAGTTTTCAGAATGTTTTGTACAGGCATTTAAAAATGTTCGCAGACGCTTAAAAATTCAGTATGTTATTGTTATTGTCTTATAACTAATTTTTATGATATCAGATTTAAATGAACAGCTATGGCATGAATTGAATTACACCATACTAAAGCCTGATTATCACACCTGGTGAATTGAAAAAATGCAATCCGGACATGAGGAAGATTTATAGGAAAGACATGTGATAACATTCTATTTTAAACTTGGAAAATTCCATAGAAACGTGTAGAAAGTTTAAGGCTGTTTTGGGGGCATATTGTATGAATCGGGCATCAGTTTTAGAGTGGAAAAAGGTGTTCAAGTTAGTCAAGGAGTCTGAAGAGGATGATGAGAGATGTAGGTGGGAGTACGAAGTAAGACCATCAGAGTTTATTGGACTACTAATCTTATAGATACGGAACGTCGTGTGCCTGTACAGACAATACATGCATTGTTTTATATCAGTGTGAAAATTTAATACACAATCAATCGTGAGGAAATGCTGATGCGGAAGATTTGCACGAAGTTTCTCCCAATGGTAACTATATCGTTGTTACATCCTGTTTGACCATAATTCTCATCAAGGCAATCCCTAGCCTTAATTGTATTCTAAACCTGCTCTCTGTGACTTTTTGTTAGTCTCTAAGTTCATGAAAAATCTTATAAACTTTATTTATGAGACGATTGAGAAGTAAAAAGGCTGTGACAAAGTTCATTAAAAGGTACACAGAAGGTGATGCGGCTTTATGGATCATGATAGAACGGTAGAACAAGAGGATCGCAGCCGGATAAAAATACCCGTAATATACAATGAAATTGCCATAATAAAAAAAAATCGAGAAAATTATAGAAGGCACAACTTATAATAAGGTTATATATTTACTTATTTAATTCCTGGCTTTGTTTGGTAAGCAAGTCAGAAGATCTGCCTCAGCTAGTATGTTCCACATGAACTCCTCTTTCCTTAGTTAGAACCGGCCAATGAATAGCGAAGAAGAAAAGTTGCTTTTTAACTTCCTGGATTAGAGATTCCACTCTTTACGCGTCTTTGATTGCAACATGCTAAAATCAAGACAACCAGAGACGATCGTACACGATATCAATCGATTCCTGCTGCAATTGTAGCCATGGCCTTGTTAGCGATTAGCTTTGAAACAGTCACTTGCTCAGTGACCGTTTCTCGAAAACGTTGACGTTGAAAGTGTTGCAATAGCTGTAAACATGTTAGCTTTCTATTCTTCTTCTGAATTATGTGTGACCAAGTCGTTGACCAACATACTAAGCCGATTTAAAATTTACAAATATGTGTATGAAGCAGAAATGAAAAGGCGCTTAAAAATAAATTAAACAAACTTTAAGTCGAGAAACAAAATGGTCAAAACACAGAAGAAAATGTTCCACTTATTACTAGTAGTAGCGTTGTCAAATTGACTCCTATGTATTTCTGGCGCCAATGTTGCCTTGTTAAAGAAGTTACAGAAAAATAACGTTTCTTGGGTGGATTGAGATTTTACAGATGATTAAAGAAATCTACACATACTAACCATGCGAATTTATATATACGTATAATAATATATTATAAATATTGTTGGCTATTATTGGGAGTGAAAATGTTTCACTTGTTGTATGCCTTAGAGAAGGCATAATGTGTATTGTAAATATAACAACATATTTTATGAGAATTAACATATATATATGTAAATATATATATGTGTGTATATATATATATATATATATATATATATATATTTATTTATAAGGGTATATATCTGAACAATACATATAGTATGGTGTAAAAAAGGTGTATACATTAATGTTATAGCGTACATATTTTTATATATTTCTCATATATTTTTAATAATAACAAAATATATAGATGGTAGAGGTAAATATGAATGAAAATATATCTATATAATAATGCGATAGTATGTCTGCTATTTTTTGTGTCAGGTTAACACGTTTCTACTTTTAAGTGATTGTTAATAAATTGTTATTACCTTCCATTTCTTGTAACACACAATTCTCACAGGGAATGTTATCAGTTTTGGATTCAGATGAAATTATAGCTGATAGAAACAAAGTCCTGTATTTTTCAAAGAATTCTCAATAAGTTTTGGTTTCGGTTTAAATCGTAGCTGAAGAGAGTCAAGTTATATATATATATATATATATATATATATATATATATATATATATATATATGTATACATATATATATATGTATACATATATATATTTCGGTTTTAATCATAGCTGAAGAGAGTCAAGTTATATATGTATATATATGTTTGTGTGTGTGTGTGTGTGTGTCAGTTTGGCTTTGGTTTCGATTCAAACTGATTAATCCAGTTATATATATATATATATATATATATATATATATATATGTATACATATATACATATATATATGTATATATACATATATATATATGTATATATATATAAAGCTGAATGTATGTGTGTGGGGGTCAGGTCACGTATAGGCTCCTATATGGTTGACTATTATAGAAAACTGATTAAATATAATTATAGATGATGTATGGAGACACAGGAATGGGTATGTTTGATCTGGCAGAACGGTGGTTCATTAAAATCGTAGGGTCTGCATTCGCGCCTGGTCCACAAAGTATGGAAATGAAAAATTTAAAAATTAAAAAAAAACGTTTACAAGTGTTTTTGATATAGATGTACATAAGACTACTTTGATAACTATATTTTAAATTTAATAGGGATGATATAATAAAATTGTGGGGTCTGCGTTCGCGCCTGGCCTTTCTAGAATGGAAATAGCCAAAAACTCTAATAAAGACTTTTCATATGTATCTGTGTAAGTATTCTTTGATAATTATGTTTCAGTTTGAAGAAATATGGTATAATAAAATTCTGGGGCGTTCTTTCGCACCTGACCTCCATAGAATGGAAATATGTCACAAAGTTTAACACGGTTGTTTTTTAATATAGATCCACAGAATATTGTGATAAGTGTTTGAGTGTGAACAGGTGTGGTATAATAAATTATGGCGTTTATCTATTTTATTTTTACTTTCATTATATTTTGCTTTGGTTTTGATACCTCCAAATTCCACCAAAATTTACAACCCTTCCTTTTCATAACCTATTATATTTTGATAAATCAGAGTCCATTTCCTGTAGGCTGTTTTTGAACCCAGTCAACGACGGGTACTTTTGCTTGTATATATACATATATATATATATATATATATATATATATATATATATATATACACATATATATGTGTGTGTGTGCGTGTGTGTGTGTGTGTGCATTATTTTTCAAATAATAGCTTTATAATATAGACGAACCTGTAGGAAATTGACTTTGTAATGATTCATACGAAGTCTGCATAAATTCAAATATTAGATTCAATTAAATTTTACACGGGTATTTTTGCTATCTCAGATAAATACATTTCAGTTTATAAAATAAAACTACAATAATATCAAGATTTCTCTATTTACGCTAAACATTAAAAAAAATATTACATTTGCAAGGGACCGCTGTGGAATTCTCAGAAGTCCTTTAAGTAAGGATAATAGTAAAACAAAGAAGGGGTGATAAGTTTTAGACTGGATTGAACCAAACACTATATAAAACAGTAGTTTGTAAATAATAGGTGTATTATCTTTAGAGAAAAGGGCGGGATTTATACAGCTTAAAATACTCCTTAAATTACATGAATTGGTTATCCTTATTTATCTGGAGGAAAATAGATTCAATAGATTTAATTGTGTTCCTTTGTTTTGCCGGTAGTGGGGTTTGATTAACTCAGTTGGGGAGCCATGATTTAGTATGGTTGTGTTTTCTTAAATCTTCTAAACAGTATTTCATTGTAAATCAACTGATGATCTGTTTAAGAACATTGAAACTATTGCTTATTCATGGAAGTAAAAATATTCAACAAGGCAGGAAATTAGTGTATTAGTGAAACTTCGAAGACTATATGTATATATATATATATATATATATATGTATATATGTACATATATATATTTATATATATATATATAAAGAGAGAGAGAAAGAACTTTATTACATCAGCATGTAAAAAGAATGAGAGTGATAACAATAAATTAAAGGAAAATGAAAAAGAATACGGTTTTTTATCATGGCATTTCCAAGTTTAATCTTTCACATCAGAACAAAAATAAACAGCATTGTACACGACTGAGGGCAAAGTGGACACCACCGATTTTACTACGTTTTCGAGTAGAAATAGATCAGCGAGGGAAGTGATGATAATAGAAAATGAAGAGGGGTAATGAACAGTACGGCGATTAGATTAAGGGAATAATTAATAACAGAAAAGTATATAATTTTAAGTAAAGAAAATGAAGAATAGATATCAGCAACACAATGCAGGACATCAAAATAGAAAGTAGAGATAAAGTCCGTATAGAAAATAGGGTATTGAATAAGGTTGATACAAGATAGTAAAAAAGATGATAATAAACAGAAATATAAGCAAATGCAGAAAAAATCATAATAAAACATCGAAAATAGAAATAAAAATTTACAATAAAAAATTAAAAATAAAGAGTAAAAACAGAACATAAAATTCAAATGTAAATAACGGTTTATCAACTAGGAATTTGCACAAATGAGCAATGTAAATATCACACATTAATGTCACCAAATTGAAAGGTTTTAATTAGAAAAGGTTTCCATCGTAACTATGTATTTATTCATCCATTAAATTTTTCCCACAGCATAAATATATATATATATATATATATATATTTATATATATATATATATATATATATATATATATGAACAAATGATTAATAAAACATGTTAAAAGACATCTTGAAAAAGAGTTAAAAACATATTTTATTTTAAAAAAGGAAACACAAGATAAGTGGATAGTCCTTAATCCGCGGAGTTTCGAAGAAAACTCTCCTTCTCATCAGAGGGCAGGAATTCGCAAAATGCAGGATCGGATTTTGCATATAAAAGTATTTAATGAAACTACAAGTAAGTCAAAAATCTCACTTGGTTAAAAAAAGGGTGAGGTAAGGGGAACAGGAGGCAAAAGAAAAATAATAAAAAGATTTCACATGAATGGATAGTCCGGTGAAGGGTAAAAATCCAAAAATGGTAAAATCCAAAACGGTCGAATTTAAAATTTCAATCTGATAGGTAAATTCCAAATGGTCCAAAATCATCCAAAAGGCAGAGTTCCTTGGAAAAAAGTGCAAATGGAATGAATTCCAAATAATTAAAAGAAAAGTACTAGAGATAATATTTGAAACATGTCTGTCAAGGCTGGATGAATCAAAAAAATTTAAGGCTTAAAAAATTATTATACAAGTGGAGAAAGAAAAAAACAGAGCTATGCAAAATTTGTGTCGAGACTTGTCTAAAGTACCGATTTTTTTTCACATTAATTTGAACGTGAATTTATGAGGTGAATTTATTCTAAACAATATGATTCAACTCCATAAAATATATATAAGCTAACATGAATTCAGATTAAAGTAAAGGGGTTATTGTGGGCCCTCACCCCTTTTAAAAAACCCTGTCAAACTTTGTGACATATTTACATTCTATGGAGGTCAGGCGCGTACGAACACCCAATAATATTATTACACCATATTTCTTCAAACTGAAAATAATTACGAATAAGCTCCTATATATATGAAAATAATTATCAAAGTATAGATACGCAAATAGATATGAAAAGTCTTTGTAAAAGTGTGTGCCATATTCCATGGAGCACAGACGCGAACGCAGACCATACAATTTTATGATACCACCCCTATTTAAGTTGAAACATACTTCTCAAAGTATCCTTATGTACATCTATATCAAAAGCGCTTGTACACGTATTGTTTTCATTTTTTATTTCCATACTTTGCGGGTCAGGCGCGAACGCAGGGCTCACAATTTTTATGAACTACCGTTCTGCCAGATAAAACATACCCATTCCTGATCCTCGATACAACTTCTATCATTATATGTTATCTGTTTTTTTTTTAAATAGTCAACCATATAGGAGCAAATTATTGACCAGACACACACACACACACACGCACGCACACACACACGCACACACACGCACACACACAGACCTTCATATTTATATTATAGATAATATTAATATACAAGAAATAAATGTTACCATAGTCGATAAAAGTTATTTTTATGGTAGAAAATTTCATTGTTTGCATGTTTTAGTAGTTTGTATTTTTTTTTAATTCACGAACCGTTTAAGAAAAATGAAAATGGCAGCGACTTTGAAATGGAGGGCCCCGTTTTCAATTTGAAGAAGGGGCACCTGAGCATTCTGTTTTAACAATTTAAGAGAGTTCCGTCAACGAAAGGATTATTTATAAACCTATTTTAATGTTTCCGTTATCTTATGCTTGAGGAATATTCGATTATGGTATTTGTAGCTTATATAAAAATTCATTTAAGTAGTTATCGCCTCAAATTTCGTTTAATTTCGGTTCGCTTAAATTATCTCAAGTAAAGAGCATTATACACTATTGCAAAACAAAGAAAATTGAACTGAACTTTTATTGACTATGATAACATTTATTTCTTGTATATTTATTCTTCGGGCAGTCGTTTGTTAGCTTTTATGCTAAACACTCTTACTTAATAATATCGACGAAATATCGAAAAACAAAGAAACAAAAACATTTTTGAAAAATAATGAAGCTTTACTTCCTTTAGTAAAATAATCTGAAACAGCAAAATGAGATATTAAAAAAGTAAACACGTAATCACTTAAGTTTTTTAAAGCAATAAATCGATATAAATATTAATAAGAAGAAAATTGCGCCTTTTCAAGCAGAACAGCTTCGTTTCCGTTTTACAGTATTGAACGGTGTAGTATTGCGCCGTCGGATTCAGGGTTATACCATTGTAATGTAAAGAACACACAGAAAGGGTTAGAATAAACTGAATTTCTTGTAGTACACTGACAGAAAACTTTAACAGATATATAAATAAAACTAAAAAGGTTATGTAAATGTTTAAAAAAGACACGTAATCATATGAGCAGGATTTTTCCTTCTCTTGACACGATAAGAAGTGACGTTCTTATTTTTTATTATTTATCTTTTTATCTATTTTCGAAAAAAGTGCCACGTGCAAGTGGAGAAGGAAAAACAGAGTTATGCAAAATTTGTATCGAGAATTGTCTAAAGTTCCGACTTTTTTTTTTGCTTTCACTTTAATAAGAACGTGAATTTATGAGGTGAATTTATTCGACACAATATGATTAAACTCCAAAAGATAAAATAAAGCTAACGTCAATTAAGATTAAAATTAAGGTGTTATTGTGGACGCTTACCCCTTTAAAAAAACCTTGTTAAACTTTGTGACATATTTACATTTCGTGGGGCTCTTGCGTGAACGAACACCCAATAATGTTATTATACCATATTTCTTCAAACTGAAAATAATAATCAAAGTATGTTTACACAAATAGATATGAAAAGTCTTTGTTAAAGTATGTGCCTATTTCCATAGAGTACAGACGCGAACGCAGACCACACAATTTTATTATACCATATTTAAGTTGAAACCTCTTTATCAAAGTATTCTTATGTACATGTATATCAAAAACCCTTGTAAACGTTTTTTTTTTCATTTTTTTTCATACCTTGGGTGCCAATCACGAACGCAGACCCCACAGTTTTTATGAACCATCGTTCTGCTGGATCGAACATACCCATTCCTGATCCTCGATGCATTTTCCATTATCATATTTAATTAGTTTTTTTTTTTAAATAGTCTACCATATAGGAGCTTATTCGTGACCAGACACACACACACACACACACACACACACACAGACGCCCAGCTTTGTATTATAGATATTTGAAAATATATGTTTTTAATTATGCATATATATATTATTATTTAATATTTACTTTAGCTTCTTTTTAGTAGAAAAAAAAACATCTTAACTGTAAAGGGCTTACCGGTTTCTTTCATTTAGCGTCTTATAGATAGAGTTGATTAAGTAAGCGTTGCAGCAAATTTGTGGCGGGACTATTTCTATTAACTATGTATCTATAAAACACTAAACGATGCATAGCGTGTGAGGTAGGGGGCGAGCAATTTTTGAGTAAATATATCAGAGAAACGTATTTTGCAAAATAATTATGCTTTTTTTCTACGGCAAGTGACATGAGAAAACCTCTTATATATTAACAAAACAAGAAATCAGCAATGTGTTTAGTAACTTTGCCACATCCGAGCTTGCGTTCGAACCACTTGTCTCCCAACTTTTAACATCATCTCAAAAGAGCCGTATGTCTCTCATGTTCCAACATTTGTTCCGTCGCAGCAATGTCTCATCTATATGCTTGTTTTACATGCACTTAAATGGGGTGTGCTTTGATAAATTCATAGCATTGTGTGTCCTTGATGTACGTACTTTCGACAAAACTGACACGCAACAACATCCAACATTTTCACTGCTTAGGTTCCTAGGTGTGATAAACATTATTTTATTCTCATAGTTTTCCCCTTTTTCGGATGAAAAACTAAGGTATTTTTCCTTGTTTCCTTGCTTTCATAACAGCCCATTTTTAAACACGATTCCAAATAGTATCCCCTTACGGTTCAAGTAACGATATGTCTTATTTGGGATTTAAAAAAAAGAGTAAAAATGTATTACTTAATTTACAAAGTGAGAAAACCTGAAAAATAAGTAAAAACGAAAGTAACATAGCATTCAAGAAACGAAACAGTATTGAAAGCAAAATATGTTAAAAAACAAAATAGGAAAGTTTCAAATGTAATACCATGGAAATAATTGAATAAAAATTGAGTAAAATATTAATGAATATATTTATATTATTAATTACTTCTGATTAAAAATTTCGCATTTCGATACTCCTGAGATTTGTAAGCTGGCCATCCTTTCCCGATTAACAGTTAAAAAAAAATAATAATATTAATTTAAACAAAATGTCATAATTATTTTTAAAACGAGTTTGTCTTTACACATGTGGGGGCCGTAAATATCATTTTTGCTTCTTTGATTTTCCATGTAATAACTTGGTTAGTCAAGGGAGATAACTCAATTCTATTATTGTCTTGATTTTAGAAATCGTACAACGGTTTAAATACGGAAACAATTCTCCAAACTAATCGTGATTTTTTGTTTGTTCATTTTAATAACAATTTCACGCCCGTAACAAGATGGCGCTATCTTCAGTCAAAGGAGGTGTGCGATTTATTAAGCTTCGGGGGGATAGGGGATTTCGAATTTAGTCGACAGAGATAAAGCATAGCAAATGGCTTTATTTGCTGTTGTTTTTTTTATAATACCCTTCACCCAAAATACATTTAAGAACAGTTTAAGCACACGTATTATTGAAAGGAGAAAGATTAATTTAAAAATGATATTTAGTTTTCCAAAGGAAGAATTTAAACCACAAAAATACATGCCTTCGAGTATGTTATAAGATAAATAATATCTCATTATAGTAAACATGATGCGTTGTCTGCAACCGAATATATGTCAGTAACTACCGTGCAATTTTACTAGTTCACAGCATCATTAGCAAGCTTCTCATTTTATACGAGGAGCGTTCAAATATTCTTATCTGTTATTTTTCTTCCGCTTTAATGGATCAGTCGATAGTGCCAATTGTGGTCTTGCGCATTACTGGTTTTAACTTACATCTATTTGGGGCATATATTTATGGGATAAAACAAAGTAAAAAAACACCTGTCGTAAACGTGCGTCAGAAACGTATGCTCGTCAGTGAATTCCTGGCAATATTGCATTAAAACATGTGCTGACTATATAGAAAAAAGAATATTCGCAAGAACAATATACCGTTCGTTTTTATGGTTCTTGTCGCGTCTGTATAATATTTATCAACGTTTTGATTGAACAGGTGGTTTAATATTGTGAAATACCCTCGACTATATTATCAGAATATCTTAAATCCGCTTCTTGTGTACTCTTACGTTCGCGGGTGCATAAAATCGTAAATGCGGTCAATATTGGTTATAACCAAATTTCTGTTATTGTTTCAGCGGTTCGATATTGTTGCTTACTAATAACACGAACGCCGGTTTCGTTTTGAAAAAAAAATATTTAATATAGCAACAGAGAGAACTCAAACCAAGGTGTAAGAGAGGAAAAGAAAGAAAGAGAGAGAGTGAGATAGAAAGAGAGAGTGGGGGAAGGAATATATATATATATATATATATATATATATATATATATATATATATATGGGGGTACGTATGTGCGCGCGTGTGTATGCGTGTGTGTGTTGGTGTATGTTTGCGTTTTGAGGCTGACTTTTGCCACCTGTGACCACCGTCCACCTAAACGCGGTCAATATTGGTTATAACCAAATTTCTGTTATTGTTTCAGCGGTATTGTTCCTTACTAATAACACGAACGCCGGTTTCGTTTAAAAAAAATATTTAATATAGCAACAGAGAGAACTCAAACCAACGTGTTAGAGAGGCAAAGATATATATATATATATATATA
Source organism: Euprymna scolopes (assembly GCF_053919585.1). Classification (NCBI taxonomy): domain Eukaryota; kingdom Metazoa; phylum Mollusca; class Cephalopoda; order Sepiida; family Sepiolidae; genus Euprymna; species Euprymna scolopes. Next base: position 85,780,159 of record NC_136515.1, read on the forward strand.
TATATATATGTATATATGGGGGTACGTATGTGCGCGCGCGTGTGTATGCGTGTATGTGTGTTGGTGTATGTTTGCGTTTAGAGGCTGACTTTTGCCACCTGTGACCACCGTCCACCTACCGGACTGGTCTGACCGCCGCTATTCTTTTTTATGTCTTCAAGCTTAAAGAGATAGGCTTACTCCTCGGTCTAACGTTCACAGGAAACATGAGTTGGAAGGATTACATTGAGAGCATTGCCATGGCCGCTGCGAAGAAGATAGGTTCTCTCTACCGTAATAGAAAGCTACTAACGCCCGAAAGAACCTCTACATCTATAAGGCCACTAGTCGCCGATGTAGTGAGTATTATTGTCATATTAGGGCTGGTGTATTTGCTACTAGTCTCTCGCACCTAGCCATGGTTAAAAAGAGAGTCGCCGATCTGATAGGTCCTGGACTGTCATCTAAGCTTCAGCCTCTGTTCCCTCGACAAAATTTTGCATCCCTCTGCCTATTCTATTTTAACGGTGAATGTTCCGACGAACTGCTAACACTTGCATCCCCTCGACATAAATACCCCCAACAAACCCGACAAGCAGCTAAATCATACACCTTCACAGTAGAAATCCCTAGATGTAAGAGAGCCTTATACTCCAGTAGTTTCTTCACCAGGACCACTAGACTTTGGAAGTCCCTTCCGGGTCGCCGCTTCCCCAACTGTACTGACATGCAGAATTTCAAGTATAACGTGAACCGATATCTTGCTGCCAAACTCCCTTGATAGTACACCAATAGCTTATGTCCCTGAAAGTAACCCCCTACATAAAGGTGGCAATGTGCTTTTTTTGGGTGAAAATGTTATAAAAAAATTTCCGAGGCAGGATACGTGACTTATTCACTATAACTCTTAGGAATTCTAATTCTTTTGGGATCTATCATCCCACCCTTTCGCTCTTTCATACGCTTATTAAATCCATTGATAGAAATGAACCATCTTTCTAATAATATTGAATTTAATATACATGGCAGTGCTTTTACAACTGTGCTGACTTGCAGAAGTTAAAATGTAATAATGAACAGACATCTTGATACTCATCTCACTTCATAATATTCCTGCAACATGTCTCCGATAGTAGCTCCCTATTTCAAAATGACAGTGTGCGTTTTTGGGGTAAACATTGAATTAAAAAAAATGTGACGAACCCTATAAAGCCTATAAACCCTTGAATACTGTCGTTTGCGTGACACTGCTGTCCGAACTTTCACTTTCTGGTTACCACTTGACGCGTCTTCTCTCCGCTCCAAAACGAACGTCTGCAACTTTAGCTTTTCTCCCCCCGAATCCGACTTTTCTCTTCTACAAATATAACTTCTCTGCTCGCAATCTAACTTCAGAATACCTTCCTTCCCCAAATCACTCCTCTTTTATCTCCAATCAGGAGCATCTCATTTGCATACCTCGTGGTCACCCTGTAGGCATATAAAGAAACAGGGCAGCCATTTTTGTTTCTTTCTTCTTCATTATGAACACGAGGTAAGCCACACAAAAACGCGGTCGGTCGTTCTTGTTTCTTTTTTCTTCATTTACACCACAAATACTATATTTGCAGTCTTACTATATGCATTACAAAAATAACCTCTTTTAATGATTGACTTGTTGGGCAAGTTCCAGTCAAAAATATCCAACCGCCTTTGTTTGGTCGCTGTTTAGTCATTGGTCATCTCATGATGTGTTTTTTTTTGGGGGGGTGTAACTTTTTCACTTACCTGTATTTAACACGTCAGATAGTTTTCTGTCGAATTACATCAAGATCATATCAAAATAATCACTAGATTATTCGTGAAATTAAGAGTGTATCACTGATCATATCATGGCAATGCCAAACAATCGTGTGCCAGAATTGTCATTCCACGTCGAATTCGGATGTATTGATCACCATAATTCTGGTAAAACAAACAATATTAATTAATTAGAATTCAACATTGGAAAAGCTTTTTAATTCAGTTGTACAAAGTACGATTCGCTTGCCGAAAGGCTGTAATATTTAAGATAAGCACACGTTACTCTAACGTGTAAAAGTAATGTATCTCTTTGTCCTCAACTTAATTTTGATTGATACCTATAATGATGATATTGTATGGGGCGGTTTTAAAAACAGTAAACATTAAGGAGATTCTACTAACTTTGAAGGGCGTTATATTTAATTAATTGTGGTTTATTATAGAATAAAACCGTTCAACTTACGTGTACGTGTAACTGATATTTTAACACTGAACTAATTTCAGTTGATACCTATAATCATGATGTTGAAAGGAATGGTTTTATAAAGAGTAAATATGTAGGCGATCATACTAATTTCATAAGGTGTTATAGGACGTTTATTTTCAAACCCATCTAAATCAGATCCGCTGTTAATAAAAATAATTACAATTAGACCTTGTAAAAACACATTTTTTACACTTGATAAATAAAAAAACGTGATGCACAAGCCAGGCAAAGATTGAGGTGTATATATGTCTTAATATATTCGTAAACTACAGACAGGGTGTTTGATTCCATTACCTATTTCATAAATGCGATTTGGATTATATATATATATATATATATATATATATATATATATATATATATATACACATGAATATGTTCGATATGAAAACTAGTGGCAACGTATATGCAAATATATGTTTCATTGACAACCCTGCGAGGGAAAACCACATCATCAGGCAAGAATATCTCAAATATATATATATATATATATATATATATATATATATATATATTAATTTATAAAATATATATGACGATTTAGCTACACTGAATATTCGGCGTTTCATCCACTCTAGGATTCCTCAGGCTTATGCGCGAATTCTGTGGTTGTTTATCGTTTTTATATGGTCCCCTTCTATTGAGGATTTACTTAACTAATCAGCTTTCTAGTATCCACCGCGCCCTTTTTATCAGCCAATGGGCATGCATTTTCTCGGACAAAGGATCTGTTTTAAAACTAGTTTAGTGTTTTTTTTTATTGTTAGTTTATATATAAATACATATATGTGTACATACATATATGCACATCTATATATATATACACACATGTAAATATATGCATACATATATGTGTGTGATCGTTTATGTATATGCATGTTTATTTAATTTATTTATTTGTCTATTTTCTATTATTTTTGTTAGTTTTAAAACTATTTTGTATCGCTATCCTAGAGCAAAATTTTATCTTGTGAACACAGTTGTTTGCTATTTCTCTTCTACAGTTTAATAGATGTTGGGGTTCTTTAAAGTACAGGATAGCAAACTTTTCATGAAGGCATAATCTACATGGGTCGTCTAGATTCCTACACGTGGTAGCTTGTCTTATTATTTTCAATCCGACTACCGGCGAATGTCCGCTTTCTTTGAGTTCCCAGTATTTATTCGCTAGTGTTGATTTTATACGGTATTTTTTATTGTTGAATGTACTTTTGTGGTCATAGTATCGGGTGTTGAAATCTAGGGAAGTCATGTCTACGTAATATTTCTTCTTGTTATTCGGGTTTTCTTTCGCAAATATTGTTGTCTGATAAACTACGCTTTATTTAGACATTTATTTTGAAGTGGGCAAAGTGTGCGGTGTCTAAGTTGCATTTATCTTGTTCGTTATTAGTATTTTTATTTATAGTATGGTTGTTCTTGTCCGGGGTTGGTTTATTATTATTATTATTATTATTATTATTATTATTATTATTATTATTATTATTATTATTTCTGGTAGTGTTAGCTTTATTTTTTTCATGGTGTTTACTTTTTTATTGTGTATTTTGGTGTTGTTTACATTGTTTTTATTTAGTATTTTGTTATTATGTGCTTTAGTTATCATGTCAAAATTTTCGCAACAACTGTAGGATAACTTTAAGGTATTTTTATTGAAGATTTTGTGTAAGGGGTTGGTTGCGGGAAATTGTTTTTCAATAAGAACTAGAAATTACTTGCCAAGTGTTGTTTAGCACGGTAGTGTTACTGTGTAAGAACAAATGTTTAACGTGTAAAAGATGTATTTTAGTCAATCGTACTTATGAAAAAAACTGCAGATTGTTCTACCAAAGAAAAAAGTTTAGTCAGGGTTATCTAGCAAAGTATGAACTTTAGTCAATCGTACTTAAAAAAATAAAATAGACCTTGCTTACAAAAGATAAAATAATGCGCAATCACAATGTGTCTATGTGTCGAAAAACAGCATTTAATGACAAGGTTTGTAATGCAGTTTTGCAACCCGAGAAATTATCTGTTATTTATGTCTGTGTTGATCTATCTATATATCTATGCGATATATCTCGATTCAGCTATCTACCTCGATTTAGCTATCTATATAACTGCGAGGTAAACAAGAGATGCGATATGAAGTTATGTTTTTTTAAGAGTTGTCAGAACATTACAAGCTCTAAAATGGACAGGTTGCACCGTAAGTTCTAATAGTAGCTGACCATAAGGACGCGGTTGTCACGTGATCGGGTAAGCTGGACATTGAGTTCTAGTTGGAATTTGGACGTAAAAATGAGCGCACGGGTTAATGACTGCCCCCCTTAAGAGGGAAGTGACGTGCCTCCAAATAAGATATTAGAATTAACCACAGGCAAAGACAACATAATAAAAAAATAGGGGTCTTATGTTTGATTTTAACAAACAGATAACCAACATGAGAACAGGTAAATTTGCATATGAATATCAGGAATAATAATTGTTATAGGAAAGACCTTTGTGGTATCACCGTATTTATATCATATTGTTTAGATGTACGACCATCGAGAACAACCTGGATTTTTCTCTTACTAAGAAAGGATTTAATTACGTCATGTATTCTTCTAGTGATACCAACTGGTCTGATTTTCCTTAGAAGACCATCGTGCCCTTCCCTGTAAAAAGACTTAGATATATCGAGGGCTACCGCTCTATCGTCCCTTGCTTTGTCCAGTGAACGGTATATACGTTCAGACATAACAGGTAGAGTATATGCTGTGGAACGGTCTTGTCTAAATCCATCTAGATGATCGGTCAGAAGTTTAGCAGCTGAAGGTATGAGTAAGGAGTATTAATCCCTTATAAATCGCATTAGCGTAAACAGATGTGCCGTAAATACAATGATACACAAATATATATTATTGAAATAAAATAATTCCAATATTTAAATAACATTTTTAATAATACATTTATTTACAGAGTTAGTACAAAAGCCAATATGTAAATAAACGTATAATAAACCGTTTCCTTATGGATATATACATGAATTTTATGCACATTACAAAACATAAAAATTTGTTTAGTACGCAATGTATATCAACAAACATTGCGTGCAGCAAGTTAACTCGTCTTTGTATTTTTCAACAACTCGCTTTATATATAACATAGTCTGAGCTCTAAAATATTTCGCAAAAAATGAGATTATAAAAATACTGTGCATAGATTGACGCATAACGCACCGGGGAAATTTGCTCCGCCAATGGAAGTTTTATCTTCAATGAAAAATGTTCGATTAATCTAGAAGGGAACGGTTTCCTTTTGTTAATAGTTGTTCTACAACTTTCATGAAATATATTTGAGTACATTCTCGTTTGTTGCAAAAATAAAACTGGCACTTTAAAATACATTATAGTTTTCAAACTTCATATTATCATCTTACGTACGATTTTATGCTGGTTATCAATTTTTCCTGAATTTTAGGGCCATGATTAGCAACTAAAAAAAATAACAAGAAAATACGCTATCCAAGTTTATGATTCTGGGTTTCACTAAGCAGTAATTATAACATTATACAAAAAATGACAATTGTTTAGGATGAAATTAGAACACTATTCGCTGGGTAAAAAAGTTGGTACCGTGAGCCAATCAAATAAAATAGCCTTTATCGTAAATCGTGTAGATAGAATGGATGCATTTACTGCCTATCTTTCTATCGATCTATATGGGTAAATCAGAAAACGTATCATTTCACACAACTACGCGTTTGAGTTTTATTTTTTGAAAAATAAAAAAATAATAATAATTATATAACTAGCCAAGATGAATAAATTAAATTAACGAAAAAAGCTGACGAGTATAACTTGCGGATAAAATGCGTTTACATAAAAACAAATTAATTACCTTATATTAAAGTGAAACTTTTTTATTTGTTCCGATGGATATCGACAGAATATATTAAGTGAAAATGATTTTGTCTAACCTGAATAATAAGTTATTCATTTTTTTCTTTTATTTTCATTTTATTACGTTCATCGAATTTTGTTCGGCATTTAATTTATTTCCTTATATTCTTTTCGCAGACAGTATTTTCCAACATGACGGTAAATTGTGCCTGCTTTGGGCAGATTAAACAATAGTGGATTAATGAAAAGATGAAACGTGGTATATATTGTAAATTTAACAAAAACCGACAATTAAGATCGTTTCTGCAATAATCTCTGTCTAAAATTTAAAAAAAGACAATATCAAGATATGTACTAGTGTATATCGATGTATTCGTTTATCTAAAAACAATTTTATATCAGTTAGAGGTAGGACAAGCAAAATTATTTGTACCATGATAATCAAAGCCTAATGTTTCTCATCAGGGGAGGGAAAGCAGGCTAGTCAACACTAAGGATGTTGCATCTAGCGATAGCTACACTACGAAGGAAATAATTGTGCGTAAGAGGAAACTGGTTATCTATTGAAACTGTTAAAGGAGAAAACTGATAAAAATACAGTGATATGTGCGATAGATAGCTTTTGTTGCAAAAAACGCATATATTACTGCAGTCCTCTCATTTCCCTCCTCTAAAGATCAGGTGTTGCGGAATTTTGATTTAAGTTTAAAATAAGGTATTAAAGTATACGTTTTCGTTAGAATAACTATATTTTGTATATCATTTTAAAGCACGTTTCGCTCTCCTCTACTCGTTTTGGATAGCATACTTCCAACGCAAGTATGTCATACAAGATGGAAAAAAGAAAATTCGCGCAATGTCCTTATTTAAATTCAAACTAGAGTGAAAGGATTCTGAAACAGCTCGCAATATCAACGAAGCGTTTGGCACAGTAACAACTTATGAACGCATAGACAATGGTGGTTTAAGAAATTTCATAGCGGCGATGAGAAACTTGAACATGATGTGCGTATTAGTCGATCATCGGATGTTGAAAATAATCAAGACCCCTAGTTTAAGTCAACCAACGCAAAACTGTTTGAGGACTTGTTTCGGAATTAGACGTAAAATATACGATAATTTCCAACGATTTGAAGGAGATTGGTAAGTCAAAATGTGATAAAATCGTGCCTCCCGAATTGAAGGGATTGACGGAAACTCCGTCATCAGTGGCATATCAAATTAGAACTACCAGTTTCTCGACCGTTTTTTTTTTTTCATCTAGATGAAAATAATTTACAAACGACAAACTGGCAACGCTCAGCTCAGAAATTAGACGCCGACAAAGCAAACTGCACTTCCAGAAGTCAGGCTTGTTCCAAGAGAACGTAATGCCGTCTATTTAGTGGCATCAGCCATAATATTATTTTGAATGCGGCGAAATCATTACGGCGGAAAAGTTCTCAAAATAAATGGATGAAATACATCAGAAACTTCGACAACAACACCCAGCATTAGTCAACAGAAAAAAGTTCAACTTTCCTCCATGAGGACGTCGGACCGCACGTTTATTAACTGACTCTTCACCGTTGAACGAATGTGACTATAAAATTCTGTGTTAACCGCTATGATCTACAAAGAGCTAACCTACCGACTACCAATGTTCCAAGTATCTCAATAACTTTCTGTGAGAAAAGCTTCAAAAACCTCAGCGATATCTAAAACGCCTTAATCGTCACAATTAATGATAATCTTTACGCTGTTGGCATAAACACAATAGTTTTGCGTTGGCAAAAGTGTGTTGATTATGATGGGGCTTATTTCAATGAATAAATTTTTGTCTGAGCCGAGATATGTTTATCTACTTGAAAATTTAAAAACCGTAAGAACTATTTTGGCAACCTAATTTATATAGAGGTCATTTTAAAATAATGCATTGTGTTTTGGAAAATAATGGGTGTATTACGCCGCCTAATCGGGAGATTCTTTTTATAAACGATGCTAGGAACTGACGAATCGAATTGATTCACGTTCTGCTATCAACCAATGAGAAGCCAGAATTGCTCCATAAATATTAAACATTTCTGTAGCAATTTCGCATATGTTTCTCCATCTCCACACAGGAATAATCTTTTGCTAGGGGATTCCAACTCGTAAACTGTCTACTGCAAACCAGTAACCTCTCAGGACTTGTATAGAAAAACGATCGATCGGAAACTGTTCTGAAACTAAACATGGAGTACACTTCTAGGCTTAATTTTTATTTAGTCTAAATGGATTACAGATGATTGTACATTGGATTTTATGTGGCTAAACTTATGAATCGAACGTTTCATCGCAATGTTTCAGATATGGACGTTTAAAGACTTGAAGAAAATAAACATTGACAGGGGCGTGCGTTAAATAAGGAGATCATTCACTGAATTTCTCCGTGCAGATATAATTGAACCAATACACATTAACTGGCACATGATGAACGTATACGAAATCGATGTTTTTTATATCACCAGTGTAAGGAAGTATGCTTGTAGAATTCAGAGGGGCAACAGAAATGTAAATGACATCAACCAATCGCTAGCAAAAGTGCAATGAGGATGTGCTGATTATGTAACTAAAATTCTAGATCACAAAAGTTGCTTGTCTAAATAGGACCACTCCCGTCTTTGTAACTCCTCAACATTTTATTAAATTATAGTATGCGTTACTTGGAATATGGCTAAATGGGTATTTTTCAGGACTCTACTGACAAACATACACACACTTATATATATATATATATATATATATATATATATATATGTGTCTATGTTTTTCGTTACTCCACTGACGCACGCACACACACACACACCCACACACACCCACACACATATATATATGTGTGTGTGTGTGTGTGTGTGTGTGTGCACGCGCGTGTGTGTGCGTCAGTGGAGTAACGAAAAATACCCATTTCGTCATATCAAAGCCTTTCCATATGCTTAGACATTCTTTTTTTCAACAACTGATAGTCAACATCCGATTTCTCATACATTATCAGAACACTGAACGGTTGGTCATAATCGGTCATGAGAAAACATATGGAATATTGTGTTATTTTACTGAGTGAACCCAATTTACATCATGTATACATTTTTTTAATGAAAATATCAGCCTCGTTTGCTATATTTAATTAATTTCTGGCGTATAATGTCTCATTTTAGCGCATTATTTATTCTTCGATATTGAGTATATGATTTCATCAATTTTAATGCAATCCTACAGGTATGGCAGGAACGTAAATTGATTCCCTCGACAGAAATGTGTATATTGATTTCAGGTTAATTTTATTAGGGTTTGGGATTTCACGTTTTAAGCGATCGAATTGATGGAAATATTGAAAACACTGAGGTATACACGGAACACCTTATGACCTTTTTGCATTTAGGTTACGATTAATATTTTGTATCCATTCTGTCTCAGGTGCTTTATCCTTAGCAATTGACGTATTCGTAAGGGGATAGGGTTATGATTTCATATAAATGATTTAACTTTGTGAGTGGTGGGCTAAGGGCTATACCATTTTTCTTTCTAGTACTAATCCATAATTTTGGAGCTAAATTCCCCTTATATTATCAAACAATATGTAAATATGCCGATCATAATTGCTAATGGACCGTCAGCCTCCGATGTATCACCAACTAAACCGAAGTATAGAGGGTGTACTTTGTAGATTTATAAGTATCCATAATGATTTGACGGAGTATTGGAATCTGTTTACAGAGCGCATTTATGATATTAAACAATGCGTCAGTAAAAGGTATGTAAAAGTACTAAATTGATTTATTATAGAGAGTCAGTATCTTCTGAAATAAAAACTGAAACTATATTATGTGGTAATACTCAATTCAGTCTATTATACTATTTCAGGTTAAGATACTATATTATATTTTTAATTTAGATTGAAAGTTAGCGTAGTATTTCATTCTGTTTCTCATGATACTTCCCTGCCAGGCATTTGGGTGGATTGTAGGATCTATTCTGTTATATAAGGTATTTTTAGTTTCAGACAATATTTCGTCCTATGTGTGTAGATTGCGATCTGTCATATCTCTTAATTTCAGAGCAGTGTATTACAGTATCTTTTGCCAGGTATACTAGCAAAATATACGATCAAATGTAGGATGTTTATGCTTGTAGGAATTTAAAAAAAACTTAAAAAGTACCGAGTATTTCGTGTTCTCTACGATACTGCTTCTATTCTGACATCAGGAATAAGAACGGATAAAAGATAGTAGCCTCGAAAAGAAGACGTAAATAAAAGCTGTGTTATAAGAAAGTTATGTCATGTTAAATTATGATTGACGACGCACAGAAAGAATGACTATATGCAGCCACCGATAAGTAAATGAAAGAGTTAAGTTTCATTAAGAATAATTTAACACTAGATGAAAAAAATTAAAGCATTCTGTGACTGCTGATATTGTTTCCATAAATTATAGGATGTCTGTATTACAGTGATGTGATACATACAAATTCGCTCTGCAATACAGTGAAACAATCTGGCTGTTCGCCAGCTGTGGGGCGTATAAACGTCGATTTTTCTAAGAATCAATACATTTTTTGGTAATACTTTTTCCTTCACACGCACTGCTGGAAGACAACTCAGTTTACCTTTATGGGGTACTTATAAAACCTTTTTGTTAATGGGTTTTCTATCTCACTTGTATATTTAGTAATTTTGATTGAGTAATTAAATAAATATAAGATCTTACCTATCTCTTTAAATAATTTTAGACAGATATCCGAATAAAATGTTTTTTAAAATTATTCTTCTTATCCCCTCCCTCAAATAATAGTTTTTCGTTATGCCAGCGACACGTTTGAAATAAATATTTCTTTACTGAGCACGTTTGGAGGATCATATATGGTTTTTGCATCTTAAATTTTAATGTAAGCGAATATGAAAAAATAATTTACTAAAATAAACAGCGGGTTCTCTATAGTGCAATGTAAACTATAATCTATTGTGAATTTAGTCGCTGCGGAAAAGCTTGCGAAGTTTGTTCTCGGTACCCCGCAATAGGTTCCGAATTTGAGCTGAAAATGAATTAATTCGTTGTAAATAGGTGATTTAACTCATTTTTTGACAATAATATATAGGAGACTAACATATTTGTTCATCCTCATCTTATCCTGGGCAAGGTCACGTTTCCCTGCTAATAAATAATAACTGGGGAAATGTTACGCTAAAAACGATATCGTATTTTGGTAATGTTAATTTACCTTGTAAAAAATTAGCAGACACTGTATCTCGTTTACAGGGAATAAACGATCACAAAAAGATTATCAGAAGGTGGCATTACGTGTCAGTAAGATAGACAACGATAACTGTCATTAATACATGTGTGTAGACGATCGAAAAGGGGGGAAAGTAAGGTGTGCATCGAAATATAAAAAAAACGAGGAAATATTAAAGACGAAAAAGCAAGGAAGGAAAAGAGGGAAAGGAAAACACACGGAAAAAAAGTATATAAAAATAGAAGAAAAATAGGGAAATTAAAAACAATAACATAAACTATAAAAGATATACACAAAAAGTATAAATGTACAATTGCTAATAAAAATAATATTAAAAAAAACTAGCAAATCGACAAAGTCGTCAGACTTAAACATACTCTCGATGATAAAACATTAGGTCATAACAATAATAATAAGATACTGAAAAATAATAAAAAAATATAAAAATACATAAATTAAAAAATACTTAGAGAAACATAAGCTTACACACACACACACACACATGTGTGTGGGTGTTTTTGTGTGTGTCAACTGTCAACGAATAGACAGTACAATAAACTAGACATTTAACGATACGATTCTGCTAGTTTAGAAAATAACTCGGTCACTAGTTAAACTAACAACTAAGTCGGTTGATAAACTTTTGGGTTAAGGAGTCTAAAATTTATTTAAATTTACAAACGAGAAAAAACGAAGGAAAAATAAACTACATTTTCTATAATCATAAGAAACTACTTGTACTTCCACTGCTACTACTTCTACCACTACAAGTATATTTGCTATATATATATATATATATATATATATATATATATATATATATATATATATATATAACACAAACAAAATAGATGCAGCTTAACGTCTTACTCAAGACAATTTATTTAGTAAATGTCTGGGTTTGTGAAAAGTTATTTAAAGTCACACTCTTACAAGTTTACAAAACGCTTCAATTTCATTTCTGTTTCCGGTTTTATATATATAACTTTGGTCGATAATTTGTGCTGATGTTATGTAATTTACAGAAATTGATTCTTTTTTTACTACATTTCTTATGAAGTGATATTTAATATGTATATGCTTAGTCTTTAGTGGATAACTGTGTTCTGCGCTATGACTATGCTGGCTTGATTATGACAATAATATACTACAGAATTTTTTGTTATTATGGTTCTAAAACAGGATTTATAATAGGTTTTAGGAATAGCGTAGAGAAAGATGCAATCTGCTCCTTTTTAGATCTTCATGAAATAATAGGCGTATTTATTTATATTCTAAAACAATACCCGGTTTTAATATTGGATCCTCAGCGTTTATCAAATCTGGATCTAAAAACCCTTCCAATTTTATTGAGCTTGTAAATTTTCCAAATACTAAATGCTGTTTCTTAGTTGCTTTTAAATAACGAAAAACTTGTTTAGCTCTGTTTTAATGTTAAATTGTCGGTCTTGGTAATGTTGTAATGATTTGGTAACTGTGTAACATAGGTCATGTCTCGTAGCAATCATTATTTTTTCTGTAATCCTTTTCTCGGGTTCCTCGTAACTCCTAAGTGCTTCTTTTGAATTGACTCAACGTCATGGGTTTCTCTTTTGGGTTATAAAGGACGGTAACAGCTTAGAATCACTCGGCAACACTTTAAAGGCCATGGAAATTTACAGATTCCCTAATAACATTGTAAACCTTTTTTTAATGAATTTGTTGTTGTCTCGGCCATTATAATATAATATGTAATTGTCTCGGCTGCCGTATGTTTTAGAAATGTCAGTTCAGTACATATAGAGATTATTTAGGATGTTTTTTTTTAAATAAATAATGCCGTCTTAATGTGTTCAGTGCTTTGCAGCCATCGTCCAAGTTTTATCGCATTACCAGAGATAGACTTCAGTCATCGGAGGGTTGTATATATATATATATATATACAAAGACAGTTGTATGATTTCCAATACAACTAGCGTCTTTTCTGTTTTAAGACTGTTTCTAAACAACATTTCAGATTCGCTAACATCTTAAAAATATTGCTAGTCATACTTCGAATTTTGATCCTGATATTTTTGCCGCCGGCTGTATAACCGCTTGATAATAATTATAATGACTACTAGCGTAGAAAACTTGTAACTGCAGCATCCGTGAATATATTTATTAACGGTCAAAAGTTTTTTTTTTATATGATTAATTGCCTGAAGAGTGTTCTAGTTACTAGGATCTGGTACACTGAAATTTGCTCATAAATGTGTAACGATTCTCATGTACAACAAATAAAAATTATATATATATATATATATATATATATATATATATATATATATATATAAAGAAAGATACTAAATATGTATTTTATTGATACGCGTAAAAAGTTATTCATATGTGTCCGTAGTGGCCTTACACGTGTTTCGTTTAACAGCAGAGGCCTATCTAACAACGTGTCATAAAATATGTAATCCATCATGATATATATATATATATATATATATATATATATATATATATATATATATATGGGGGCGGGGAGTGTGATCGTGTGTCAAATTATTCAAATTTCAGTAAAAAAAAACTTCAGCGCAAAATAATCTGCGTAAAACGATATTAATCCTATCCACAGAGAGCCAAGATGCATCATAGAAAATCGTCCAAACGTAAGTTAATCTAAATGTGTTTTTTTTTTCATGATTTTATCTACGAAAGCTATACATATTCTGTGACACTTTTTAAAATAATATTGTTGTTTTAATTATAAAGTGCATGCATATTTATATACATACATATATATATATATATATATATATATATATATTCAATCTCTGGTTCCCCCCTCGCCAATCTTTCACGAAAAACACCCGTCTGGCTGAATCCACTGGGAAAAAATTCCCCCACTCTATATCTGTGCCTAAATCAAAACGCGGATTCCATGAACAAAGCGTCTTTCTTAGAACTGCGGGCCTGTGGAACTCTGTTCCGTCTGCCTGCTTCCCACCGGACTACAACTTGGATGTCTTCAAGTCCAACGGTAACAAATTCCTAATGAACCGCCCCCTTAAGTAAACACTTCATCAAATATCCACACTAACGTAATGTACTTTCAATAACCCTTATCCCTGAGTGGCTTCCGGGCCTTGATAAGTGGTGATCACTGTGTAAATATATATATATATATATATATATATATATATATATATATATATATATATACATTATAATACCCACAAGTTATAACTATTACTATTAAAATCTTGCATAATGTTTGAGTTTATTGAAGGTCCGATGCCGATAAAATGCAAAATAATGATTAAATCAATAAGAGAATCCGTATTACTAAAGAGTTATGTCTAGTATCTGGCAAGAGAATGGAAGGAATCTACCTGCTATTACATAAATGCGTCTATAAGCAAGTTCATTCATGTATATCAGTTCGGGATATTTTTGTGTTTGACAAAATCCGACTTAAAGACATCGTATATTGAATCGTCCGAAACATTGTCAGACTAACATATAAGGAAAGAACAGTACTCCGAATAATCCTAACATCGAATTGAATTTTACATACTGACGAATAAACACTTTCAAAGTTAAATATTATAAAAAACCAACGTCCTATTTTAAACTTCAACTGGAGATAGAAAATTATTTCAAACCTACAAGACTGCTAGTCGAAATATTTGAATGTGTTTTAATAGGGCACGTCAATTAAATTAACATATTTAGCATTAAAATATTATTGAAACGGCAAAACTACGAAGAAGCTCTTTCTTTTGAGATCATTCGAAGTTTGGATTGAATGTGTGTATGTCAAGCTTTATTTATTAAACATGTTCATTTTCCTGCAATTGTTAATCTTTAAAAAAATTAACTTTAATCTATCAGGTTATATTCTTATAACGGCTTTTCCTGAGTCTGATTAATAGTCTTAAATAACAAGTTACTCTTTCCGTCACACTTATAATTCACAATTACATAGTACCTATTTACTATGCCTCCCCACGGGACAGAGTTAGACACCAGGGTCCTTTTTAACGTGGAGAAAAGGTACAAAAATAAAAATTGTCTCAGTCGTGAAGGATTTCTCCTCCACCGAAAGAGAACAAGAAATAGAAGTGCAGCATCTGAAGAACAGATACTACACTTTGATCTTGGTATTTATTTGCTTCCCCACTGAGAAAATTAGGCACAAGGCCGTTTTTTAATGTGGTCGTAGGGTGATCCCTACCTTGACCAAGTTCAGATATGTGGGGTTACCCCCACATATGGTCTTTGCTAGTCATATCTGGTCTTTGCTTGCAGCATCTGTCGGAACAGATGGTATTTATTTGCTCCCCCACCGAGCAAATTAGGCACAAGGTCAATTTTTAATGTGAGGAGTGAAGGGAGGGGGGAGGGAAAAGGGGGCCAGCTCCCGAGAGGTGGGAAATGGGAGCTGGTTAAAGGTCAGGCATGTGGGGTTGCCCCCACATCTGGTCTTTGCTAGTCATAGCTAGTAGTATCTGCCGGAACAGATGGTGTTTATTTGCTCCCCCACAGAGCAAATTAGGCACAAGGCCGTTTTTAATGTGAGGTAAAAACCAGCTCCCCTTAAAGTAGGCAAAAAGGGGGCACTCTGGTTACCAAAAATAATAATTGTCCCAGTATAGAGGGGTTCCCCTCCATTGACTGGTACAAATTATCTTAAGTGCAGTATCTGCCGGAACAGATGGTATTTATTTGCTCCCCCACCGAGCAAATTAGGCACAAGGCCGATTTTTAATGTGAGGAGTGAAGGGAGGGGGAAGGGAAAAAGGGGACCAGCTCCCGAGAGGTGGGAAATGGGAGCTGGTTAATGGTCAGGCATGTGGGGTTGTCCCTACATCTGGTCTTTGCTAGTCATAGCTAGTCATAGCTTGCAGCATCTGCCGGAACAGATGGTATTTATTTGCTCCCCCACCGAGCAAATTAGGCACAAGGCCGATTTTTAATGTGAGGAGTGAAGGGAGGGGGAAGGGAAAGGGGGGATCAGCTCCCGAGAGGTGGGAAATGGGAGCTGATTAAAGGTCAGGCATGTGGGGTTGCTCCCACATCTGGTCTTTGCTAGTCATAGCTAGTCATAGCTTGCAGCATCTGCCGGAACAGATACTACACTTTGATCTTGCCCCGAAGGCCAAGAAAAGGCGTATATTGACATTTCACGTGTACGGTTTACTAGCTGGACGCCAAGCGTTGTCCGATCCTACAATACACTTAAACATTAAAATTTTAATTCATTCATATTACGTATATATAATTTTAGGATCAATTCTCTATTGAGCATTATAAATTACGGAGAAAAATTTGCCCGGTCGACTAATTTGCATTAACAATAAAAAAAGGTAATAATGATGATGTCGTTTATTAAATTCCCTTTGTTTGTTTACGATATCACATCAGCTGATATTTGGGATTGATGATCTTAAAAATATTCTTTATTCTCATATATATATATATATATATATATATATATATATATATATATATATATAAATCCAAGGGAATACTTTACGTTACACCGGCAAAGCTTACACCGGTGCAACGTAAAACATTCCCCTGTAAAAATTATATTTATCTAAGAAAGAAGAAATACTATTTTTAAAATCGGATTTTTTCGAATGTCGATACTGATCGGATACTTATTTGTACGAAACACATCTAACGATACTGTTAGATATATGAATTAACTTTGTGCTAATTCTTAAAAGATGGGCTCAGTCGTTTTGGAACCTATGAGATAGGAACTCACACACAAAGTAACTTTTATATAATAGTCGAGATAGAGATAAGTAGAATGTTTAAAGGTCGGGTACGCAGAATCTTTTTTTCAAGTAGCACGTTGGTTACTGTATAATGTCTAATCTATTTTAATAGCATTTCTGTTTATCTGTCACGTTTAATTGTTTTCCATATTTGTTTCTCACGCTCTAAATTCTTAATATTAAAATAATTTGTGTGTCCTGTTTCACATCAATTTTTTGCACATCAAAATCAATGGCATATAATATTGTTCTTTAGCGGATTCACTTAACTGACTTTTTATGTGTGTCTTCGTGCTGAGGTAAAACGTCATCGACAGAGATTTTTCTTTAATTTGGTAAAGGGGGAGAATGATGGGTAACTTTGTTTTCATGAAACACATGGTACTAACTCCAACTATGCTGGTTCATATTACGTGCAATTCGTGATCTCATAACATAGGTTCTACTATGCAGCGTCGCTAGCATCGCTAATACAAACACACATATTGTTAGTCAGAACTGCAAGGATACCTTATATCCAAGAAACATATGAGGAGTTTCTCTGACATATTCTGTCATACAGTAGAAATATTATGATGTAAGAGGCAGTATTAACATAGTTTTATTTTATCATGCTGGGGAAATATTTAAGGAAACTCGTACTTTTCCGAGATGTGTATCCTTCTGTAAACAATCCTAGTAGCTGCCACGCAACCTACAAACTAGTGTTACTTTACTATAACTATAAAATTATTTTGCAATATTTTCTTGCAGAATTCTTTTACAATACCTCTTGGAAATGTGTTCCGACAAATCTTCTGCCTTATTGCGCCATAAACGTAAACACCTCATACTAAATGCACTAGCTACCAAGCGGTTTCCATTTTTTGTTAACAACAATTTTTACCGAAAATATTTCTATTCGAATAGATTCTTTCATCGGACTTCTAGTTGTCGGAAATCTACATATGTCTCTTTTTTTCCTGCTTGGTCAGAATTCAAAAATGTAATTTGAATGTGCAAAAAAAAACAAAATCTTGCTAATGAACTGCACACTTGCATGATACACACTTCTTTCTCAACAGCAATATATCTTGATACTTGTGAACAAGAATAATAAAATACATACCTACAAAATATCATTCACACGCTCATATCGCATGTTTTATACTCTTACATACCAACTCCTGCTAAGTTTCTTGATTTCTAGAAAACATACTATAGCACAACCTTTATATATACGCTTGCACTATTAGTTGTTTTAAAAATATCTTTCAAATATGAATACTTTTTAAATTGATACTTCGTTAGTATACTTCTTTTGCTATACGGCATAGTCACGTTGACACGCTAGTTCCTGTTAGATTACCGATGTTATTAAACTTTCAGCCTAATTAGTACTAAAATAGGTGACCATTTCGGAATTCCAGGTGCTGTATGTTATGTCAGCATTGTTTCCAGTCGCACTGGACTTATCCTTGCCATTGGACTCAAGCAGTGCCGGTTCAGAAAATTTGTCGCGGTGATTGCGCAACGTTTCCGTCACAATTTACGCGCTGTACCTTTTTATGTGTATGTATTGTGTTTGTCGACGGAACTAAGTCCTCCATACTACTTTATGAATAGGCATTCTGTTGTTGTACTCTAAATAAACAAACAATAATATCATGGCATGTCAATATATACTTACGGTTTTGCATTTTATTGGATGAAGATTCCTAATTATATGGATTATTTAGAATAGTGTCCTCATCTTAACTATTATTTGCAGAACATCTCTGTTCATGTAACCTCCGACATTATTCAGATGTATTTTTTCGAATTTGTGAAGATTTCTGTCGAATTCGAAATTTCGAACCGTTTATTTAATCCCCGTGGGTAGCATGTTCTGGTTCCGTTAGCCATGACGTGGTAAACGTCTTAAATAATTTTCATTTGTAATTTGAGTGTCGTCCGCATTCAGGATTAGAACTTAAACCTCCAAACACCATTACCAACTATCGTATCAACTATACCACAGAGCGTCCCGTTCACAGAAAGATTCACGGGTTCGACAAGGTGCCCTTAAATAAAGATTGGTGGTTACATCCATAGAACCGTTGTGAAAATATCCACTACAACACGGGTTCTTACATCGGCTGAAACGCTGTGCGAATTATATTGAAAGTGAGTACAATCGTCTGGATGATCCAAATAATACATATTATTTCCACACATTTAAATCCTTTTACTCATGTATGTATGTGTAAATACATCGTTTTTGTTACCAGAAACAAACGTATAAATTATTCTACAGCAAACATTTATTATTCCTTACAAAATTCATGGTGGTGTCATTGCTTGATTCTCTGTTTCAGGCTTATTCATTGATTGATTTTGTCGAATTTTGTTTCTAATATATATATACATATATATATATATATATATATATATATATATATATATATATATATATAATTATGTGTGTAGATACGGGGTCGGTTTTGCATACAACAGTATTTCATGAAACTGCAAGTAAGTCAAAGATATTACTTGATAACAGAGAGTGAAGCAGAATAAACAAACATATACACACACACATGTATATATATATATATGTGTGGGTGTGTGTGTGTGTGTGTGTGTTTGTTTATACTTGCCTCATTTTTGTGAGTTTCTACTTCTCCGTTTCTCTCTAGCTTTGTTTCTTTGTTATGTTTGAAATCCATCCGTCTCTTTTTGTATCCAATATTTGATACAATTAAACCATTTCTTTATTCTATAACCAAACCTTTATTTTTGCATCTTCTACGGTTTACAAAACTAAAATACAAATCTCCAATCAACAAAAAATGATTGATTGTTTTTTCTTTGTTTGCATCTTTAATTTCATTTCCAATATTTCCATACAATATTTGATTAAAAGATCAACCGGTAAAAATCATTCCTTGCTCTGTTCAACTGATACGGGAGAAAATCGTCCCGCATATTCTCACTTATACAAATATATATATATATATATATATATATATGTGTGTGTGTGTGTGTGTGTATATATATATATATGTATATATATATTTGTATGCATACATATTAGGTCACAGAACACAAACAAATTGTACACTAGTACATAAATCGAGCGTTCAATTTCTTATCAGGATTGAATTTTATTACAAAAGGTACATAACCATATTTCTCTTACCGAGACTTTTTTTTGCGTAATACTCACGTACTTAGAAAATGCATCCATATCAGTAATATCTACAGAGTACTATACTACTGAAACGGGAATTAATTTGGTTTTCAAGACCCAACGGCTATTCGAGGATAAGACCTATTTAACGTCGGCTCTAATAATACACCGTTGAGATCGGTAATGGAAAATTTTATAGGATGTTCGTATTTAAGAGTTCGACCCGAACAACAACGAAATTATACAGGAATTGAATACAACATAGTATAGTAAGCATGGAAGCAGTTCGATAGTATTGTGTTCCACAGACTGAAAGTTCTAGAATAGAAACATTGCCCATGCAGTTTTAGTTTAGTAAAATATGAGATTCAATGGATATTAGAAAGCCTTAACTTCTACGAGCTGTATTTATTCCAATATGTTGCCATCATACCAGCGCTATAACACGAAAGAGCAAGTTTATGGAAACCTACCTGCCATATCTATTAACATTTGTGGGTTACGGTTACGTATATATATATATATATATATATATATATATATATATATATATATATATATAGTTGTATAAGTGAGGAAATGACGCTTACGATTTGCCGCTCGCTGCCAGAGGAGCAAACAAGAGTTGGCGAGGAATATATTGCCGTGGACTCCATGACACGGGCGCATAAGGACGACATAGATCAACGAATATCCAGCAAACTGCACCTTACGCCCCATGTGATCCTTAAAATCTAGGGCAGCGGATCGAAAACGGGAAGGTTTGAAAAGAAAGAGAGGGAAGGTAGTAAAGACAAAGAGGTAGAGAGTCATATTAGTCGGGCTCCTCGCTCGACAAGATGGATAATAAAAAACATTATATATATATATATATATATATATATATATATATATATATATATATATATATATATATATATAGTTATTTAAAGGCCATGATTTTTTAAGCATAAAACCGATGTTAGTGTTTGTATTTAATATTTTATTTTTATGTTTCACGCGATCCTCCGCTCTTGCTTACAAAATATTATCGAAAAGAAAATGAAAGACGGTTAGAAAAAAAAACAGGACATTTGTAGTATGGGCAGCCTTCATTCCTAGCAACAATGTTTGAAAGATACACGTGATTTTTTAGGTGATTGTGGGAGAATAATGTATTTTTTAATGTATTTGTTATTTTTCCAAAACGTTGCAGCGTATTAACGTTTAATTCAAACGGCAAGAATGAGATAAATTTATTTCAATTTGTATAATGCAACGGAAACAAAACTGTTGAACGGTAAAAATAATGTTATTAATTGTAATCATAATGATATTATAGTAAAGTATTAATAACAAAGGTGAAAAAATTTAAATTAATATTAAAGAATTAAAAACGAGGATTAAAATTGTATCGGTCATGAAGGGATCCTCATTCTCTAGACCAGGGACAATAAAGGTTAAGTGCAATACTAGAAAAGATACGTAGTCTTGCCCCGAAAGTTAGTCTGTGCGTATTAATAATAATGAGAATATTTATGATAATAATAATATACACACATAACTTTATACATATTGTACATGTATTCAAAGACATGTGCAGATCCTGACACGCATATATACTCATATGCATGCATATACATGCATGCATACACATCCATATGCGCACATGAATACACATGCTGTTTAAAATACACACAAGCGGACACACATAAATACAAATGCATACACACACATACATATACAAATACATACGAATTGATCAAAACACATGAGCACGTAAGGCAGCACAAAAATATGCACATCAACATGTATATGCATTACATGGACAGAAATATAGACACACATATACATATACATATATATATGTGTGCGTTTGTGTGTGTGTGTGTGTGTGTGTGTAGTACGTATAAATACGGTTTAGTAGTCACATATTACTCTATATAGTAATACACTAATACATTGTTATGTCCCTAAGTATGTTGTCATCTTCCACCAATTCTAAAAACATGTGAACGCCCGTTCACCTCGTATGCACCTAAATATATGCCCCAGGGAAAAGTACGAAAGAATACTTCAAGCTGCACCTAATAATATATTGGATATGACAGCAGTGTCCCACTTTACGGTTGTTAGAATTCCAGAAATAGAGCACGTATATGTAAATGTTTCGAGTCGCTCATCTATATAGCAATTGTCTTATGTGTAATATTCTTTATATGCATCTGTTTACGTTATATTAACGTTGACATACCGATTTTTGTTTAATGACTGGAGTTAAGTAAAGTTGAGTATAGTCAGTACCAGAGAGGTTACAATGTGAGAATGTTAAGCGCTGTATGTAGAAAGGAGTCAACATCTTCATGCAAAAATTGTAAAACATAATATCATTATTTCTACTGATCTGGATATACCGACGACTGGGGATTCCTTGTGTATTAGATATTTCCGTGAAATTGTTTTGGTGGGGGAAGAAACAGGTAAACTTGACAAGGATTAATGCCGCTCTATTTGGATTTTACGGAATTTCTCTGTGTATATTTCAAATGTTGATTAGCGTGATATGTAATATCCCATCTACAACATAATTTTCAGTAACATTTGGGAAAGTGTGATGATTTGGGTAACTGTGCGGTAAATGATAACTACAAAAATATTAGTTAAAGACGAATGTAAATAATAACAAAAACTCTAAAATTATGATGGAAGTCCGGGTAAATGTCATCTCTGATGAATATTTGCACCATTTATGTTTGATGTCTTGAAATGAAATCATGAATAACACCGGTGTTCGAAAAACGAGAGGAGGAATATAATTTTCTTGGGCTATCCAGTAAGGTTATCTACCCTTAATTTACCTGGTTTTACACTGGAGATGAACAAAAACGAACTTTAATTATATTCGTAAGTGTTTTATCCTAAAGCGTAGTCTATCGTTTAATGTGATATATAAATCTACGGCATTCACTGGAGGCCCATAAGCCCTACATACTCAATATTCCATATTATATTCACAAGCGAGTCAAGGTCATATGCATATCCCGTTTATGGCAGATGACAATCTTAGGTGTCTGCAATTCTTGCAACGTGGTTTCGAGGCCACCATACATTTGTCACGTTAAAATCTTAAATTGATTACAATCTTTTACTAACATGGCTAAAGGTTGCTTAAATTTGGTGATCTAACGAGAACAGGTGTGTCCACGTAGTTCTAACTTATAATAAGATGTATAAAGTTTACCATTTTTTACATTATTGGGAGGGTATAAGAAAAGGTATTAATGCGAAATGGAGGGCTCATTTATCGCTCATTATATATATATATATATGTATATATATATATACATACATATATATATATATAAAAATATAAATATATATACATATATATATATATATATATATATATATAGAGAGAGAGAGAGAGAGAGAAAGAGGGGGATAATATTATGTTTACATGAACATCCTAGCATATTTGTGTGGGTAATATTAAATTTTTCAGTTGAAATATTTTTCTGTGT
Organism: Euprymna scolopes; assembly: GCF_053919585.1. Taxonomy (NCBI): domain Eukaryota; kingdom Metazoa; phylum Mollusca; class Cephalopoda; order Sepiida; family Sepiolidae; genus Euprymna; species Euprymna scolopes. The sequence continues at coordinate 85,803,933 of NC_136515.1, forward strand.
ATTAGCTTCGCCCACAATATTAAGTAGCTACCTCCACATCCGGAATACTCTCATCGTTTAGCCACTTGGATTAAAACAATTACTAATGGATGATTTAACTTATATTTTAAATCTAATCCATCAATATTTTCTTTTTAATGTCCGAAATTTTCAACTATCTTCGTCGAGCCTGGACTGTATTTGGAAACACTTTAATCTATCTATTTTATTATTTTTCTCAACTTTTATAAAAATTTGACTTCTCTGATAGTTGGTTGTTTTAAACAGATGTGTGGACCAGTGACGTCAGAGCTTGCCTACGAATACTATTTTAGAAAACTATATTCCTCTGCCGGTAAGTATTATTTCTTGAACCTCTATGGAATAAAGATGTCTTAAATTTGTTACTTGTATCCGTCGTCGAATAATACAGACTTTAAATTAGATTCCCGTATATACATGCCTTATACGTATTACTGAGCTGTTTATCATTGTTAGAATTCCCGTATGGATATTAATATTAATATTTATGATTGCTTTACATCATAAAGAATTATCCTGTTTGAAAATATGTTTTAATCTCTATGTATGTGCGTAATAAAATGGAAACTTTTAAATGATATACTCGCTTTTCAAATAGAATTGACTTCCGACATCATGCTAAGCTGACCAAAGCTATATGCTAATTGTGTTCTTTTTCCAAGTAGCAAACGTATAATAGAATCATCATCTATATCGGTTTTATTTAGACGTTCTAAATGGTTCCATGTAGAAATGTTAATTTACAAGGGTGAATCTAAAACTGTCAGCACTGACATGATGTTATTCACCTACCATTGATAAAGGCCCTTCAACATTTTAAAACAAAGATTAAACATAACTAGAGGAAACGATTGAGAAATATTTCGCCCGAACGTTGCACTCACTTACAGGATATTTTCTGTTATTTATCTTTTTACTTTAATACAACTACCAAACCGTGAAACCTATATGAAAGAAAATTGCATTGTGGAATATTGGAGAAAACTTTTTAAATATCTGTATGCATATATATATATATATATATATATATATATATATATATATATATATATATACATATATTTATATATAAATTTTTCTGTCATGTATATAATTATCACTTTTAGCAATAATGTAGGTGTGAACAATATGTTTTTGTTGGACATGGTATGTAAGACCTCTGCATAATATATGAAATTTTTAAAAATCAACTGACTGCTAAAACGCTCTCCAGATGTTTTAATTCACACACACATACACCCCCAATATATATATATATATATATATATATATATATATATATATATATACATATATATATATATATATAATGACAAATCTAAGTCGTAGTAAGTTTAAAATTAATATCGTATCACGAAATATATTTGTCCATATTAATGTGCAAATTACTAAGTGTACTTTCAATATATACCGTTACTAAATTTCGCATCTATATAGATATGTACATACCTGTGTATTCAATATATACTTTTATATATATCTGGCTTCTAATCTATATTTGTACTCATACATTTATATGATCTTGATTTTCTGATGCATTAAAACTATCCTAAGTTAAATATCAAATTTGTGGGAGATTGCTCACTGGTTCAAAATAATATGAATTAATTTAAAGTAAAATCTTTAATATGTGTATTTTAACATGGATTGTAAATTATTATTTCTGTCATTTTTAGTTCAATATGTCGAGTATAGCGCGTATGCGGAAATATTATTAACATCAGCCGAAGTATAGCTAACTTGCGAAATAGCAGAAGCAGCTGAAAATTATGTTTACAAAATAGCAAGTGGGCACGATCTTGCGTCACAAGAAAAGGAGAGAAAAATACACCACGTGATCAGGAGAAGAAGCAGAATTATGTATATTTCACGTTTTCTTGTTCTATTCCTTATTTTATTCTCAGGAAGAGTTTGATGTCCACAACGAACCTTGAAAATCAATTTGGTCTTTCCTATATATAATTTGAGCCCATATTGCATGTAAGCTCTTGGGCAGTTGTCTGCGACATCTGTAAGGCTAGAGTACACTTATAGTCGGGCGTGATTCCGGTGTAGTTTGTATGTGTTCTTGAGCTGAAGCGAGACATATTAAAAGACTGCATTTATTTTAGCATTTCACTTTTCTCGGCATCATCCTATCAACAAATGCTACGGCGTAGAAAAACATTGCTAGCAGAATAAGAGCTGCTCATGCAGAATATTGAAACTATATAAAAGAGTATTGAGCAATAAAAGAAGTGGCGAAATCTACCAAGCTCATGACCTACAAAGCGGTGGTAATCTAACCCTTGCTATATGTTTGTGAGACCCGAGTACTCTATAGAAGAGAACTGAAAGTGGTAAGATGTAATCACGAACACTGCTCATGGATGAAAAGCATAAAAGCCACAATAGTAAGACACCGTCTCCGCTGGCCTGCGCATCTTGTTCAAATGCCTGACAACCGCCTACCTTAGCAAGGTTTTTTTTTATTCAGAACATGCCATTAGTATCAGACCTAGCGTCGCACCAAAACGCCGTTTTTAAGATCAGCTGAAAAGTTCTCTTATAACGACCGAAATTGAAAAAATATCATGAAAACACTGAAATCTTCGAAAAGAAAAGTAGACAAAAACAAGAAGCAAAACAGCCCGAAGAAAAGCTGGGGGTCAATAACCTGTAACCCCTCTCTTACCTGTGAAACTTGTGGTGGCGGTAGCCGCCTCTTCCCTGCACAAATGGAACTTGTTTAACATCGTAGGATTTTTAATAAGCCAGATGTATACTCGAATCCAGATTCTGTCAACGACGACGATATGTAAATATACACATATATTCATACACGTATGTACATTCATAAACTTATATAATACATACGCGCGCACACATAAAAATGCATCAGTTATATCACGATCAGATCAACTCTTCTGTTTCAAGATTGTACATCTGCCCTCTCCTCATAACGTTAAGAGTTTTTTTTTCTCCCGAAATATCTGATTAATTCCAGCAACGATCAAGCCTATGAATGTTTCTCAAGAAAATAATTCTTATTATACCGACACAAACGTGACAATAATTCTGGAGCATTTTTTGATTGCTTCATTTTTGGTATTGGAGTTCCAAACGTTTCTTGTAATATATCAGTAATCAATGAAGTATTAGAAAATTAAATAATACGTTAGTTGTCATAGGAGGTGCCTTCAATAAGTTTCCAACATTTTACGTATGGATACTGGTATTGATAGTACACACCGGAAACTCTGTTTCCCTTCGAAGTAATAGCCGGCTGCACAGCACTTGTTGTACCGTTCCAACAACTTCTTGAAGGTCCCTGGATGCCCTCTTCTGTGAGTGTGTCGGGAAACCTCGCCATAGCCGCTTTAATCTCTTCAACTGCCTCATAACGACAACCTCTGAAGCTTTTCTTTGGCTTATGAGAAGGTAAAGTCACAGATAACAAGGTCTTGACCGAAGGGAGATTGAGGCCTGCCTTTTTGCTCATCTTGGTCAAGTAGTCTGTGACAAGGATAGAATTGTGGAGTGGTGCCTTCGCGCAAATATTCTGCGTGAGCTGTCCCTCGTGAATAATTGTGTGTTCATTTTCCACACTGATATCAATCTGCATTTATTGTCTTTATAGACACACGACGCTCCTTATCCATGAATTTCTTTATTTCGCCAACCCACTCTAATGTACTGATTTCTTCACATCTCCCACACCTCTCATCATCCATCACAAACTCTTTACTTTCCATTGCATCTTTTATGCCATTCTAAAACTCAGGCTTGATACATGCAAGTTGGTCAAAAGGCAATCTGAAGCATTCTTTACGTGTTTGTGTCATTTTACCAAGTTTAAAACAAAATTTCATTTTATATTGTTCTTTTACACTGTCCTCAACTCCAGACTCTACTTTTTAAATTCACCAGCTGTTACAATCAGGATTGAAAAAGGTGTACTCTAAGTCCTGCTCTAGTACATATGAACTTTAAATCATAAAAGTTGATCAGCCAGTACATAAGATGTATAGCAATAGAATACTGAACTCTATAGAATCTAGGACAATTTCAGATGACTGTAAAAATGTTTGGAAACTTAAGGCACCTCGAAACTCACTTTAAATACAGCATCAAATATTTTACTAGGAGAATCGTATAAATGTAAAGATTTGGACTGTTCTTCGTTTCATACCTGAAAGAATAAACTTCAATCATTTGTTAATGACGATTGCCATTTTTTCATAAGCATCTTCTCAAGAAAATACCTTATGTTTGACGCAATCCTTTACCTATATAAGAACCATATTCATCTTAAGATCAAATACTGTTGTAATTTTAAGCAACACGGTGCTCAGAGCAAACTCTTCCTGCATTGACATAGTGCAGTCGTGTTGTTATTACGTTGGGAACAGCCGGATTACACCAAAAGTATTTGACAAGGTAGGAATTTTCTAGTTTCTTTTAACTGTATCTAAACTGAGATCTAATCGCTGATACCATTTCTGTACAACTCCCATCATATAACGCATTACACACGTTTATACACACGTAAACACGTAGAAACTATGGACCCAACGCGTTTTAGACCCAGTGACAAAGGTTGCAAAGAATAGGAAATAACTTCATCTCATTCTTCCAGATTTGAAGTAGAGATAAGTTTTGCTCATCCTCCAGCTACGCGTGATTTCTAGTTACAGCTCTTACGTCCACTATTCTCTAACGTTATCGTTAGTCTTTGTATATATTTTTTCTCGTCTACCTTTGTTTTCCTCACTTCAATCTATCTTCACACACGGCTTGGCATTTGCATAATCCGCCATGCGTTGTCCACGCTCTGTTACACAAGGCATCAGCCTGGAAACAACCCACATGATAATTTCCCGTGCCTTCTCCTTTTTATACTAAAACCAAAAGGAATGTTCATTAACTAATTTTCTTCCTGGAAACTCTGGAACTAAATAAAACGCGGCTAATTTCTAACCATATATAACATGGTCATCTTCAAGTCTGATAAAAAAATGTACGTATTATAACGTCCTCTACGATAATCAATTAAACAATTCAACGAATAGTTTACATCCTCATAGAAATGGGAATCCTTGTTCAACTGCCAATCGCTTTAATACTTATCAACGATTGAACCCGTGACTAGATTAGGTATGGCCTATGAGTGAAAAGTGGAATTTTTAATTATTATTTTTATCGTCGCCGAGAATAAAGGCCAATATACTATTTAGTGTAAATTTCTTCCATCGTTTTTATTTGCTTATTTCCCTTTTTATTCTGTATTCTTAAATTGCTCTTGTCTCACATTGGCCTCAAATATTATTGTATTATTTCGAGGGTTCGGTGTACGCTTTGTTGTAACTATGACAAACCTATGACTAATGTAACACGTGCATCATCTCAGACTTGTGAACTCAGAAATTAGAACGGAAAGTTGATGTTATCTCCGTTTCGTCAGACCTATACGGGTGGAATCTTAAATAATTATTAATTGCATTCTTACTATCTCCCACCGGGTTTTCTATCTTCGAATCTAGTTCGTTCAACAAAAATCACTTTCACATAGTTTGATGAGCAAATCCCCGTGGTTACTTCTGACATTTCTAGAAAAAAATCCAACAATTAAAATATCGGGAATCAAATGCTAACAGAAGAATATTCATACGATTTATTTAAAATTAATTTGACCTCGAATAAGTTTAGAATCTTCAACAAATAGAACACATTTATAAAGGATTGAGTATTGCTTAAAACTTATATGCATTAGCTGACACTATTCCAAATACTCAAAGTATACGAAATAATTAATTCGCATCTAAAGATTTATAAAAAAATATAAAATATCATAAATATTCACAAATTATTTCTTTATTTTGTCCAAGTATTATTTTGTTTATGATGTTTTTTCCATATCATCGATAATAAAATATCGTTCTTCGTAAATTAATTGGTCTAATTTGGACGGCCTCGAATATATATTTTTAAATAATCATCACAAAACTCATTAAATATTGAAGAATACAAAAGCAGGGGTATCTTTGTAATACTAAATAGTAAAATATTCGCAAACAAATGAAAATTGAAAAAAGAAAAAAAACGAATTCATGGAGTCCCACGTAACCTTTAGTATAATTAATTACATTATTTATTTTTCTACTGACATTGAAAAGTTTTTATGATGTAGTAAATATGAAAATCATTGAATCAGTCCAAAAGATGACGCCCCCTGTAAAGCAGCTACTTCTATTGTGGATTCAAGCCGATATCAGAAAAGTAATTGATAACAAGAAAAGTGTTCGTATAAAGTATAGATACATTTCAACTCAATACAAATTAGTAACACGAAAAAAAATCTAGTCAAAAAGAAACCAAATCAATCAACTAAATGATGAATTTGATTAAATTTCAAATTCACCCCCGGATCGACAATTAGTCCACGTTATGAAAAATCAACTAAATATTTTACGAACGTAATATTGGCGAGGATATCACAGATAAAACAGGAAATATTAACGTCTAGCGAATAAATTTGAGAGGTCTGGGCTTCATTTTAAAAAGATTTATTTGATAATCCTTTAACTTGTTATCCAGTCCCAACGTCAGGAGACTTATATATAACGAAAGAAGGAATCGTAACAGTCATAAACAAGGTAGCAAGCGGCAAAATCGCTGGCATCGACTACATGCACTCAATTTTTTTTTTAAAGCTGGTGGTGACCCGTCGTCCTAGTTCATCATGGGGTGTTCAATCTTACTTTAGGCGCCAGTAAAATTCATTCTAATTTCAAGAAAGCATTAATCGTAGTTTTGTACAAAAAGAATTACAGGTGCGAATTCAAAGACTATAGACCCCTAAGTTTGTTGAGTAATGTTTATGAACTTATGATGATTGACAACAGAATCCTAGGTGACCCTTATTCCTGTCTCCCCGATTTTCAAGCGCCCTATCTACATAGAAGTGACAGTTAAACAGATTTTTACCTATAACCAATTGAATGAGAAATCAATCGAGTTTAATAAAGACATCATTTGATAAATACATTAATATTATAGATTATACAAAAGCTTAGATAGTATGAAATTAGATAAATCATATACATTTTTATGACGAAGATTAATATATATATATATATATATATATATATATATATATATATATATATCTTTCAATAGACTAAACGGAAGCAGATATTTGGAATTTGTATCACCACTTTGACCTGAAACAATTGATAAAATCTATGACACTACATGTCTCCAGCTTGAGAACACACTGACACCATAGCTGTGTGTCGTGAATTACTTCTATCATCTTCTGCCGTTTTGGATTTGCCCGCGTCGTCGTTTTTCAGGAAGCTGTCAGCGTGGTACGCACGGGTTCACAAGTATTAAAATAAAATAAAACACAACATTAAAAGAAAACAAAAAACACGGTTGATTTATATACAGTTTTACTTTTGGGTTGACTATGAGTTTCTTGACTTTCTATATGTTAAAGTTTACATTTACACCTGTTGCCATGATAGTGCTTATCATTCAAGTCATTTAAACATTTGCTCGAGGCGTCTTTGACTTTCTCCCAACTGTCGTAAATTGTTTAACTCATAATTCAACTGTTTAGCTTGTTACCAAAATTCGCTTCCTAGCGTTGTAAAACGGACACTGTCGCAAACGCATAGCTACTCCTTCAAATGCGCGCTTTCTTAATTAAAATATATCGGTATCCCTTGCCTCGCCATTTTCTTATCACCATTTGTAAACTATGACAAACAGTCTTACTAAAATATTAATTTGTTTGCAACAGATAACATACTTTCATCTATTCTCCTTTCATGCAACGTTTTTTTTTGTTCTTTTTTCTTTTGTATTACAAAACACACCATGACGGGGGTTCTACGTTAATAGCATTAAACGCACCCATGTACAATTCGCATTTTATTATGTAATTTTACAAAATATTAACCATAAGACATAATTACGAAAAAGAGATACAATTTATAAACAGCATGAGTTATAAACCAGCAGAAATATGATATTCAACAGAAAAACAAGAGCTAAAATGCAACACTCGACAGGCCGATTTCAGAATTGAATTCAACACTTGTGCATCTTGTATACGTTTGATGCCCTAATTAGGTTATCTTTGAAAATGTTATTCAGTAAAGCAATACCAATTCTTACATGTTTTGATCTACTGGGGTATGATTTTCATACGAGAGAAGAGAAATCAACCTCGCCCCACAATCTAGGTAGAAGAAAAAGCAAAAAAGCAAACTGAATCGAGGTAGAAGAAAAAAGCAAATGAAGTTTTATACACGTCCTCTTTAAACTTGCATTGGACGATCTTATTTTCTCCATTAAATAACGGAGAGACTTTTATTACATCCTACTGCGTCTTTATACATTTTTACATTAAAATAAATATGAAATATTATGTAAAAAAAAGTGGCAGTTCACAAAAAATAATATTTTTACTGTTTCAATTTTGTACGAAACTTATATAAATCAAGCAAATAAAATTGACACTTTAATGTAATATGATAAGAACATAAAACAGTTGTAAGTTACTTCGTATTCTTTCTTATTTTGGTTCTAATTTTTGACAACTGATAGAAATTAAATCTAAATGAAATTATACAAAATGAAATAATCTTCACAGAAACAAATACAATGAAAAACAATATTTAAAAAGTGTCTGTTTTTTTACAATGCATACAATCAAGCTAATTGTTTGTTTTATTGTTCTTGTTTGTTTTTAAAGTAATGGGTGACTTCATTCTCCACACGAATCATTTAGTTCTTTATAATGTTCTTACAACTTCAACCACGTAAATAGTGAGCCATATTTAATTAAAAAAGCAGCATTAAATCGTTTAAGTTGCAGATAATCGTAACGCAATCACAAGTTGAACCAGCCTTTTTTTCGTAAGTCACTTAATCTCCAAGCATAAAGACTTCACTCAGTCTGTAACATTTATAGGCATTTCAGATGCATTGACAAACATCTCCATTGTCTATTTCGAAAGACATTGTTCGTTAGTATTATCCGTCAGTCACTGCGCTGTAGAACCGTTGGTACATTACGTGTTAGTTACACTCTCCGGTCAGATATTTTTATTGTCGCATATCCCTATATATTCGCATTTCTGAATGCCTTTTTCACGCAGTCTACGAGAAATCTTGCCTCGTTTGTCAGCAGATTCTCTGACAAAGTCAACTCCCCGTAACATAAATACATTTCTTAACTATTATTCCGTATCCACAGACACGTGGCGCACGATCAATACCGAATTTGGCCATAGCCGGAAACTTCCTGGGGTCTATTAACGCATATATATATATATATATATATATATATATATATATTTAAGAGAAAAGGATATGTTGTTAGCAGAATTTAGTAACCATGGTGTCAAGGGACAGGTGAACGTCGTGCTGGAGCAGGTATTGAACACCTCTATATTTACAAAACTAAAACTCAGCCTGCAAAATAACGCATTGTCGCACCACTATTTATATAACGACATTGATTTTGCTGTACTTTTAAACCACAGAAAACCTCGCATCATTTCACCTTTTTTTTTCTTTTTCAGCAGGGCATTAATATAAAAAATCCAGACAAAATTGGGACAAACCCTATTATATACAAAAAATATCAAGAATGTATTTAGTCAAATGTGAACGATTCCCGCCGGATATCTAATTTCCTATTTCAATTATTGTCCTTTTATCGCATTGACAAATATTCTTCCTCTCTGTCTTTTCTTTTTACTGTTGTTGGCTAACATCTAGCAGCTATAGTGTCTCTGATATCTTCACTACTGATACTGTTAATATGCTAGTTATTCACGAATATTCTTGAAATTAAACTCATGTTTAATTTCTGAATGAATTACCGGTGAGTAGCTTTCTGTACAAGTCGTGGGGATGATGAGTTTTCGGTGAATCTGAACAAGTCCGGGAAATGAAGAGTTTCATTAGTATCGGTCCTATAAATGTTAAGGACTTTAAAATTTTGCAGACAAAGAGCAAAATATATGTGTCGTGTTTCCACAAAAATATGTGTTGGAAGGCTAAATTATTCAATATTTAATGGAATAATTCTGCTTTCTGAAAAGTAACTCTATTTAATCAGTCATTTCTTATCGTGAGTGTCTATGAGTAGAACTTTACAAATTTCAGCAATCAGGCCTTATTATTATATCCAAAATATTACAACGTCCTATTCTTCATATATATATATATATATATATATATATATATATATATATATATATATATATATATATATATATATATATATATAAGAGGAAGTCATTACAGGTTTCATGTTTTTGTTCAATATATATGTATATATATATATATATATATATATATATATATATGTGTGTGTGTGTTTGTGTGTGTATGTCTATAAAAGATACAACATGTAAAGTAATAAAAGAAAAGTCATTTGGATTTAATTGTGTTACAAATGGCAATGAAAATATATGTGCGCAAACAGTAAAAAAAATCATGTGTTTAGATGTAAAAGAATAATATGTACATCAAATATGGCAACAAGAAGTGGAGTGTTTCATTTTATTTACATCTGGAAAAATGGAGCATGTGAAAACGAAGCTATTTTTTTATATATATAATTTTGTTCAAAAGTAAATATATGTAAATATACATGTAACAGGTATCCGTAATAAAGTATTTTTATTTTTTTAAGTAAAATTAAAACAAAGCAAAAGAAAAAAAAAGAAAGACTTGGTTCGTTTTTTTTTTCGATCATTAAAGGGCATTATGCACACAATAAAAGTAAAATAAATCAATTTAAATTCATGAACAGCTTTAACAATAAACATTTTTACGGTTGGAGGATCATTTAGCATTTAAAGAAAGTAACCAGTGCAAAACTTGCATTTTATAGACCTAAAAGGGAGATATCACCTGCGTGCTTCCTGTTTGTCCAAGATGCAATACAGTCACTTCTATATTTCCCACCTCTTTCGTGAACATGGAATGTACGAGTGTAGTCAATTTAAGAGCTTTTTATGACACGTGCTTGTATTTTTATTGACATCACAGGACACAACTCCTGCCTGCTTTCCAGAAGTCCAAGGGGCATAATTGTCTTTACATATCTCGTAGCAGTCATTAAGTGTATAACGATTTCTATTACATCTCGATATAGTTTATCGTCAATTATTTTAGGCTTCGTGTATGTATTTTTATTGATATTATTTTTCAACTGGTGTAGGGTGTTCCTTGTATTCTTGCATTTAAAAAATTACTAGGATTTAGTCAATGTAGCTCGAATGATTTATTTTAATATTTTATAAGTAAATTGAATGCACAGACACCACGATATCAATCATTTTATGTTTTATTTTAATCAGTTGGCAATGCTATTTGCAATAAAATTCTGTTGTAGTCAATGAAAACTTCGAGAAATATTTTCTGCCGTTAATCTGATAAAATCCTGCCCCAACAAATCTTGGCTTGTAATGTACAAAGCTTCAATATATATTATTTTCTGTTAATGCCTCTATCTCAATTTTATTAGTCTTTTCCATTGCTGATAATTTTCTAAATGAATTGATTCGTTAATGCCTTTTGGCGTATTTCACATGGTATTGCAATAACCGATTTGGTAGGCTCAAAAATTGTCAGCCACAAAAGAATCTGGCTGTCTTCACTGTCATCAGTACAAATTGCATTGTTTTGTGGCAGCATAGACTTAATTGTAGTCACTTGATTTATGTAATTGGGGAAACATACATTCCTATACTTCATATAATGAATGTCTGCCTTTGACATTAAACGTTTGCTAATTTTACATATCAGATTCGTTTTATTTTCTTTTTTTTTAAAGTAAGCTTGAATGGTTTTTGTCATATCAAAAACATATACCTCGACTGGCTTTGATATTTATTTTGCTTTTCTTTGTTGAATATGCGAAGCTACTGAAACCAAATACATGCGTACTTCTTAAGTCTGGCTTTTTTCAGCAGTTTTGTATAGTTTTTTGTTAATAGACCGGTTATGTTTTTATGCAGCACACATTAGTGCGTACGTGCAAAGGTATTTAGTAGTTTGAATTTATTTAGTACGAACTTTTCCATTTTAAAAATTGTCCGTTATGATCTTTTAACATTTCAGTTTCGGTGCGATTAGTTGGGGTCTGATTTTTCATGTTTGATACGATGATTAATTAGTAAAGGTTCTAAATTTTCTAGGAGTAAATTCTGTAACATTCTCATGTTGGATACACTATACTGCGCCGCAAAGAGGCATTAAGCTTATTATTTTCAGTTGTTAGTAAGGAAAGATTTGTTCCTCGATAATAGACTAAACCGGAACAACAATAACAACAATAATAATAATAATAATAACAATAATAATAACAACAACAACAACAACAATAATAATAATAATAATTATAATAATAAAATAAAAAAATAATAGACTAAACCGAAATAATAATAATAATAAAATTTTCTCTGCCACTCGGTGTCACGGGACATTCAAGTCACATACGACAACATCATGATATTTGAAATGTTGCAGTACCCAAAGAATTAATGCCCTATTTTCAATTCATGGCAGGCGGTTTTGCATAAACATCAACCCTTAAATAATATGGTCTTCATTTTTATTTAACATGGAATAGAATTGCATTCAGTAGAATAAATTAAACTTACTGGGGCTAACGTTTATATTTGCGCTTAGTTTAGTTGAGCTTGTACAGATAATACATTTGGTTAAAATTTGGGAATTAGAAAAGTGTTTTCCAGGATACAAAAGCAAAGCTCACTTTTCTTATTTCTAAACGGAGTTATAGCATCACCTTTTATTAAAGCTATCTCGTTTATTCGACGCTCGTCGGCTAGCTATTAAAAGTAACTCGAATTGTTTAATACTTAATCAAAACCGATAAAATCTGATTTATTTGTAATTATATGTGCAGTATTCCTGCAATCGACAAGAAAGAACTTACTGTTTGTTGAAGTGTCGAACGTACATGTAGAAAAATGTTTCCTGGGCCTCCTGTTAAATGTTTATATCTACATTGGAAATTCTTGTAATTAGGTCGCCCGCAATTATAGTAAATAATTTTCGTCCTATTCAAAGGGAGGTGAATTGCATTTGAAAAATTCCGGTTTTCATTCAAGGTAAAGAATATCATTTTATTTTGGTGTATTTAAGTGGACATTTTTAGATTTTATAATATTTATAGATTGCTTTTAATAATATTTATAGATATCGTATCTAAATAAAACATTATATATCCACTAATTATTATCCACTAGTATTGACGGTGACATAAGTGATACTCTCTTTACAATCAATAAAACAACTTAATTAAACTTTTATTAAAAATTAAATTAGCAATTTGGGGGATCAAAATTAGTTTAATTGATTTTGTCATCTGACATCTAAAGTTTGTAGAATCCATGCTGATTTACTTATTTTCTTACTTTAATCGCTGTTCTAATTATTTTTATCCATAAATGCAGGAGTAAACATCTTCTCATCGGAGTTCAACACATTTGTAAATATAAGGTGGTTTTGTTGTCAGAATAATAATTAGTGGATATATCATGTTTTATTTAGATACGCAAGAATACAAAAAACTAATTATAAGACATAGGCAACATAATGATTAATAACAGATGTGACTTAAATCCATGGGTAAAAAACATTTTTTAAGATTAAAAACATAATGTATACCCTAAATTTTTAAAATAAGCCATCGTAGCACGTTCTGGAGCAGTCTGATTAAATTGATTATTAAATAAAAGACCCCTTCTAGTAATCAATAAACCGAAAAAATTAAACGGCATGAATTATCTCCCTTTAGCTTTTATAGGAAATAAAAATCGACCCAGTTTCCAACAGAATTAACTAGTAGCAATTAACAACATAATTGGAGTACCTCCCTTCCTAATTGTCTTTAGAAAAGATTTGGAAACATTCAAGTAGAATAACAATATATTTTAAAACATTAAATAATAATAAATAGATGAGAAAACCTCACTCTAAATGTTGCACAAGGACTTATATATATAATACAGCCTTTTCATTTATTTTCATATTTAATTAAACTTTAAACCTGAAATGGTCTTAAATCTAAGTACCACAATAACGATAATCTGTAAACATTACTTGCCACTAATACGAAACTAAAATTAACCGTAACGTTATTGCAAGGTTGTTACAGCCATATTATAAATATAGAAATAAACATTTAAAAAAGCATTTTTATAAAAAAATAATTATTGGAAAATAATGAAACAACGAGTTGTACTTAAGGAACTCAACGAATGGGATATATAAAAACAATTAAATGGCTTAGGGTTTTCTGTGAAAACTTCTTATGACTATGTTCTTAAATAAAGATAGGAAAATTAGGCGACATTTTGATATATTTATATGGGGCTTTCCGTAACTACAGCAAAGGTAAATGTTTCTCACATGCTTTTTCCGTTAAGGCCATATTTCTTTTTTCTTTCTCTTCAAAAATGATCTATTGTCAAAAGTGTGCTTATTCATAAAGTCTGAAGAAATGCTGGTATTAGAAACTTTTCAAACGATATAATGTTTGAAATTGTTCGACTGGACATGGAAACAATTGTAAAGTAAAATGTAATACACTTTTTGTTGTCATCAACAGATCATTTTTGAAGTCTTGATTTTACTTCGACAGTGTATAAATGCTCAATTACGAAATGTGATAATTTTGTAGCTTACTCCTTAAGTCAATTTTTTTTTTGCTTAAAACTCATTGGTACATGAAAACTTACTGAATTACATGCCCTCAGTATATTACATACAAGCATATATATATATATATATATATATATATATATATATATATATATATATATATAAAGCTGAATGTGCGTGTGTGTGTCTGGTCACGAGTAGTCTCGTATATGGTTGACTATTTAAAAAAAACTGATTACATATAATGATACAAGATGTATCGAGGATCAGAAATAGGATATATATATATATATATATATATATATATATATATATATATATATATATATATACGTAAGGAGTATAATCAGAGAAAATATCAGTTTAGGTGGAAGAGTCCAGTTGAACAGACGTGGCGAGCGACCGGGAGATGGTGGCCGATCGTAATATCTTCTGTACGCCGGGGAAGCTCTCATGACAGAATATAGCAAAAATATATTAAAAGAAAAGCGTATGAGTTCCAGATGAGTAACATAACGAAAAAAGGTTTCATTAAAATATAACGCAATACTTGATGGTTGTCTTTTTTTGATGAATCTTCATTACAGCTGTTTCAGATCCGTGGACCAAGACCTCAAGCTGTTTCTGTAATGTAAACCCCTGATAGTTGTTATCCGCCTCTTGCGTAAAGTACTGTCTGTAAAATGTTATTCTATGCGTTTGTTGGACCGTATTTATAAGGTACCCACATTAATACATACTTAAACGATGATATTGTCGCCCTGGGAATGGCGACATAATTCCATTTCCGTTTGAGAAAAAACAGTATCGTTTTTGTTGCTGATCATCTACAAGTTGGCCAGTTGTGTACAAATCGCAAGAGCGATATGAGCCTTTTATCATGGCTAAAAGTGCCACAGAGCGAGATCGGGGATGCACAGCTAAACAACATGATACCGATTAAAATTATGATAACATGACAATTTCAAGCACCTTTAAATGCATCGTTGATTTGCCATTAATAACAGGCATATGACCAGGGTGATGAGAACATCGTTTCCTGTGAGTGTAGTGGTCTTTTATGTGGTTTAATTGAGGGATGCATCAAGCAACCTCACATCTTAGAAGTCGGTTGAAAGTCAACAGAAATGTGTCCCTTGATATGCTGTGTGATTATCCCCTGGTGCAATCAAGTAGCCCTGTAAGACCTTGGGTGTGGAAGCTGAAAATGAGTCCGGCCCAAGTCCAAAGAGATCTAGTATTTGCTTAAGAAGGAGTACTATGGCTTTGTACCCTTCTCTCCCTTCCTCCTCCTCCGACTTTAACCCTTCGGACTACGTCATTTGGTCATACGCCGATAACATCACAAACAATCACTCCCACCACACCAAAGCAAATCTGAAAACAGCCATTCGCTGAGTATTCGTGCCGTGATTATAGAAAAGACATGCTCTCAGTTCAGGAGGCGTATCGAGTCGGTGATTGAGGCTGAAGGCAGCAATATTGAATACATATCAGGTCTACTTTATAATGAAGTAACCTAATTTAATTTTTTGATAAAATTTTTAAACAAACTTTAGTATCGTTTTCCTTAGGGCGACAACTTTATCATTCCACCCTTCATATTTGCACAAATACAACACGTCATAACACACACACACACACACACACATGTATATATATATATATATATATATATATATATATATATATATATAAAACTAGACGACCACACACACATTTTATACACGTAGTACATGTACACATTCTATAGACACATTAGGTAAACTCGGCACAAAAATTAATGGGGCGTGTTGTACTTGTAATAACATAATAATATACCTTATAAAATAATAATAATAATAATAATAATAATAATAATAATAATAATAATAATAATAATAATAATAATAATAATAAGATATTAATTAAAGTATTTTAATGTGGATAACGATCCTGGGATAATATCAGTATACGGTCCCGCCACAAAGAGATAACTGATGTGAATGACATTTTCTTTGTAACGGAAAAAAACAAAGTCTAAAATATTAAACAATACTGAGGTAAATTTATTATTTGGAAGTATTTAGTCATTGTTTGAGTTGGAGAACTGACTCTTAGTTCAAATCCGCAGTCGTCTGACTTGTGAGAACCGGCGTTGAGAAACTTGGCGTATAAGGGGGTGGAGGCTGATTATTCAATCAGGACAGACCAGATAATGACGTTTGGACGTGCACTGACCAGCGGAGAGTTCTATGTATGTCCAAGCACCATCCCACTGATGCGTACATAAAGCGCCGCAAAGCAAAACGAATCAGTTGCGCGCCAATTTTTTTAGGATTTTGGAGCTTTGGGAAGATAGTCATATGCCCCACCACGCGCTGCGAAGAGAACTCTTCCATTTCCGGAGCATTAAATCCCTTAGAGATAAAAAACGAAAGGCACCGTTTGAATAATGTTGAAGACTACCAGAAAAAAAGAAAATTATTTTCGACATTTTTATTTTTTATTTTGTTAAAAACTGTACATATTTTTTAATTTTTTTCTTCTCGTGAATAATAAATCAAGGGACTAATTTATATGTAATATATTGATGCTGTAGATATTCAGAGTAAATTAGACGCTCTGATGATATTGTACTTATTTTATTAAAACTGCAAAAGTATTTATCCAAGCTAGCAGGGAACCCGTCGTAGCTACGCCGTAAAATATTCTTAAATATGTTGTTTTTATTTTGCAAGTTTTGTTTATACTATAATAGAGTAAATGTTCTTTCATTTTTGGATGTTATAAAATTACGATTTCATATTAAAAATATATCTATATAACTTGGGTTCATCAGTTTAAATCGAAACCGAATCCGAAACATACATATATATATATATATATATATATATATATATATATATATATATATATATATATATATATATATATATATATATATATATATATTAAATTGTAATTCAATGAATTTCAAAAAACTCTCATTGAAATGAAATGAAGTGGTTGAGTTTTATATCAAAGAATTTTTATTATTCTAAGCAAGACAAAGAATGTTTTAGAAAATTAATCTCCTTAACCTATAGGGTTCGATGTCTACCATCTCATCAGAGGAGAGAAAATATTAGCAAATAGCTATAAAGGTATGCACCCTATTTGCTAAACTCAGTGAGACATGGAGAGTAAAAGTGAAAATAATACATTTATCAGAAGTCCTGTAGCAGGAGGATTTGTAGAAAAAGGATATGAATGTTTTTGTTGATCCAACTTGCTTGGTAAAATCCATATTATACGTTCTTTACATCCGTTTGGTAATATATTTCCAAGCTATATAATGGGTAATCCGCATAGTTGTGTATATATCCGAATCGGGCAAGTGCTTGTTTAAATTTGTTTTGGGTCCAGCGAAAATAAATTCAAAGTCTGGTGGAAACCTTTTCATTAGAGGTTTATAGTATTTTTAGTGGGGCGAAGTTTTAGGGAGAGCAGGTAGTGGTAAGTGGTAGGAGGTGGGGTGAGACATATGTGCATATTCATCCTAATATACACATGAACACACATATACAAACACACACATACACACAATATACATATATACATATACATACAAATACACATCCACGCACACATATGTACGTATACACACGCATATATATAAACATATATATACATATACATACATATACACACATAAACATACATACATCTATATAAATAGATATCTCTTCAAGTAGAATCTAAGAATCATAAAGTTTGACTGGTCGCTTAATTGAGGTCAGGTCGTGTACAAGATATAGGAACTTGGTTCGGGGGGGGGAGATAGGGGGAGAAACAAGAAGAATATAGAGATAAGAACAACACCAAAATTAACTAAAAATAAAAAGATGGGCCAAATACGTAAAAGGAATAATTCTTTTTTCCTGGATTTTTACTAGTGTCATCTCAAACCTCATTGTCAATTTAAATCGTATTTGTTCTATCAACTCAAGTTATATATACTGCCCATGAAGTGCTAAGTATTATTAATTTTATACGTATCTATATTTCCCTTAGAAAGAGGATTGACATAAAGTTTAGAATATACTAATGTTTATGAGCTAATTGTGAAATTAATTCTAACATTATTGATGGAACGTTTTATCTTTATTTTATGCTCCTTACGGTAATAGTTCAATGCTAAATACGTTAAAACAAAGGTAATAAAGTAATAATAATACCTTACTGAAAAACGTTTAAAATCAGTAATATCCATAACCTTATGCTGTTACATGATAAGGGCTGTCCCCTTTTCATGTAAGTATAAAAATGGAGAATTTAGTTTAAAATGAAAATGAAATGGCATAGGCGAAATTCGAACCTCGTAATCTAGTTTAGAAATAGATTACGTGTGAGAATTTAAAAATGTAAAACCAAACATTTGTTTAGAATATAGATAAATATTTAAAGGAAAGAATGTTAACTATCAAGTTTGTTATTAAATTTTAAGTTGAAAGAATGCAGCTTATAAGACAATGTTTTAACATATTGAATATAGGTTAAAATTCCTTTTGTAGAAATAGGAAAAGTTTTGGACACGTATGTCGAGGACACGTGAAAGAATGCACATGTTTTAACATGTGTATGGCGTCACGGAAAATAGAAAGTTCGAGAGATAGAGAAAAACTTTAGAGTTAGAAGACAGTCAGTGAGAAAACTCAGAGAGATTCAGACGTCTAGGAGCGAGACGTCACTTCAAGGAAAAAATGTGAAACCTTGAATTCTTGATGATGGAATCACGGCCGTGTGAATAATAAACCATCAAGTGTTTTTTGTAAAGCTCGTCTTGTGTCTTGTGATTCTTATACAAAGGTAAAGTCCAATTGTATTATATATTTGTGTTATATGTCTTTACATACACGTCTCAACATCATCATAACCTCACTCAAATAGCTTTCTTCCCCTTCTGCTTCCATAAACACAATTAAGGAATGAACATTTTTAATATATAAGAATCTCTCCTAACATGAACACTCTCTCTTCTACAACAAGTCTCTCGTACAACAACTTATACAACTTCTCTCTCTCTCACTGAGTCTTACAACATCCCTCACTGTAATAAGACTCCTTCTAAGCATTCTCTCACAAAGACGCTTTTAATGAAACCCTTATGCAACACTTCTATTAATAATATTTAATTGGGGAAATTTTCTACAACTGCATTCCAATATACACGAAGTTACCTATAAATACATGAATACATATACATACACACATACATATATAAACCCCCCATATATATATATATATATATATATATATATATATATATATATATATATACCTACACATAACATATACATACACACACACGTACACATGCATGAACGCGAACAATATATATTTTTACATACTCGCAACCATACATTTAATACACACATACGCTCACTTATTCTATATATACTATATACTTACATCTAAGCCCATATATACCCACATATAACACGTGTTCCATATATACCCAGATATACCCTCATATATACAAAAAATATATATTTAGACATAAAAAATGTATACCATTATTTAACACCATTAATTATAGCAATAATTGGTGTATGTAACTTACCTAAGTTTATCATAGGTATTTTTTATTCTGTAACCCCTACTCTGCTAATTTAACATTAATAAGATGAAAAAAGTGGGATTGTGTAACTATGGTTATAGAATTTAATTAACCTAGTACCGACAGGGATGGCGCATCAATGAGTATAGTTTTTTCTTGTTTATACGTACGGATCTGGAGATTACCTTGCAATGGGGAATTTTTACTCCTTTTCTGGTTAGTAGATGGGGGCGGAATTTTAAATTCTTTAATTGGAAAGCTACATGTTTTTGGAAATACTATTATAATTAGATCTTAGAGTGCAAATTACGTATAGGAGATTTAAAGTATGTTAATGTGCTTATTGTAAGGCTCTACTTAACATGTGCATATATACAAAAAGAGAAAGTTATTTTATGTGTTAAAAGAGGTGATTAAGAACCTATCTTTAGAAAATGAACATTATTATATTAGCAAAGTAATTGTTTAGATTTAAGTCAAGACTGATGTGTATTTAGTACTTTTTCTTGTGTTTACATCTGGACACTAGCTCGTTCTTGGTATTAATTTTTGTTTAGATGGGATAACTAATATAATATTACTGCCAGTAATATTTTGTAAACCTACAATCTCACGTTTACATAACCACTGATTGTTAAATAAAAACTATTCCGAAGTATGTATATATATATATATATATATACATATATATATATATAACTTTAGTTACTTCAGCTAAAATCGAAGCCGAAACTAAAACTTCTGAAAAATTCTGGATAAAATTTTAAAAAAACTTAGTTTACTACGGTACAATCAACTTAAACCGAAAGCATAACTAAGACTAATAAAAAAATTCTTGATAAAATTATTTAAAAAAAAAAAAATAGATCATTTGAGTGGCATTACCATTAATCGAAACCGAAAACAAAACTTATTACGAATTCTTAGTAAAATTATTTATTAAAATTTTATGATTTAGTGCTATCAGCTATAATCGAAACCGAAATCAAAATTATGAAGACGTTTTAGTAAAATTACTTATAAAAGAAGAGGAAGTACATATAAAATAAGCGTGATACAGAAAATAACACACACGCTATCGTATTATTATTGTTATTATTATTATTATTATTATTATTATTATTATTATTATTATTATTATTATTATAGTTGTTGTAGCTGTTATAAGCTAACTTAAAGAAAAACAAATCAGTTGAATAATCGTTTTCAGCAGAAAAAATGATCCTCTAACTACTGAATCCCGCGTCATATCAACCCTGTATTCATAGAAACGACTGGGAACGCGTCGCAGAATTTTGTAGATGCTCACTCTGAATCGTCTTAGATTGCATTTTTAACTCTGTGGACACTGCGGTCTCCCTTGTATAGTATCTTAACCGAAAGCGGTCGGGTCTTCGCACAAGTATAAAGACATTTAAAGCCATGAGCTTAAGAAACTTCTTAATCAAAAACAAATCAAAGATAGATATTATATTCCAACCTAGAAAAGAACACATCGAATATGATCAGTTTAAGACGGGAGCAAAAAGTACAAGAACAACAACAATAATGATAATAATAATGTTCTTGCTTCCATATGATTTATGTTGAAAGAGATGTGATACTATTGACAGTAGCAGTGTAATCTGAATTAGTTTATTTTTGTTAGTTGTTATTAAAAGTCAATATCTCTTCTTTTCTCTCTCTTTTTTTCTCTCTCTCTCTCTCTCTTTCTGTGTATTTTCCTCGCTTTTAAATTTTGCCTTTTTTTCAGACATAAACACCGGACCTGATGATACATTCTCGCCAGGTTATCTAGGTCAGACGACCTTCAGCTAGTAGCATACGCATAACCATTCACTTTCCGAGACTTTAAATACAACGCCCTTCGAAGCACATAAACTTGCAGCAAGGTCAAAGATACACATACTGTCTATTAAATATGCCGGATAAAACAGATGATATATAATACATTATACACTTAATAGCAAAACACAGTAAATCCAATCCACTCTCATATATATTTATGTCATTATATTAGAAAACGCACATCGCTATAGCTTACATAAATTTATTTAGTTCGTTTTCCCATGAAAAAAAAAACAAACAAAAAACTTCCCAAGTTATTGCGTCATGTGAACTATCAAACATGATAGATTGCACACAGACATGCTAAATTAATTAGCTTTCTGAGACTACCTATGTACTGGCTTGCATGTGAAACATTGGCAAAGGTGTTTTGTTTGCCACACCCTTATATGTACACTCCCTATAAAAAGTTTTAAACAAATAACCCGTTTTCCAGATAAAAGTGTGTGATAAAACTTGGTTCCAGTACTGCTACTGACCTGAACGGTATTCCAATTGTAGTGCTCAAAAACCTTCTACCAGAACTAGCGGGCATACTTACAAAGTAATTTAAGCTTCTTAAGGAGAAATGCTTCCAAAAACCTTCAAAAATTCCATCAATATACATTGTATTTAAGAATCCAGGTGATCGGTCATCTCCCACTCAGTAAAGATCAATAAGTCTCATATGCATCATTTGTAAGCTGCTGGAATCTGTGTTAAATAGAGAAGTAGTCAAACATCTCAGCAAACGCAACCTTCTCTGTGACGTGCAATATGGTTTTCGTCCTGCTAGATCTACAGCAAACGTGCTTAAGAGTTATATCTCATAGGATTAGCGAATCTCTCGAGGGAGGCGTCCGCTCTAGAGCAATTTGTCTTGAGATATAAAATGCTTTAAATGAGGTATGGCATAATGGTCTTCTTCACAAGATCTCCAACTATGGTATAGCTGGAAATGTCTTCTGAATTATTAAATCATTTATCTCTCATAGGCTTATAAGTGTAGTGATTGATGGGCACAAATCAGTAGCTCCCAGTAATAATGCTGAAGTATCTCAGGGTTATACCCTTGGTCCAACTCTCTTCCTGATCTACATTAACTATCTTCGAAATAACATCCTTACATCATTCATAGACATTTATGCTGATTACACTATCATCAAAGACCATAAATGACCACGTTCTCTCTACCTTGATCATGAGAATGCTGTACAATAGGGAAAGAGGTGGATTGTTACCTTAAATGGGTTTAAAACCAGGATCATATCCCTTAAAAATATACGCTCTGATACAAATCTTACACTGGTTAAAATGGATGGCTCTCGTCTTGATAAGGCTTTATGTTTTGACCAGCTTCTAGCCTTGACCTTTAATCATGACCTGAAATAGAACACGTATATCAAATCCATTGCCAGATCGCTGATAAAATAGTAGGGATCCTTCTACCCCCCCAGTAGATATCGCACTCCTGATAAAATTCTCCACTAACATAAAAGCCAGGGGCGGCCAGCGATTGCGTACTGTTTCCACATCTGGGCAGGAGCTGCGAGATGAAGGTCACCCTGCCTTGACAGAGTTCAAAATAGACTTCGTAGCGTAGTGGGGGTTCTCTTTTTCCTTCCTTGCAACCTCTTTCCCACAGAAGAGACGTTACCAGCCTGTATCTGCTTTATCGTTATTTTCATAGCAAGTACTCAGACGAGCACTTGCGCTGAAAATAACGATAAATCAGAGACAGGCTCGCTTAGTCCTTTTTGTTAGAAAGAGGTTTTAGGAAAAAGAAAAGCCCATCCTCCACTATGGTACGCAGTCTTTTTTTAACTCTGCCAAAGCAAGATAAGTCATCCTTGCAGCTCCTGTCCAGATTTGACAGCAGTACTCCACACATTGGACGCACCTGGCTCTTATATATGTAGAGTATTGCATGAGTAGGTAGATATCTACTTGCTTTATAGAACGACCCACTCATTTTTCCAGCAACCTTGGCAATATATTTGATGTAAGTATCCCATTTTTGATCTAGAGTAAAGGTCAAACCCAGAAGCTTGTCACAACATGGAGGCTCTTCATGACGAGAGCCATTCACTTAAGTTGATACCAGATAGAAATCTGAACGTTGATGATGTAAAGATAGAAGCTTAGTTTTAGATGCATTAAAAGTAACCAGACACTTTTTCTTCACTGTGATTCAGAGAGATTCAGAGAGAACTTGGTCGTTTACGTCCTTGGGCGTGCTATCGTAGATGGTAGTGGCATCAGCAAAAATGTGTACGAATGATCTAAGGATGTGATTGGGAAGATCGTTAATGTAGATCAGGAAGAGAGTTGGACCACAGATGGACCCCTGAGGGACTCCAGCATACATACTGAACATTTTATTTCTGCCCATCAACCACTACTCTATGAACCTATTAGAGATAAATTATTTAATAATTGAAAAACCTTTTCCAGCTATACAATAGCTGGAGATCTTGTGAATTAGACCTTTATTCCCTACTCGATCATAGCTGTTTCGGATGTCAAGAGTAATTGCCCTAGAAAAGAAATCTCACTCGAGAGATTCGCCAATCCTATGAGAAATAACTGTTAACATATGTGTTGTAGATCTAGCAGAATGAAAACCATATTGCATGTCACTAAGAAGGTTATTTTTGCTGAGGTAGTTGACTACTTCTTTATTTAAAACAGATTCAAGTAACTTACTCGACGCACAGGAGACTAATTGGTATGTACTGAGAGGAAGATGATCGATCATCTGAATTTTTAAATACAGCGCATACCAATAAGATTTTCCAAGGTGTTCGAAAGTAATTGTCCCTAAGACAATTCTTACACAGCTTTGTGAGTATGGGAGCTTGTTATGGTTGAAGCTTATTGAGCACTATAAATGAAATGCTGTCGAGGCCAGTTGCTTTACTGGAATCAATGTTTTTTTTTTATTAGCTTGGCAACATCACGTACAGATATTTGTATGTCACATAGCGTGTTTTCTTATACAGGAGAACATGCGGGAGTTGGCGGCCTATTTCTTTGCAAATATGTTGGCTTTGTCTGCAGCTGACGAGATTACCTACTGTCCATTAATGCTAGTTTGGATAGAGTACACGCTTCTGTTCAGGATCCTAATTACTATTTGCCACAAATGGACGGACTGATCATACAATTTTCTCTCGGTTTTCATTGCCCTTTTACAGTTGTTACTGCCAGTCCTGAAATCGGCTTTTGTCCGGAATTTACCATTCTGTCAGGTCTGATAATATAGAGTGCACATCATTTTTAAACATGAAACGCAGATATAGTTCCAATATAAATGAACAAGAGTTATCCCATATATATTATTCCTTAATTGGAAATTTATTTTGAGATGAGCATTATATGTTAATTTTATTTTTATTTCGGACTATTAGTCTCATCTTTATTAGTTGTTGTTTTTTTTAAATCTTTTTGAGAAACGTTGTGAACCAATAAAAAAAAGATTTTAAAAAAACAACAACTAATAAAGATGAGACTAATAGTCCGAAATAAAAATAAAATTAACATATAATGCTCATCTCAAAATAAATTTCCAATTAAGGAATAATATATATATATATATATACCAATCGGTACGGACCCGACTATGGAAGATCAGATAATAAATAAATGTGGATTTATAAGATCAAAGAATCCAACCTTGATCGCCCATCGGGGCCCGTGGCGCAGTTGATAGAGACGTTGAATCTCTACGGTTCCAGATGAACATTGTCTGAAGATAGCGGTTTCAATCCCACCCAAAGCGTGCCAGAGGTAACTGGAGGTAAAATGTGGTGAGACGACAACAACTACGGATGGCAGTGATGGCTGAGAATGCAGTTAGGAAATTCGAAGTTCCTATCCGTCGCGGTTACCACCTGACGAAGGCCAGAGGAAGTTGGCCGAAACGTTGTGAACCAATAAAAAAAAAGATTAAAAAAAAACAACAACAACTAATAAAGATGAGACTAATAGTCCGAAATAAAAATAAAATTAACAAGAGTTATCCCAGTAACTCATAGAGTATCAATATACTGTACGATGAAGAGGTACGGCTGAGGACTTATTATATTTCGTTTTATTTTTACTGATACAACAGAGTGGTTGGAAAATCGCATTGAAACAGGGCAAGTTGTAAGGGATAGATCTATGAGACTTGCATATTGATTGTCCGTATCGGGCACACAGGTGGGTTTGCGAACAATCTGAGTAAGATGATAACCAATGGATAAATTGTTATATAAATTCCCCTTATCATTTGTTTTGTTTGAGTGGGTTAACCATTCCACGTTGAGAACATTGAAGCGAGTATTTTTGATACATGTTAAAGACAAATACGGTTTTGAACCCTATGTAACACTTCTTATTTTCATCTTTGTAATAAATAAATAAAAGGTGATTCTTCTGCGAATTAAATTTTACAAGTGACCTTTTTTAATTTCAAATTTGTATCTCAATAACAACGTCACAATAGAAAATCTTTGTAAAAAGTAGAATCTGTTTTATTATTTTTTTATAAGTTTTTTTATTAATACGAATGTGTTTGGGTATGTTTTCTTGTATATATATATATATATATATATATATATATATATATATATATATATATATTTACAAAGACTTTTCATATCTATTTTCAAATGTGTATCTCAATAACAACGTCACAATAGAAAATCTAGGTGGAGACTAGAAAGCTGATTGGCCAACTAGAAATCCTCAACATATATAAAAACAAGAAGCAACGACAGAATTCGCGCATAAGCCTGACGAATCCTATAGTTGGATGAAACGCAGAATATTCAGTGTAGCTTAATCGCCATATATATTTTATAAATTACTATATATATATATATATATATATATATATATATATATATATATATATATATATATATATATGCTAGCAGAAGCACTCGTCGTGGATTGGGTTCTAAAAACGCCTACAGAAAATGGACTGTGATTGATGAAAGTATGATAGGTTATGAAAAGGAGGGGGTTGTAAAGAGATGGATTTTGATCCTCAAAAATTTTACCCTAAGCAAAATATGATGAAAGTACAGATAAGTGTCGAAAAAAAAATTGTTTATATCAACTTTGTTTCCATTCGTAGCCAAGTTCCGGCTTGTTTTTTTTGGGGGGGGGATTTCACTTTAATAAGAACGTGAATTTATGAGGTGAATCCATTCGACACAATATGATTAAACTCCAAAAAAATAATAAAAGCTAACGTCAATTAAGATAAAAGTTAACCTGTTATTGTGGACCATCACCCCTTTAAAAAAAAAACCTTGTTAAACTTTGTAACATATTTACATTCTATGGAGGTCAGGCGCGAACGAACACCCAATAATTTTATTATTCCATATTTCTTCAAACTGAAACATAATTATAAAAGTATACTTACGAAAATAGATATGAAAAGTCTTTGTTAAAGTTTGTGCCATATCTCCATGTAGAATAAAATAATGAGTCTTTACTTCCTTTAGTAAAATAATCTGAAACAGCAAAATGAGATATTAAAAAAGTAAACACGTAATTACTTACGTTTTTTAAAGCAATAAATCGATATGAATATGAATAAGAAGAAAATGGCACCCATTTCAAGCAGAACAGCTTCGTTTCAGTTTTACAGTATTGAACGGTGTAGTATTGCGTCGTCGGATTCAAGGTTGTACAATTGTAATGTAAAGAACATGCAGAAAAGGTTGTAATCAACTGAATCCATTCTAGTACACTGACAAAAAAGGTTAAACAAACATATAATTAAAAATTAAAAAAAAGTTATGTAATTGTTTTTTTAAAAAGATACGTAATCACGTGAGCAGGATTTTTGCCTTCTTTTGACCCGATAACAAGTACCGTTCTTATTTTTTATTATTTATCTTTTTATCTATTTTCGAAAGAGTGCCACGTGCAAGTTGAGAATGAAAAAAAACAGAGTTATGCAAAATTTGTGTCGAGAATAGTCTAAAGTTCCGATTATTCTTTGGGGGGGGGGTTCACTTTAATAAAAACGTGAATTTATGAGGTGAATTTATTCGACACAATATGATTCAACTCCAAAAAATTAATAAAATCTAACGTGAATGAAGATAAAAGTTAAGATGTTATTGTGGACCCTCGGCCTTACAAAAACCTTGTTAAACTTTGTGACATATTTGCATTCTATGGAGGTCAGGCGCGAACGAACACCTAGTAATTTTATTATGCCATATTTCTTCATAATGTAATTATTCCATATTTCTTCAAACTGAAACATAATTGTCAAAGTATACTGACGCAAATAGATATTCAAAGTATTTGTTAACGTTTGTGCCATATTTCCATGGAGTACAGGCGCGAACGCAGACTCCACAATTTTATACCATCCCTATTTTAATTGAAACATACTTATCAAAGTATTCTGATGTACATCTATATCAAAAACCCTTGTAAACGTTTTTTTTGGGGGGTTTTCATGTTTTTCCATACTTTGGGAGTAAGGCGCGAACGCATTCCCCACAATTTTTATAAACCACCGTTCTGCCAGATCAAGAGTTCCTCGATACATCTTGTATCATTATATGTAATCAGTTTTTTTTTAAAATAGTAAACCATATAGGAGGCTATTCGTGACCAGACACACACAAACATTCAGTTTATATATATATATATATATATATATATATATATATATATATATATATATATATATATATATATATGTTTCAAGTTTATAAAATTCAAGAGTTTATGTGAAGGTTGTGCCAAAATGAAAATTCTAAGGTCGCAAGAGAATGAGCGATTGGAACCAAGGTATGTGACGTTTATTATGTTATTTAGAGGGATAGTATTACAGTTTTTGGAGACATGTTTTGCAGGATTCTCGCCTTCTTGGTGCTGATCAGAAGGCCAGCTATGTTTTAGGTGTTGTTGACTACGACGGTGCAAAATGTGAAAATTTATAAAAATAGAATTTGCCAGGTAATAGTCGAAAGACGTCATTTCGATTATGCATGCCTAACGTTATAACTATAGGTTAATATTTCAAGTTTTTGCGTTGAAGCAAACATGTCTTCATAACTTTCGGATGCCATCAGGGCCAGTTGCTTTACTGGAATCTAGGTTCTTGATTAGCTTGGCGACCTCATGCACGGATATTTGTATGTTACTTAGCTTGTTCTGTGTTATAGGAGGAAATATGGGGAGTTGATGGCCTTCGTCGCATAGGGTGGAATTAGCTGCAAAGTTCTTTGCAAATAGTTTGGCCTTGTCTGACGCTGACGAGATGACCTCTGGTCCATTGATAATGGTTGGGATAGAACGCACACTTCTGTTCAGGATCCTATTTGTTATTTGCCAAAACTGGTGGGAACCAAGCCGCTGATCAGCTACCTTGGATTTAACAGACTGTACATATAGCTCTCTTGCATTTTTATTACTCTTTTTCAGTGGTTCCCGACAGTCCTGAAAGCAGCTTTAGTCTCAGTGCATCTATTACGTTGGTAGCCATGGAAAAAGTGATTTCTGTGTGCGATAGCAGTAGCACGTTCTGGGGAGAACCATGGCTGTCTGTTAGGTTTTTGTTGGAATTTTTTAGATGGTGTGAAATGGTCTATGCCTACAATTTACCATTCGGTCAGATCTGATACTATAGAGGACACTTCCTTTTTAAACATGGAGTGCAGAGGTAAATTAGATATTAATGTACGGAAGCTATCCCAGTCAGCCATAGAGTATCGGTATACAGTACGGTGGAGGGGGTACGTCTGGGGGCTTCTTCCATTTCGTTCTTATTTTAACTGATACGACAGAGTGGTCGGAGGATCCTAGAGGAGAATGAACGGAACATGAACATAGCTCAGGGGAAGTTGAGAGAAAAAAGGTCTAGGAGGCTTGCATATTGACCGGGTGTATCGTGCACACGGGTGGGTTCGCGAACAATCCGAGCGAGGTCATAAGCAATGGCAAAATCATGACAAAACCTCCCCTCATCGTCGGTCTTATTTGAATGGGTCAGCCATTCCACGTCATGGACATTGAAGTCACCACAGATGTGGATGTTAGTCGAGGGATGTGAAGACAGTATGTGTCTGTTTTCTCAGATATGCTCTTAAAGATAGTACCTCCACTGTTGTGGGGCCGATAGAGAGCAAATATAAATGCAGTGGTGTTAGCAAGTGCAACCCTGAAGCACATATAGGGTAAATTAGGATCTTCTCTAGAGATATCCCTGCCACACGAGAAGCCATCCTTAATGTAGGCACATATTCCATGCCCATAGCGATCTTGTTCCTTCTTAAACGTAAAGCATTATCCTCTCTCTAGAATTGCAAAGCAAGCACTGGCGCAGCATCGTACAGTAATACTCTGGCATTCTATTGTATATATTTTGTAGTGGATGATCACCGGATCACTTCTCCTACACGGTCCATGTTTTAGTGCGTTGGCCAAATTCCGCGCGAAAGTAGGTTGTTCTAGCTGAATGGTCGCACCTGAAGCAAAAGTTGTTCCCTCAAAAATGTGCCTTGGCTTCCTTATCAATATGCACACCGCCAAATTTCTTGATTACGTCCATCCCCAGAAAGAGGTCAATCCCCGATGGTTAGCTGTCAACGGTCAATAGGTCAGTCTTCAGAGGATTCTTATTGGCTAATGTTTATGTTATGCTTCCAACACCATGGCTTAACAGACACTTTCGTCCTACCATCAAAAGTACGGTATTCTTCCGTACTTTAGGTTGATATAACCATTCACTTACAACCGATGATGAGCAGCAAGAATCTCCCAACCCTATCCGGTATAGGCTGTCGATCTTAACCTTTATCACGGAGGGGGCATCTTTTCTAGTTTATGAGGGAGTTGTGCTGGCATTTCCCCCCTTGCCACGTTTTCCGGACACCTTGATGCCACATTCCCTTGCTTCTTGCATCGATAACTGTATATCTCTGGATGAATACGTTCTGCTTTGCCTCCAGTCTACCGGTAGTCTCTAGCAAAGTGATTGGAAACTCCAAACTTGTGGCACCGCACTGTAATTTCATCCTGCTGGCCAGAGGTTGAAGGTTGGTCCATAGGTACATTAGAAAGAATTATGCGTCTCCTGATTGCTGCAACGACAGATTCATCCACTTCTGCATCCTCCGTAATAATAGCACAGGCACTCACGAGTATCTGTTCAATTGTGGAAGATCTTCGCAACTGTTGCCTTACAAAACGAGGAAGTCTTGACACGAAAGCGAAACTGAGCCATCGATCAGAGGGGTGTTCTTCTATTAACCGTGCAAGTCCTGTAGGTCACGCAGGTATTCCTTGACAGTTTCCTCAGGGCGCTAACGACTGGAGGCAAAGTTGTCATATGCCACAAAGTGTTTTGAGAAAAATCAACGAGGAGAGCTTGTTTTATCTGCTTCAAATCTTCCTTTTGGTCATGTATTAATCTCCGTTATACGAACAGTGCGCTACCTCTTAGCCTGCGTGGTAAAACATGCTAAGAATTGTCAACACCACACATTTCACACACTAGTTCACCCAGTTGAATACTGTGTAATCAGGTGAGATGTCATGAAATTAAGTAATAAGAGGGATATTTAATGCTTTGACTGCCATTTGTAAGCCGAAGTAGCTTGAAAATCGCGGTGTTCTTCAGGCTTACTTTCTTTCGCACTTTGTGAAATTTTCTTAAGGTAAGGACATTCCTCCCGCCATTTTCTCTGCTTACGCAAAAGCATAGTCGTTTATCTGCCCGAGTTCGGTCTTTTATTCATTTGAAATCTCGGGAAATCTCGCGGTTAGTTTCACCCTCTTTCCCATAAAACTAACCACCCCTACCATTCTTCTTCCTCTTTTTCCTCTTCTATTTCTTCTTCTTTTTTCTCTTCTTCTTCTTCTTCTTCATTTTCTTCTTTTTTCTTTTTCTCAGCCCGCTGTATTGATAGAAAACAGAAAAGACATTCTGTCTTTTGGAGGTGAGCGTTTAAGAAGAATTATTGATACACAACTCCATAAGATAACCGAGAAAACTAATAGGGAATACATTAAAACGAATTTTTAATAAAATATGCAATTTAGTTAAAACTTTAGATGAAGAATGTAATACAACGACCCACATTTAACAAATTTGTATTTTTAAATAAATAGAAAAAATATCAATACAGGAAAAAGACAAATTTATAGAAGAATACATACATATATATATATATATATATATATATATATATATATATATATATATATATATATATTCATATATATTCTTCTATAAATTTATATATATATAAACACTAACTAAAAAAAGTATAACTTCTACATAATTAATTCACTCTAATTTATTTAAAAGTTGCTTGATAATTTGTAAAGTGTTCTCATAACGGTTTGATTTACTATTAATAAAACAATTTTGAATCAGGCATAGTAGAATATTGCTTGCCATTGACTTTTGTGCAAATGCCAGGTCTTGAAATATTCGATTATATAATTTATTTCTGATTTCTTTACAAATACGTTCTGATATCGACAGTGAAAATATTTCCATTCAAATTTATTTAAATTAAATTCATATCAGCTTTTTAAAATTATTTTGTGAAGTTGTTTTTATATGACTACATAATATTTACGATAGTTTGTCACAAAAAGACCTTGGCAGGATCTAACCGCATTTCTAAAAGCACAAAATATTTCAAATAAAACCAATTATTTTAATGAAATATTGAATAACATTTCCATATTGATTTTATGCGTATTAATTTATTCTTTTACGAAACTAAAACAAATAGGCTAAATGAAATATCATCTCCGATAAAAATAGCAGAATGGAATACAAAATTTAAAATAAATATATTGCCGTAATATATTGGAGCGCTACATAATAAATTTAGCGCGCCCGTTCTTATATAAATAATAAAACAGTAAGACACGATTATTCTTGCTAATTTCATAAAGGAGACTATTTAAAAACATCAGAATCTTTATGTTGGAGTATAACGGATGTCGCACTTAAACGTGCAGTGTTGTTAAGCGCTTTTTAATAAGACTCATGAATAAATTGCTAATCGACACACTATACGAAATTGCTAGTATGCAAGGGTCATTCTTAAAAATTAACCGATTTTGATAGAGATTGCCTATAGAGTATTTGTATATTAGGTCAAATAATTGGTTACATAAAATGCCTAAGATATAAGGCAGAAGATATTTAACAGAAAAATAAATTAAGTGTTACAAAATAGCAGAATATTGTTTAAATAAAATTGCCAATTAAAATTGTAACTTAATCAAAATTCTATGAAAACATAGTCAAATGAGGTAAACTATGTAAAAAAGCATATATATTGTATTTAATTGAGAAGACAATTCGTGCGGATGTTTAATTAGGATTTAAAATGATGTATTTTAAAATACGTTTTCGTTATAATACCTTTACTTATCATTGAAAAGAGCACTGGTCATTCCTTCATTTCAAAATGTGAATCTTTTTACAAAATCTTACGGCCTAGAAAGTTTGAAACCTGAAATCACTCACTGCGTCATTAAATAACATAAATCAAATGCAAACATAAAACAACACATTGTGATATGTTCATAATCCAAGGATTCTTTTATTTTGTACATGAACTATAACGCAGATGTTAACTGCTCTCATACTGTAACGATACTGAGCAAAATCTTTTGGTATTTGCATTGGTCGAATTAAAATTTCTTCTAAAGGTCATAAGAGCATACGTGTTGGGTCTAAAATATTTCTTCTAGAATATAATAGTGAAAGGGAGAGTGTACATTAATCTTATTCTGACTGCCTTTCAGTTTCTATCACCCTCTCTCTATATATATA
Source organism: Euprymna scolopes (assembly GCF_053919585.1). NCBI lineage: Eukaryota > Metazoa > Mollusca > Cephalopoda > Sepiida > Sepiolidae > Euprymna > Euprymna scolopes. Next base: position 85,837,883 of record NC_136515.1, read on the forward strand.
TATATCGCAATTTCTCTCTCTACATCTCTTTCCACATTTATATATATATATATATATATATATTTACATGGGTTCACCACTTATCAAGGCCCGGAAGCCACTCGAGGGCAAGGGTTTTTTTGTGTACAATAATCAATGGGATAATATCGTAGTAATAGTTGGTATTGGAGATTTGATAAAGTGTCTTACTTAAGGGAGCGATTAATCAGGAATTTGTTTATGTTGGACTTGAAGACGTTACAGGTGTAGTCAGGTGGGAAACAGGCAAACGGAAGAGATTTCCGCAGGCGTGCACTTCTAAGTAAAAAGCTATGTTCATGGAATCTACGTTTTGATTTAGGCACAGATAAGGAGTGGGGGAAATTACTGACAGTGGTTTTAGCTAGACGAGTGTTTATCATGAAGGATTGGGGAGAGCGCAGAAATTGGAGCTCGGACGAGCACTTACCATGGAAATAACGATAAAACGAAGACAGGCTCGCAGCGTCTCTTCTCTGGGAGAGAGGTTGCAGGGAAGAGAAGAGAGCATCCCTCACTATGCCACGAAGTCTATTTTGTACTTTGTCAAGTCAGGATAGACTATTTTTTAAGCTCCAGCCCAGGTGTAGTAGCAGTACTCCATCTGTAGACTACTTTGCTTTTATAGAGATAAAGAATTGCATCAGTAGTGAGATTAAAGCTTTAATTGAAGCCTATCCTTGTAAAACCACGAGAAATTACTGTTGAAGTCGATGTCGAGCACTCAACATTCGTTCGCCATTTAAAGCAAATAGGGAATGTAAAAGAGCTGTATAAATGGCTACCGAATGAATTAAACGATAATGATAAAAACATTTTTTTTTGTAAGGATTCATCTGCGCAACAAAAACGACACATTTATCTAACGGGTTCTGCTGTGTGATGAAAAATGGATCCCTAACAAAAATGGTAGACGTTCAGTCGTTTGATGTTGGGGAAACTTCGCAACCCTTCCTGAAGCCGGAATTGCTCCCCCAAAAGGTTATGATGATGCTTGCTGATCTGTGGGCGATCTCATAGATCAAAGCTTCTTGAATCCGGGCGCAACGATTACGGCGGGAAAGTACCGCCGTAAAATTAACAAAAAGAACCAGAAGCTCCAACATATATGTGTTCGAGAGTAGTCAATATGAAGGGAGTAATTCTCTTCCATGACCATGCGCGCCCGCATGTTGGTCAACTGACCCAGCAGAAGCTGAGGGAGTTTGCTACGAGATTCAGTCATATCCGCCATAATTACCGGACGTCTTGACCAGCGATTATTACTTTTTCAAGCAACATAGACAACTTCCTTCGCGAAAAAGGCTTTGAAAGCCGAGATGAGACCGAATCGGCCATTAATGACTTCATCGATTCTAGATCGCTAGATTTATGTGCTAATGACATGAATAAAGTTGTTTAACTTTGGCAAAAACGTGTCGATTCAAAAGGTTCTTATTTACATTAATAAATGTTATTATAACTGGAGTTATGATCGTTTTAATTTAAACGTCAAAAAGCGACATTTCTTGGACCAACCGTATAAAAATCAGCTTGACTATAATAGAAATCACATCTAGCCGGAGAAAAGTGTATTTGGAAAACGCACGTTACTGGAAGGGGCAAAATATAGCATAATGAGATGGTTGATGTACATGTAATCACAATTTTACAGAAAAATGTAGCATGCACAGGGTTTATCTAAAACGCTATATACAAAAAGTAATACTTTATCGTGATATAAATGCCTTTGACATGTAAGAACATTTATAATAAATAACACAATATCCGGTAAATGCATATGACTATCTAATACTTATGTATATATGTTAGACCTGTTGTTTATCAGTGTTTTCACAATGCCAACATAACTTCAAAAATTGCATTACAAGAAACAATAAAATACGAAATAAATAAACAAGGATAACATAAAAAATTAAAAGAAAATATATTATCAAAAAACAGAATATATCAAAAATGAACTAACAAATGAATCACATAAAATAAGTGATGAACGTAAATGAAAATTAGAACATAATTATTATATACATCGAAGAATAATGAAAGAAAAAGTAGAAAACAAAAATGAGAGAATGAAAATGGTAAATAAAGAGGTGACTGAACTGTGAAATGAAACATGGAATTAATTAAAATAAGCCCTGAAGTATATGCAATAATGAATAAAAGATAAAATGAACGACTGGAATGCCAGAAAAATATATTATAAATTATAATATATTATATATTATAAATTATGTGAGCAAAATATAGAAATAAATGTACAAATTAAAATGAAAACGCAATAGTTAAACAAGATAAGATACAAACGGATGACAGACAAATGAAAAGTAAAGGCAATAACCAAATGAAAGGGAATATATAACAGGAATACAAGCTAAATTGAAGTGCATACGGAACTCCAATTAAATAAAAAAATGCACAAATTAAACATGGGAGAACGTATACCAAAAAGGCAGAAAATATACTAAAATGAGAAAAAAACAAATAAAATATTATAAAATTTTAACAGGTCTAAAGATAGAGAAAAACGTAAACAACAAAAGAAAAAGGTAAAAAAATAAAGTAAAATTAATTAAGAAGTAAACATACAAGAAATGTAAAATAAGGAATTATGTAAAAATGCTTATAACATGCAAACATGAACAGATATAAATGCTACGCACTGAAAGGTAAACTATGACGAATAACTGAAATAAAATAAAATAAATCAATTAAATCTTTTCTTCTTCTTGGCAGTACTTCACAAACGAAGATTCTATGAAGGGCGTTTTCTACATCGACTGCAGGCACGCTTGTGTCTGACGAACCCGATGCGGGACAAGCAGGTTCGGTCACAGCAGCTGCAGTCAAAAGTCACGTAAGGTGTGGCTAAGGAGGCTTCCCGAATCTTTCTCCTGCAGCGCTTCTCCTCAGATTCTCTGTGCGGGAGATCTCAAAAGAGGCGACAACCTGGCGGACAGTACGTCGCGAGGTAACACGGTCAGCAGCGAGAGTAGATCACTGGAGGTTTTTAATGTGGCAGTCACGAGGGACTTCTTCAGAGAGTCTTTATATCTGTTCTTTGGAGCCCCTCTGTCACGACGGCCATTAGAGAGTTCGCTAGATAAGACTATCTTGGGCAGGCGATGATCCTCCATTCTGGAGACGTGCCCGACCCAGCGTAGCTGTGACTTCAGCAGCATGGCCTCGATGTTGATGATTTCAGCCCGCTCGATGACCTCCAAATTTGGAACATAGTCACTCCAGTGGACGTTGAGAATGGTGCTGAGGCAGCGCTGATAATAACGATCGAGGAGTTGGAATTGTTGGCGGTAAATTGTCCAGGACTCAGAGCCGTACACGAGGGTGGAAACTATTACGGTTCTGTACACACTAGTTTGTGTGCAATTTTTAAAGTGTCTGTTTTTCCAGACTCTGTTGTACAATCTACCAAAAGCGCTGTTTTCTTTGGTTAATCTGTTGTCTATTTTTATGTCGAGTTTGGTATCTGATGTGATGGTACACCCCAAGTAGGTAAACTGGTGAATGGTCTTCAGCTTACTCTCGCCAATGGTGATGTGAGGAGGGCGGTACTCTATCCAGGGAGCTGGTTGGTGGAGAACTTCCGTCTTTTTCAGGCTGACCTCGAGTCCTAAGAGATGGGCAGTGTCTTTGAAGCAGGATATGAGGCGTTGAAAGGCTGTTTCGGTGTGGGAAACAAGGTCAATTAAATAACTGAGAAATGAATGACTGAAAACAAAGAATCTGTTCAAACAGGAAAAATATGAACAAAATAAAAACAAACGACTATTTTATTTAAAAAAGAAATAGAAGGAAATTAATGAATAAATATTAACAAGAATTATTTTTACAAAAATACCTTACATTGGAAATATCCAGTGATCGGTTATCTGTAAGAAAGTCGTGTTCCGTAAATTGCAAATGCCTATTAGCCTCTTTTCGTGTTTAGAAAATTCTGATTAAAAAAAAAAACAAAAAAAACGGCGCGTCATCAAATGTCCGTTTGCTGCAGGCAAACGGCACACTGTCGTCCGACCAGTTTTTGCGAATTGCATCTTGCTTTAAAAATTCCTCTCACAGTGACATGTACTTTCAAGACACTGTCGCTGACACAAATATCTTCACTTTCCTTTTCCTACTCTCCTTCGAGGTGACGTCACTTTTGCCACTACTTGGTCATTTGCATACGTGAGAAGCTACTACTGCTACATATGTGTCTGTGGCTTTCGTCCCTCCATTATTTTCTCCAAAAAGTATAACTTTGCATAAATACCTGTAGAAACTACCGATTTACAATTTATCTAGAGATACCCAGACTTTTTTGAAAGCAAATACGCGATAGTGTTAACGGAAATACTATTATATAATCTTGATATTAAATGAAAAAGAAAAATATTATGTTTAATCACAAATAATGCAACAAGTTTCATATTGTTTAAAAAATTACTAATAAAAAAATTGAAAAGAACTTGGAAACATTTAAATTGTCTTATAGAAATTAAATTACTTCGTGTATTAAATATTGAAAGATTAAACTTTTTTTCTAATTAATAATAATATAAGGATAGATACTAAGATTATATAACATGAATGACAACCTTATTTCTCGTTCATAAAAATGAGTTTCGAATTTTAATTTTGATTATTGAGACTCTGTGACAGTAAGTTAAGATTCTTTTTACTGGTATAGATTTTAACAGGGCTTATACAGTTAATGTCAAAATAATATGGCGCAACAGAAATATACCGCTTGCAACTGAGTGATTGAGGGCAGAGATCAAAGTTTATGTCTTAGGATTACACATTCTAGAGATTTAGGTGACAGATGACATGGTAAGAGATTTTATTATATGTTGACGAACAGAGCAATATTTAACAATTGGGCACAAAAATTTACATCTTACTGAAAAATGTAGAGAAAATCTGAATGAATATTTTTTCGAGACTCTATCCGTGCGTCGATAAATTCAAAGCTAAGTAAGAAAATCAAATAATACATAATTTTCATGGTCTCTACCCCGACAAGCAAACTCTCTTAAAAACATTAGCAATCTCAGTCCGCTTCATTGTTGTCAAGTGACAGTCAGAGATCGAAGGCGAGCGATCGTGAACGTATGTAAAATATTGCTGCCACCTCACTGCCGACAAAATCCAACGAATCACAAACTTCCACCAAATGCTCTTTATCAATAGTTTCCTTAATTCAATCATACTGTCTTAACAATAAAAAATAATGCCGTAGACATATAAACATCTCCAATATGTGCTTCCTCAAATAACGTTTACTCAATGACACTTCAATGCAATTCATAAGGCAATTAATAAGGAGAAACTAGACATCTGATTCATCCACATTGGTACGGTTTTACGAAAACACCTCACAAGAAAACACTCTATCAACGCACTTGCAACCGACTCCATGTGCAGTTGCCGAATTTCAAACTTGCGATTTCATTTTCGCACTGATGTTTATAACTTACAATGTTCTACATGCGGTAACTATTATATAGGTAGAATCCCCAGTGTTTTTTTCACGTAAGCGTTAACGAACATTTGAACACATGTATCTCCTTATAGAAACATAAATTATTAAACATTACTCATTAGAACATTTAGATCAGCACCGTTGCTTCAGCTCGACATTATTAGTGATCTGCGGATTTCGGAAATATTTTAAATCTTTAAAAATAAATTCCATCAATAACTTTACTGTTCTATCAATATTGGTCCCCACTTAAAAGGAGGGTGGACCTGTAAATATACCTTTGTCCGTTCGTCCATTCGTCTGTCCGCACTTTTCTCGATTGCTACGCCTTGGAATTTTTTGACATTTTGAACAAATATTAAACATGATATGAGTAAAGAAGAACAGAACAGATTTTCCGGGACAATTCCAGTTACCCCCCCAGGGGTGCCTTTCGGATTAAAATTAAAAATAAAAATTATGCCTTGGATTTTTATAAAATTTCTGAAAAGTTGTAAATGACTGATATCTATATAATTTTGCTTGCCTATACTTCCCGATAACTCTGGGGTGTATCCGAGGGGCTCTTTTAGGACTAAAAAAACACTTCATTTTTGGACTATATTACAATATTTGTCAAGAATTTTCTGTATATCTCTAGTTACAGGTTTGCACGGTGATCAACTCAAATTTAAATATGTTTAGTCTTTGGGGACATTTGGGGCTAAATAGGGTTGAGGCAATCTATGGACCAAGCCATTTTTGTTATTTTTCATGGTGCAGAACTCAAATTTATATATGTTAAGGCCTAAAACTGCACGGTTTGCTCATTTTAAATATGATTTGACTTCCCCTGGCGACTTTTGGAAATAAATAGGGGAGGGCAAATGCTGAGCTTGGTCATTATTTTATGCCTCGTTCAGTGTGTACTCACGGGGGAACATGCATGCTTAACTTGTGATTACAACTTCATGCCATAAGATTATATAAAATAATGGCCGTTCTTGCTGTTTTTTCTTATACATTATATATAGCATCTATTACTCAACTCATTAGAACCAAACTAGCTACATGATTTCTGATGCAATATATTAATTTTTACGATACACATTATATATATATATATATAAATATATATATATACGTATCATCTCAACATATTACCTATGTTTAATCTAATCTCATCTAATTCAACATTAATATATAATTGTTAAGATATCAAATTTATAATAGTAAAAATAGTATATGTATATATATGCATGTATATATATATATGAGTCACTATTTAATCATATAAATTATTAGACGAAAATATAAATTTATATGTAAACTTTAAGTATTTACTTCAACAGTGCTCAATACGTAGGCAGACCGAGATAGTAAGTTACAAAATATATACGGCAATTAAGCTTAATTGCCATATATATATATATATATATATATATATATATATATATATATATATATATATATGCGCGCGTGTGTGTGTGTTTCGGTGAATGTGCGTGTATTCTTTTAAAAACACGTTATAGGTGTAAATACAACAATAGTTTCTGAATAATTTCGACTTGCGTGCAATTCCGTACGCCATCGGTGTCGCCATGTTAAGATAAAATTGTTCATCAAATTATAACTTGCACACGCATAATCATCATCAGCGCGTCTCGAAAACCATTATTAAAAACAAAAAGTATTTTAGTTCAGGAATAAAATGATTTCACTTAATACATTAAACGTTCATTTTTTAAATGTTTTTTTAAGAATAAGCGAATACCTTCTTAAATTATGATAATACTGTTGTATTTTTCCATATAACGTGATATTTTGAAAAATATTTATTACTCTTATATTGCCCTACTAGTTCGTCTAAATAATACAAAAACTAGTGTAATTAAATACAAATACAAAACTATTGTAATTAAATCATATGTAAGTACTACGCAAAAGTAGTTAAATAACAAGTAAAGATTGAAGATTTCTCGTATCCGAGAATTTCAGTGTCCCCCTTGCTCAGTGTTTTGATAGCAGATGGCTTCTCAGAACAATCCGAGCCTAGCATTTGCGTAGGCAGAGAAGCCAAGCAATGCTAGGAAGGGGTGGGGTTGCTTGGCACGATTTTTTCTGGCCTGCCTCTTGATCTTCACCAATATTCTTTTTGCTTCGTATCCTTTGGTACCGTGTATTATGAATTGGTGCCACATGCACCGATTCTGAGTTAGTGTTTCCCAGACGTAAAGATCAAATCCGGTTTTTTTTAGGGTGGACTTCAGTTGGTCCTTGTATCGCTGCAGAGGAGGACCGATGGATCTACTTGCTCAAGAGAAGTGACATTTATGTCCTGTAATATAGTGTTGGGTACTGATTGTGCTTACACTTTTGTCTTGCCGATATTAACAGCGAGTCCGAAGCGGTGGTAGGCTAGTGGCAAGTTGTTTACGGATCTCTGGTAGTCTTCCTTGAAACGGCAACGAACCATGTTTTCATCTGCATATTGTGATGTGTTGGAGTTTCACAAGGCCTTTGGATTTTAGTCTAGCAGGGTTGAACAGTCCCCCATCGTAGCGGTACCTAATGTCAACCACCGGGGTTTTTGGGGGGAAAGTTCGTGCAATGTTGCAGCAATGTATAAAGAAAAAGAGTAAGTCCAAGTTCAAAGCTTTTAGTTTCCTTCCCATGGTGCGATACATATCTTGGCATGCCGTCAGGCAGTGCCTGGAAACGTTTTACAAATTGGATTGTGCAACCAAATTGCTTGATAACTTTTCATATTGAGTCCCTTCGAACGTTATCGAATGCTTTTAGTGGGTTTTAAACCCTTTTTTGAGGTGGAAGTAAGTGTTGATCGTGAATAGCTCAAATTCTGAGCCTAAAAACACGCGGCTGTTTGAGTTGCATTTATCAAATCATTGCTTCATAATAACAAAGTTCCAGAGGCTATGGTCTTTCCTCGCTTTCGCGTTAAAGTCGCCCAGCAGCATTAATTTGTAACGTGGTGAAGCTCTGTTTATAAGCTTGATTAGCTGCAGGAAAAATTCTTGTTTCACTTCACTGTCATCGTCTAGGGTTGGTGCATATGGCGAGATGACAATAATGAAGATATCAGAAGGTAGTGGGACGCTAAGAGACATAAGTCTCTCATTTACAGCTGTTGCTGTGAGCTGATAATCATGCACGATATGTGAGTTTATAGCGAAGACAACTCCGTTTATTCTTTTTTATCTTCATCCCTTCTCTTCTAAAAAGGTGTTTACTGAGCTCTTTGCTTCCAGCTTACCCTACTCTAAGAGTCGGGTCTGGCTTAGTGTAATAATGTCCATGTTAAAAGGGCTGCGAGTTCCTTTGAGACCAGGGCAGATTGTGAAGCTGGTTTGTCTGTACTATTAAGGCCTAGCAGTGGTTTTATGTTCCATGCACCAAAGATAAGATATGTGCATTTAAATTTGTTTTTTTTTATTTTTCTGGTTTCGATCAAAAAATAGGGTGCCCCACTTGATGCAGCTTTCCAGTCATGCAGAGTTGTAACCTGCGACGTATAGCCTACATTTTCTAGGGCTTTCCCTATTCAGGGTGGGCAGCTGTTGTCCTCAATAGGCCTGCCCAGTCGTACTTTTTTTTCTTTTTCTTCTTCCTTGTAATTTACAACATATCAAAAAAAGAAGAAAAAGAAAAAAGAGAAACAAAACAACACACTTAAAATGGAGTCTACCTCCGAAATATATTTGTGATAAATTTCAAACAAGTAAAATATTTGTTTATTTTCCTAATGTTTTGTTGTCATTTGGTTTCAAGCGCACTTGATGCGTATTTTATTTTATTCAAATTTATACAACGTTTCTACTGAACTCTCATTCTTAACGTTATTCTCGCGTTATCTACACAAAGTGCAAACTTTCAAAATATAACAGCCAGATACAACTAATTGCTCTATACTAATAGACTTCTTGCTCCAAATTTACGACATGGCAAGGAAGAAGAAAAATAAACATAAACAAAACAAGACATTGAAGACGGAGTCTACCTCCGAAATATATTTGTGATAAATTTCAAAATAAAATATTTGTTTATTTTCCTAATATTACGCTGTGGTTTGGTCTCAATGCCTTTAATGCGTATAATATATATATATATATATATATATATATATATATATATATATACTTCAAAACAAGATGTTGGTGGCAACAAAAAGTGTATTTCAACTTACGTTACAATTGTTTCCATGTTCAGTTCGACAATTCCAAGCATTATGTCCTTTGACATTTTCAAAACCAGCATTTCTCCAGACTTTATGAATAAGCACACTTTTGGTAATGGATCATTTTTTAAGAGAAGGAAGGGAGGGGAAATACCTAGATAGAAAGGCATGCGAGAAACATCTACCTTTGTTGTGGTTACGGAAAATCCCATTTAAATATTAATATATCGCCTAATTTTGGTATCCTTATTTACGAGCAGAGTCAGGACAAGTTGCTACAAAGAGCCTTAAGCCATTTAAAAAAAAATAATATACATCCCATTCGTTGGGTTCCTAAATAAGATCTTGTGATTTCTTTGTTACCCAATACTTAATTTTTAAAATTTTTGTTTCGATATTATGGCCGTAACAGCCTTTCTAAAATGTTACGGTTTGTTTTAATTTCGTATTAGTGGCAGGCAATGTCTATAAATTATCGTTATATTTGTGATCGTATTTAAGACCCTTTTAGTTTCAAAGTTTAATTGAATACGAGAGTTAATTAAATTGGTGTGTTAAAGATATATATAAAAATCTTTGTATAATATTACAGGCGAAGTAGTCTAATCTATCTATTGTTATTTAATGTTTTAAGATTCGTTGTTATTCTACTTGAAAAATGTTTTCATATCGTTAAGTAGGATAAAATGAAGGGAGATAATCCAATTATACTGTTAAGTATTGCTGATTAATTTTGTTTGAAATTGGGTTGGTTTGTATCCTATAATGGTCAAAGGGGGGTAATTCAGGCCGTTTAGTGTTCTTGGTTCATTGATTACTAGAAGGCGTCTATGATTTAATAACTAATTTAATAATTTGTTTAACTTAATCAGACAGGTCAAGAACATGCTTAACCAATTATGTATATAAATTTTGTTTTGATCTCAAAGAATGGCTTTAGCCCATGGGTGTAACCCGCCTCTGTTACTAATCATTTAATTCATGCGTTGTATTTTTGGGTGTCGAAATAAATGAAATATATATCCTCTAGTTATTATTCTGGCAGTAAAACCACCCATGGTTACAAGTGTGTTTCACTCTTTTGGGAAAATGTCTACTCCTGCATTTAAAGGTAAAACATTTAGAACAGGGATTACTGTAGTTAGATAAGTAAGTCAGTATGGTTTCTACCAATTTGAGGTGTAGGCTGACAAAATCTGATGGAATTATATTTACATAAATTTAACAACCCCCAAATTGCTAATCTTTATTTTTTAAATAATAACTGGTTTAATTGCTAAGTTGTTTTATTGATTTGAAGAGGGTGACCCTTATTTCAGCGTCCATACTGCTATGAATGAATACAAAGATGCTCACCGTTATGGAGAAAAACCATTCTTAGATGAGCTGTATGACTTATTCATATTTTCATCCGGTTAAGAAGAATGGATGTTTTATTCGTATGTGGGATTTGGATCATTCATTTAGATTGTAACAATTCTATCTCTTTAACTGTACATTAAAATTTAATCCTAGCATCTGATGATTCTTATTATTGTGAATATATATATATATATATATATATATATGAAGTTTAGAAGGACGTAATTGCAGAATTTTAAATGTTGATGTCAAATGATGTATTTTTAAAAAAGTTTTTTGCATAATACCCCGGCTTTATATATCATTTAAACAAATAATCTTTTGCTCTATCTTATCGTTTCATTTACAATCGTTTAAAAACAATCATGCATTTTATTATAAGGTGGAATACAAGATGAAAGAAAAGCAAAGTCGCTAAATTTTCTTATTTCAATTTTAGGCTGAAAAAGTGTTAAAACAGCTCGGTATATCAATGAAGCGCACGAATTAGGAACAACAACTAAATGCACGGATCAATGTTGGTCTAAGATAGTTTGTGGCGGCGCCTAAAGTCCTGAAGATGATGAGCATATTGGGCGGCTATCGCATACTGATAATGATCAATGAAAAGCTTAGTCGAAGCCAATAACGGCACAATGGTTAATGAATCTGTTTCTGAATAAGATGTTACGTACACGGTGATGTTCAACCACATTATCTCCATCAGATTGTTACTTGCGATGAAAAATAGTTTTTTTAATTTTTTTTGCGACAAGCGGGGATGCTCAGCTCAGTACTTAGACATCGACGAAGCTCAACGACACACCCAGGAGCGGGATATTTATTATTTATTTGTTTTCTTATATATATGAATTATCACTTATCAAGGCCCGCAGGCAACTCGAGGATAAGTATTAATAGGTGTACATTAGTCATTGTGATTTTAGCGTAGTTAATATAAGTAATGGAAATATTTGAAATTGGATTACTTTTGGGGACGATTCATCAAGAACTTGTTTACGTTGGCCTTAAAGACAATCAGATGGTAGTCAGCAAGAAATCAGGCAATCGGATGAAAGTTCCACAGGCGTGCAGTTCAAAAAAAGAGCTTTGTTCGTGGAATCATCACTTTGGTGTAGGCACAGATAAAGAATGTGGGAAATTGCTGATATTGTTTTTTGTGAAAGTTTGGCGAGGGGTTGTTTTTCGTGAAAGTTTGGCGAGTGGGGTATAGATTGAAGTTCAAATGAGCACCTATAAGGAAACTAACGATAAAGCAGAGACAGGCTCGCCATGTCTCTTTTGTGGGAAAGAGGTTGCAGGGAATAGAAAAGGGCACCTCCACTAAAATAGGAAATCTATTTTGAACTCTGTCCAAACACGCTAAGCTACTTCTAGCAGCTCCTACCCATATGAGGCAACATTTCTCCATCGTTGGCCGTACCTGGCTTTTATATAGGTAGAGAATTGCATCAGAAGTGAGATATCAACTAGAGGAGTAGAGGGATCGCATCATTTTATCAGCGATGTTGGCAATGCGTTTGATATACGTGTTTAATTTTAGATTTGGAGTAAAAGTCAATCCCAGAAGCTTGTCAAAAAATAAAGCCTCCCCAATACAAGAGACATTAATTTCAATTGATGGCAGATGGGCATCAGAGCGTTAATGATGTAAAGACAAAAGCTTGGTTTTAGATGCATTACAAGTAACCAACCACCTCTTTCTACATTGCACCTCTTGTTCAAGATTAGAGAAGAGAGAACCAGAGTGGACTTGGTCGCTTACGGTCTTTTATGTGCTAACATAGATAGTAGATAAGCCAGCATACATGTCTACGAATGATGTAAGGATGTGGTTTAGAAAATCAGTGATGTACATCAGGAAGAGAGTTAGGTCCATGATGGATTCCTGGGCGTATCCATCATTAATACTGAAAGCTTCTAGAAGGTCATGCTGAATGTGTGATGGTCTGCGACAGCTTTCATCCATTTCGGTTTTTTAATGCAGGCGAAACAATTACTGCGCAGAAATACTGTTAGCAAATGGATGAAATACATCAAAAACTTCGACAACAACCAGCATTAGTCAACAGAAAATGTGCAATTGTCTTCCAAGACAACGCCTGAGCGCACATTACTAAACCTAACGAATTGAGATGAGAAACTCTACCTCATTTTCTCGCTTTTTAAACCTCTCCCATAAAGACTACTACCTTTTAAAACATATCGACAATTTCTGTGTTGGAAATACTGCTAAGAATAATATCAAAAATAGTTACAACGATTTCCTCGCTAGAAGAACCCAAGATATTTACGTTACTGGCATAAATACACTCGTCTTGCGTTAGGAAAAAGTGGTGATTCTGACAGTGCTTATATCGATCAATAAATTTATAGCTAAGCAGAGATATTTTCATCTGAATTTAAAAATTAAAAACATCAGCAACTTTCTTTTCAACCTGATATCTCGCCCTCTCTCTCTCTCTCTCGCTATATATATATATATATATATATATATATATATATATATATATATATATATGCGTGTTTAGGTTAAGGTTATCAGAGTTGAGTAAACTTCACTGTCCGATATAGCAAAGCTACTTTCCTGAATAAGTCTATCTCAGCAGTATATGTGGTACAAAAGGAAGTGGACAGCAAATCACATCAAATTGTCTCCACACAATGAATAACGTTGTCTGTCAATTGTTTGTTTCTTCATCTATACGAACATACGGCGTACACACTTATTATCTAACATAAATTCACACATACCAGGACATTATATCTATATAAACACACACACACACACACACACATATATATATATATATATATATATATATATATATGCAGCAAATCATTATTTAACACATCTAATAGAACACGGCAGATGTATTCTTTTTCTCGATTTTTTTTATATCTTTTCGATTGGTCAAGTGGAATTTTTATTTTAATTGGTATGTTGTACAGAATGGTGACCAAAGTTTTATTCAGCCATATTCTACTCAAGCGTTTGCTATCGGTGCGTCCGATTATAATCAGGAGCGAATGTTGTTGTATTTTTCTTTTTCTTTGAGGATTTGTGTATTTATATATATTTATTTATTTGTAAAAGGCAGGTCCAGGATTGTTAGGGACAAATTAATTTTAGTTTTAATTTCAATTTTCACATTTTACAGTTTTTTTTTATAAATATTTGTATTCAGCTCTCCCACTTTAGATCGAGTACTTTATTTGATTTCTTTTCATCGCATTCTTACACCCACACACACCCACACTCTCTCTTTTTTTTTCTCTCTCTCTCTCTATACACACACACACACACACACACACATATATATATATGCGTGGGTGTATGCCAGTTGTACTTTTATTCACATAGGTAATCTTAACCATCCTGTTACTGCGTATGCTTTCAACCATTGATTCATGTTTAATTGTTTCCAAAAATGGTGTAAATATAATTACAAATTTAACATATGCCATTAATGATTACTTGTCTTCTATTTCAAATATTCGGCATTAAATAACCAGAAAAGGGTTGATATGCCGTAAAAAAAAACATCCAATTAACCCAATCTTTTTTCTAATACGTACTAGTCCTCCTAAACTATTTCTAAGTGTATAAATAATGTTTTCTGAATGCTTGCGGACGCTGTACAATATAACAGGATGACGACCGCTATGGTCACCTGTACATATGTGCAGACCTAGGTTGTTACGAAAGTGGCATTACTTGATGAGGGCCACTCTACGATGATGAGTTAATGTAAGACTCCTGTATTTCCTGCCTCAACAATGGCTCGGAAGTAAAGAATAAATAAATAAATAAATAACAAATCAAAATGCACAAATCAAAATCTCCGAGGAATACACACGTCGTAGGCCGAAGTTTTCGATCGCTGGGTTGCACAAAGTCTCTCTCTCTCTCTCTCTCTCTCTCTCTCTCTCTCTCTCTCTCTATCTCTCTCTATCTCTCTCTTGCTTACCGTCTCCTGAAAGAAATTCTATGATTTGGTATCAATTATTTGTGACGTATTTCCTAATTCCCTACTCAAGAAGTAAATGACTCCAGACGTACTCTTGGATTTTCGTTTAGAAGAATAAATTAGTATTAGATTTCCGAATAAAAGAAAATGTTATTTTTACATTTATGAACAGAAGAAACAGAAATACATATGTGCAATGTGTTTCTTTACAAGCAGCTAGCTTCTACAGCAACTCAAAAGAATCTTTTTTCAATAATCGATGTTCAGTTCTCTCTATTTATTAAGCGTTCAATTATCGAGGTGTGGTTCGGGAGGTTTAAATGGACAGCGTCAAACTTTACTAACATTTTATGCTCTCGATTGGAAAAACACCGCTCTGCTCATATTTTTATTGGAAGATAGCGGGGTGGGGATTGAGGAGTTTGTGGTTTCTCATCCATCCAACTCATGTTTATTACGTTTAACATTGAGAGACCCTGATTGGCTAATTAGCTAAATCACTTGTGCATATAAATTATATTATTTTCCCAACCGAAATCAAATGTTCCCCCATAATTTGTCTCACATCAGTAAAAACTAAAAACCTTTTCCTCAAGGATGTAAGAAATATATTACTATTGTACACGATGTAACAGTTTCCGTCACAAAATATTATTAATGCTATTATCGGACTCCTCATTCCCGATTTTTTTTTTTCTTATTGTATTTTGTGTATTTAATCAGCAGCAAAAACGCCGGTTGTTGCCTGGGTTTGTTACCGTAATAAAATGTTTTAATTCTGCTTACATTCACGCGTTACTAGTAAAATTTTCAACCATAAGAGGTGGCCGGGACCGATAACACCTTATTTCAGAAATTATTGCTTCAAGTTCAATGACTTACGTATAGTTTAATGTGTTCACCGTTTCGCTTTGGCTGTAACTTGAATTGTGCTAGTATAAAGAGTATTGATTCTGATAGAAGAAAAATGAAACGTAGCTTTAAAGTAGGAAAATATAAAATTTTGCAAATTGAACATAGTTTCTAAGAAACTATATCTGTTAGATGTGGGTCTTATATTTTTATCATAGTTTTATGATTTATGCTTATAATATTATTCGACTTGTAAGCGCAAGTGAAGTTTACATTCCTTAGGATGTCTTGACGAAAGAGGAAAAGCAATAAAATCACGGTATGCTTCGACGAGACAATCTAATTTGGGGGCATTTATTTAATTATTTGATTAAAACACAAACTCCATCATAAAAATTGAAAAAAATATGTAACTAAACAAAAGACTGCAGGTTTTTTTAACAACACACACACACACGTATATATAATAGAAAAATCTTATTGAGGATTTATTCAAATTCTCGAAAAACATTAAACACCTATAAAAGAAAGATTACAGACTTTGTTATTATCTGACAAGAAGTACAGACCATATGAAAAGACTTCATTTCGCGGAGTGTCAAAAAAATCAATTATTCTCATAGAAGAAATGAGGTTTAAGAAATATACAATAGTTGTGTTGCATTAGTCCATTAAAAGAAACTACGAAGATGAATCAAATCATATTTGCATTATTTTACAGCTATAAAAAGTTGACAAAATTTCATAATTTTTAAGAAAGCAAAAGGAAGGAAAAAGATTGAAGTATAAAAATATGATAAAAATCCATTGAATCCAGAAATAAAATTCAGGAAAGACATGATCAATTCAATAAAGCCCATTGAGAATCCCTTTAAAGAGAAAACAGAATTACAAATGTCGAAGGTAAGTTCAGGTCTCTGAAAAATACGTCGAATCACGGAAAAATAAAAATCATTTTTTTTTTATATATATATAAAAGAAGAATGCAACATTTAAGTAAGTCATAGCAAAACAAGGACATAATAATTTAAAGAATAGCAATAAAGATAAACAGGAAGAGAACGTAAGAAAAGATAGGAAAAATGGAAAAAAAGAAAACGAAGGAAGAATATGATGAAGTCGGAAATAAAGAAAACATGTAAAGTCATAGTAATAATGGAGAGAAGAAAATAAAAAAGAGAGACAGAAGCAGACAATGAGATTAAGTAAGAATCAGAGACAAACGGTCATACAGCCATATAGAGGTATAGATAATTACAGAGACTTATAACTGTGCGTGTTTTCTTCTTTACTTTAGTTTATTATTATTACTATTGTACTTTATTCTGACTTCCAATCTGATATACTTAGCTGTCAGACAGTTGATGTGCGCAATTCTAAAGTTTGGAGTTAGTATAATTATGGAGACTATTATTATTTTTCTCGGATTACCTCTTATCTGTGTTAATGTTTATCAATTCTCTGTCTTTTTCTTGGAGGCCAGATTCTAGTTTTAGAATCCATTAGGTTTTATGTTTGCCTGATTATTTTATTTAATGTTGTTACTGAAGGTAGCAGAACTGTTGGTGTTGAACCCGTCCTCGCATTAGAGAATATTTTCTCATACTGAAAAAAAAATCTAATCATGTATTAAAATGGTTATGAACGTTCTTTTGAAAAAAATAATTAAACGGTAATCAAGATTTTTAGTCGATTTATCGCACTCATTTGACAACCGTTTGTTTGTTATAAATTAATACTTTTTTATATTTCTTTTTTCTACACACTTTGTTTGCTTCCAAAAACAAATATTTACGTAGTGGTAAACTAAGCCGAAACATAATTTTCTATTTTCTACTAAACTCAGAAATATCGAAAGTAATTTACAGTTTATTCGTCTTTTTTTTCTGCAATAATGAAGATAAATTTTTGTGGTAAATTTAATTGATTATTTAATATTTTATGATTTTAATCACAATCGTATCATCTTTTGATATAGTGTTACACTTATTTCTAAACTGATAACCATCCTCATCATAAAACATAATAATATAATTCATTTTTTTAATTTTAAATTACGTAGAGTGAAACTTAGTCAAAACCCTGCGCTTATGGCAATTTGTTTGATATATTTGTAAAACCAATCTGCTTGTCGTATCTGTGTCATCAATAGCTTCATTTCTTACAAAAATAATGTTGGTTATGTTCTGTTATTTGTTTTCTTTTGAACTAGCAAGCTGGCCGTCATTGCATGGTCGTTGAATACGCTTAAATATGATATTTGGATTAATACGGATTTCGTATTTATTAAAATTGTATCATAGTCGACCCAATATACAGTAATGATTTAAAAAAGTTTAAAGAAAAATTACTCGTGCGCTACCACCGGGAATCAGACCAAAACGTTTAGATAACGATTTACTTTTTCCTTTGAACTTAATACCTGAGGTATGAAACATATACGCTGCAAGACTAAAAACTAAAAAAAGTGAACCAACAGCTACTACGTCACGCATGCATATTCGTAATACTTTCGTTTGACCTCCACCTGGCTAATTTTATTTTTTCACATTTTTGCACTGATTATCCCAGACTAAACCCCAAATATAAAGTTTTCTAGATTTCGATTACACTATATATTATGTTTATGTCTGTAGACCGAAAACTGAGAGTGGAGTTTTGCAGGTAATTTTTGAAAACAAATATATATATACGCATTCATATTTACATATAGAAAGCGGAATTAGTTGTTTATTAGTTTTTACGCAAATATTACGCAAGTATAGATTATGTACAATATCGGCATGAATCTTATTACACGTAATAGTAAGAATAAGATGATCATCCTGTAAGAAAATCGAAAAAAATAATATTGAATTAATTAAAATTAATGTCTAAAAGAATATGCAAAATAACTATATATTTTGTAGATAATTACATATATGAGAAAGTTGTATTTGTTTTTTAAAAAATAGAAATAAAGGGTCTTTAATACGAATATCAATAAACACAAAAAAAATTTATAGGAGCATAGTTTGTTGAAACATGTTATAAAAGTCGAGTTTATTATCTTGCGCTTGTTCTTACTCCGGGGCAAAATTATTTGAAGATCCACTCCACTTTAAAAGGGGATCCAACACCCTATTCCTCATTACAGTGTTATTTTCTTTGTAACAAAATAATATTGACAATAAAATAACGGAGTATTTCAAATAAAGAAAAATAAAACGGAATTTAAAGTGCATGAACTACGTTACGACGCCAGCCTGGTTCATATATTATAAAATAAAATGTTTCACGACGAGCTTATTTTTGTAGAATACAATGCCTACTTATATTTGGGCATGATTTCACCTTCATTCTACGTTATTGTATTTCTTTTTGATATCAATACGAAGCGAGATTGACAGTTTGCACCGGTGTTACCCGACTGAATGTCTTCGTGCCAAATATTTCCGGCTGTCGTCCATTCGGAAATACAATGTCACTGCAGGGAGCCAATTATTGTGCCACTGATTTTCTACTGCGCCATGACAGAAAATTTCCTGGGTCTGTCTAGCGATTAGTCGATTATTCCAAAGATCAGACGTTGCAAATAACAGGGTGTCTGAAATTAGCGCCGGCTTGGCTGCCTTCAATGGACACTGACTTCTGGGGGGAGAAAAAGAGAAAATCTCAAACCGACCCAAAACGCAGCCAATAAAATCGCTTCCTTATTCTAAACCGAAGGAATAATATCACTTATTTACTTAACGACAAATTTGATGGAATTGTCTGACCAAGAAATGTAAGAAAACAAATGTGGAAGCTACTAAATATGTAAATAACATATAAATATCAAATAAACGTTTAAGACATTATGCGATATTTAGTAGAAATTAATATTTACGAACATTTTTATTCTAATATAAAGAAGAGTCCATGGACTTAGAACCTACCAGAATAGTTGTAGTATTGTGGTTGCGGCATTGAATAAAACACCTATTATTCCCTCATTGTACGTAGAATGCATGGCATAATACTTCGTTCGCTGCGTCTTATCATAACAAATACCAATACAAAATTACAAGAATATCCCCATAATGGTGTTTAATGCTGATAAGAGACTAAGGCTATTACATTGGAAAGTAGATTGTCTCAGTATTTTTCAATTCTAAAAATTAAAAGGTTAATTAGAAAAAAAAAATCTAATAAATAAGGTTGTTTTACGCTAACAAAGCAATGAAAATACAACAAAATCGAGTCTATCTATTTTTATATCTATAAAAGCGAGAACGTGTATAAGAGGGCACTTCCTACCCTGCCTACTCAAATAATTTTGGATCTACAGACTTGAAAGTTTATAAGTAAAACACTCAAACATGTGCAAACTTTTTAAGTATGTTTGCATCAAGAACAAATAATGAGGTCGAAATTTCAAAACATATTACGTAGGGGTAATCGAACCGTTATCTGTTTGAACACTGTTTGATGACTGCGCATACACGGTCCTGAAACATGGCAGTTTGTTTTGTTAAGGGTCAGTGGGTAAGAAAACATGTTACAACGCTGGTCTTATGGTTATCGTACTTGATTCACTCTCCTTAGATTTTGGTTTCGATCTCAACTTGAGTATTTTTTACTCACAAGAAGTGAACTGCTTAGAAAAACATAATACTAGAATGCACAGGTCTCAGATACATTCCGATATTCACTTCAAATAAATAAGAATGGGTGTCTCCTTCTTACGCCAGTAACAAGGCAAACTAAATAAGTTAAAATGATATAAGGAAACGGCTAGAATCGAACCACGCAGGCTGCCCAAATCCCTACATAGTGCCCCCGTAGTTGCTGACCCTGATAGTAGCCCCCTACGCCTGAGTGGCAATGTGCCTTGTTTAGGGTGAAAATGTAAAAAAAAAAAGTGGATAATTGAAATCATAGGAATGCAGTCTATTGTTAATTCTTTTTTTTAATAACTAAATATTATTCATATCAGAATAAAAGCGATTGCCCATTCTTTTAGAATAACTGGATATTAAATAGCTAAGTTAAAAGAATGGACAATGCGAGTTAAAAACCTTGTTTAAAAATAGGTTAGTTATTAAACAATTAAAATTGAGAATTCTTTGTTTGGCAAAACTGTGTTGGAAAGACATATGTAAATCGATGTCATAAACAAAAGAAGATTTCTTAAAATATTGAATTAGGGTTCGAAGTTAGTAAGACCGTCAGTTGGAGGATCAGAAAATCGGAGCAGATCACACGCAGTGCTCGAGTCAATTGGAGACTGGGAAACCTTAGAGGCGAAGGGAGAAGAATACACCATGTAGTCGAAAAGACTTTAAGTCCTGACATCACCAATCGGCCGGTTGAGGAATAAATAAATCGGCAGCAATTTTGTAACTTTCTTTCGTGTCGTCTTTATAACCGAAAAGGTAAATGTGTTTTGTATATTCATCTATAAACGAACTCTTGTATAAGCTCCTTACAAGTAATGTGCCTCCTCCATCATAAGTGAAGTATCTCCTCCTCTCTAATATAAATCCCGTCATCTTTCAAAATGTACTCGCTACACAACAATTAAAAAAAATTAAACGTGAAATTTAATTCCGGGCAATGCCGGGTATATCTGCAAATATATCTATAAAAGTTAGATTGTGTGAGGACAAATATCAACCGATATACTCAACGAATTTTGACCTACGTATTTGAAATATGATGTATAGGTTATCGCACTAAAGACAGAGAGTCAAGTGCGATAACCTATACATCATATTTCAAATTTGGGTTTCGAACTCAACTAAAAAAATATCCGATATTGAAATCAAAAGATAAAGCGCAAGGCTACAATTGATAAATTAACGAAAATTCCTAAAATGTTAAATATGCGACAGAATACTAAGCATGATCTCCAAACGATAACCGGCTATACAAACACAAAATAAAACTAAAGGATGGATTCACGAAAACAGAAACGAGAGAATTGTAAGCTACACTGCCCCCCCATCATGAAAAAAACTGTAGTGTCGACATTGCTTAGCAAATAATTGTGAACAGACAGACAGGATGGGTAACAGAGGCTGGAAAGAACTAAACGATCTCAGCTGAAAGAGCGGGAAGTAACCTTGGGCAGTTTAGATGTTTATAGCCACCCGAATTCTGGCGAATACTATCGTTTGTTTTCAGTAAACGTTACGCGGAGACTTGTTGTCTCTCAGCCATTTGATAACACCACAAAGTGTTTTCAGTGAGTAATCTATTATAATTACATGTGTATAAAGTCCTAATGAATAATAATAATAATAATAATAATAATTATTATTATTATTATTATTATTATTATTATTATTATCTATGGTAAAAGACAATGGTAAGCGGTGTTTGCAATAACATCAGTAATTTTGCAAAGGTTATCGAAAAAGGTTGACAGTTCTGGACGTTTTGGGTGGCTTGTTGCCACTCAGACTCCAGAAAGCATCACAAGTAAATAAATCTCTTTGATGATGGCATATGCCACTACTCCTAGTGAGCAAATAATAATAATAATAATAATAATAATAATAATAATAATAATAATAATAATAATAATAATAATTCTGATTTCGTTTATCAACGTCTCTCTGGAAAGGGATAGGATTAATTTCTATAGCATTTCCCTTAACCCGACTTCAAACCAGAAACATCAAAGATTAAGGGGTTTCCTAAGAATGTTGGTGGTACCTATAATTGCAGAGGTCTGAAGGTCACCTACAATATCGGGGATTTGTAGTTTTCTTTTTCAATTGTCCTTTCAGACGACTTGATACTACTCCTAGTGTACCAAATACTACCGGGATGTTTGTGTTTTAACCCTGTCTATACGCCTTATCTCCAAGACCAATGGAGCATAATTGCTCCACTTCTCATTCTCCTTCTCTCTCACATTCCTGTCCCAGGATATTGAAAAGTCTACAATCTGCCATTTTTTTAGAGCTTGTCAATGACGACCAAATCCGAACGATTATATTCCAATTGCGTGGGGTTTATGACAGTTTTGTCCAACCATACCTCTACCTTGCCACCCTCACTTGTTATAACTTTATCAGGCACCTCCTCAAACGATTTTCCAGCACACTTCAACCCAAACCTCTTACACACCTCCCAATTTATCCGGAGTCTCATGTGATCGTGTCTCTCTCTGGGTCAGTCCACTACACCCTGCTGAAAGGTGCGCTATTGATTCTGAAGTCTTACCACAGATCCGGCATTCTGCAGAAACTTCCTATCCTAGAACAACTTTTTTGAACAATCGGGTTCCTAATTCTTGCTCTTGTTGCTGTAGAAGCAAAAGCTTCAGTACTCTTAGCCAGATACCCAGCTTTTTGCCCTTGCCATAATATTTCATCAGAGACTTCTGCTATATCCTGGAAGAACCTTTCATGCATTTTCTTCCAAGTCAATTCCTCTGCCCTTTCTCTATTCAGGCGTTTCACATAATCAGCCTTGGTCCCACATATCCCCACTTTATTTGCGACAACTTAAGCATCCACTCCCAACTTCTAACAACATGTTCATTCAACAACATCTCCTCTGTCCTAACACAATCTTTTTACACTTTTCAATCCTCTCCCACCATCTTTCCTCTTTTGGTACAGCCTTACTACGCTACTTCGAATGTGAAATATACCAAACATTGCTAAAACTTGTCTTGCTTTGATATCCATGAAATGAAAATCCTTGTCAGACCATTCTAAAATTCCCGCACTGTATCTCAAAACACTGACTGGAATTGCATTCATTGCTTTCATTAGGTTTCCTCCATACAGTTTCGACTTTGCAATTAGTTTCACTCTTCTAAGATACTCCTACCTGACTTTCTCCTTCATTTCTCTGTTCATGATGCCTACACCCTACAACACTCCAAAATTCTTATATTCTGTATCTTCTATTTCTTTCATTATTTCTCAATTTGGCAGCACTATTCAATTCGAATGAATCTTTACTTCTCTTTTTATCACCAGCACCGCACATTTTCTAATCCCAAACTCCATCCCAATGTATCCTAAGTATGTCCCCACAAGCTCTACCAGTCTCTCCATGTCCTTTTCATTTCTACCGAATATTTTTTAAAACCATCCATAAACAGTAGATGGTTGATGTGTCTGTCACCAGATCCAAAGTAATACCCCAGTTCTCTCTCTTCAGGAGGATGTTCAGTGGTATCATTATCATTACAAAAAGAAGTGACAATAACGAATCTCCTCGAAATATTCCACGTTTAATGTCAACCTACCCCATCTCCTGTCTCTTTGCTGTCAGCACCATACTTGTCTCCAAAAGCCCTACAACATTCTCAGCAACCTTCATCATCAATATTGTATCATGCATCCATGAATAAGGAACCATATCATAGGCATTTCTGAAATCGATCCATGCAATGCTCAGATACCTCTTCTCCTTCTTCGCATCCTGAATTAATGCTTTATCAATTAGTAGTTGCTCTTTCGTACCTCTCGAACAGTGTCCACATAAATGGCAGATATGTAATTGATCTATAATTATTAGCATATGTCCTTTTGCAGGATCTTTCCTAATCAGTGTTGCTCTTTTCTTCACAAGCCAATCAGGGACACCTCCCAACTCTACAACCCTTTGCAGGACAGCAGCTATAGGTGGATAAAGATATGGAAACTGTTTAAACCAGAAGCCCATGTCCATCTGGACGAGGTGCCTTCCAGTTTGTCATCCTTCGTATGCCAGCCTTAACGCCATCGATGGTTATCTCAACGTTCTTCATCTGCTGCATTTCTGATAGCCTTTCTCTGACCTCTCCACACCAGCTAGCCTTCTAATTATATCGCTCGTCGACAGAGCAAATCCCACTCAAGAACGTCCTGGCATCTTTTGCATTTGGAGTGTTGTTATTTCCCGCCTGTTTGCTATCATTTAATTCTTTATACAGCTGAGACTCATTGTTCCGCAAAAGGTTGTTCTGCTGAAACGCAAGACTTTTTTCCAACAAAGTTCCGAATTTTCATACCACCAGTGTAGACTCTCTATTTCTCGTCTGCTATTTTTTATACATCGCCGCTAGTATTGCTGTTGGCCGGAAAAATGTACACAAAACAGAAACATAAAACATCCGAACGTTTGCAAGACAATGCCTCGTTTAACCGTGAATTTAAGGTTAAATTATAATTTCATTATTTAATAATAATAATAATAATAATAATAATAATAATAATAATAATAACAATAATAATAATAATAATAATAATAATAATAATAATAATAATAATAATAATAATACCTATTTTCATTAGAGACTGCACAGATAGAAGGACCACGTATCAAAAATGTCCAGTCTTTTTTTTTTCATTTATTCAATGTTATTTGCGGAACCATACGATACGCCTGCTAAAACGACAAAAGAATTCTACAAAGAAATAAGAGCTTATAGCACCTGTGGCGACGGATCGCTGATTCATTGTTACTAGAAGTCGTTGTGATGAGTCCTCGCGTGATTGTAAAGGAAAGACTGACATTCTAAGTGCACGTGACTCACTGTTCAGAGCTGGCGCTTTGCTAACGACCACATTAAGAAAAATAGAACGATGTGTTTCCACCTTTGTTGCTTTGTCCTTACATTTCATTAGAAGTTGCATGGTCAACACTTAATATTCATTGGGGTCACATCTCGTTCATTATTTTCTAAATATCGCTTTTATTATCTGTTTAATCCACAATTCGTCATTGTTGCTTAAGGTAATTGTTTTCGTTAAGAGTAAACAAGGACGAAGTATGAGGGTTGGCATGGGTGACTCGGCGCATGAGAACATGCTTGAACGGTATGAATATAGATGAGAATAACACCCGTCCTAAGGATAGTAGAATTCTTCGAAAATATTAATTTTGCGTAAGTTTTATGTCCCCTTATAAAGTTTTAACTGAAAATATAATGCTACGTATCCGCACGGTGTATTATTGGTGTAATCCTTATCAAGTAAATCAATAGATTTTCATACTGGAAAAGTCTTAAATAAAAATTTCATTAGTAATATGTTTTTAGATGTTTCTGAAATTCAAAGAAATATTATGCTACATTACTATCTGTTTAATCCAAGCAAAATCAATATAATTGAATGTGTTAATAAACACGTGCATGATAATTTTATGCCACAACATTTTTGTAAACTATGAACGAAAATATAAGATTCGCGGAATATATGTTAATACATGATAAATACCTTTATTGTAAATGTAAAATTCGTGGAATATATATGAATATGTGTAAATACCTTTACTGTAAATGCCAAATTTCTAGAAATATATGAATAAATGCAAAATGCCTTGACTGTAAATGTAAATTTGTTGAATATATATGAACACCTACTAAATACCTTTACTGTAAATGTAAAATTTGTGGAATATATATAGATACATGCTAAATGCCATCATTACTGTAAATGTGACCTCTGTCGAATATCTATAAACACATGCAAAATACCTTACTGTAAATGTACATTTGTGGAATATATATATGAATATATGCTAAACCTTTTATTGTAATTGTAAAAGTTGTGGAATATATATGACTACTTGCTAAATACCTTTACTGTTAATGACAAATCTGTAGAATATATTTGAATACATGCTATATACCTTTACTGTACCTCTAAAATTTGTCGAATATATATGAGTACATGTTTAATACCTTTACTATATATATATAATATTTGTGAAATATATATATTAATATATGCAAAATCCATTTATTATACATGTAAAACTTGTCGAATATATATGAACACAGTCTAAATACCTTTACTGTAAATGTAAAATTTGTCAAATATGTATGAATACATGCTAAACACCTTTACTGTAAATGTAAAATTTGTAGAATATGTGTGATTAGATGCTAAACACCTTTACAGTAAATCTAAAATTTGTGGAATATACATGAACACATATTAAATGTGTTTACTGTAAATGTAAAATTTGTAGAATATATTTGAATATCTGCTATATACTTAACATTACATCTTAAATTTGTCGAATACATATGAGTACATGCAAAATACCTTTACTGTAAATGTAAAATTCGTTGAATATATATGCATACATGCTAAATACCTTTACTGTAAATGTAAAATTCGTTGAATATATATGCATACATGCTAAATACCTTTACTGTAAATGTAAAATTCGTTGAATATATATGCATACATGCTAAACACCTTTACTGTAAATGTAAAATTTGTAGAATATGTGTGATTAGATGCTAAATACCTTTACAGTAAATCTAAAATTTGTGGAATATACATGAACACATATTAAATGTGTTTACTGTAAATGTAAAATTTGTAGAATATATTTGAATATCTGCTATATACTTAACATTACATCTTAAATTTGTCGAATATATATGAGTACATGCAAAATACCTTTACTGTAAATGTAAAATTCGTTGAATATATATGCATACATGCTAAATACCTTTATTATAAATTTAAAATTCGTGGAATATATACATGAATACATGCTAAACACCTTATACCATATATTATTCCTTAATTGGATTTCACTTTTGAGATGAGCATTAAATATATTATTTTTTCGGACTATTATTCACGTCTTCATTAGTTGTGGTGTCCATCTTTATTGGTTGTTTTTTCAAGACGTCTCGGCCAACTATCCTCTGGCCATCGCCAGGTGGTAACTGCGACAGATAGTATCTTCGAATCTCCTAACTGCATTCTCAGCAATCACAGCCATCCGCAGTTGTTGTCGTCTCATCACTTTTTGACCAAGTAATAATCTGGCACTCTTT
This sequence comes from Euprymna scolopes, assembly GCF_053919585.1. Taxonomy (NCBI): domain Eukaryota; kingdom Metazoa; phylum Mollusca; class Cephalopoda; order Sepiida; family Sepiolidae; genus Euprymna; species Euprymna scolopes. Next base: position 85,865,515 of record NC_136515.1, read on the forward strand.
GGGTAGGATTGAACCCGCTATCTTCAGACAATGTCCATCTGGGACGGTAGATATTCAATGTCTCTATCAACTGCGCCACGGGACACCTGACGAAAGCCAGAGGAATAGTTGACCGAAACGTCGTGACAAAACAACACCCAATAAAGATGAAAACAACAACATTTACTGTACATCTAAATGTAAATTCATGAAATGTATATGAATATATGCTAAATACCTTTGCTGTAAATGTAAAATTTAGGAATATAAATGACTACATGCTAAATACCTTTATTGTAAATGCAAAATTTGCCAGACATATATGAACACAAGCTAAATACCTTTACTGAAAATGTAAAATTTGTCAGAAATATGTGAACACAGGCTAAATACCTTTACTGTACATGTAAAATTGATAGATTATGTATGAATACATGCTAAATAGCGCTACTGTAAATCTAAAATTTGTGGAATATATATGAACACATGCTAAATAAGTGTACTGTAAATGTAAATTTTATAGAATATATTTTAATAAATGCGATATGCCTTAACTGTACATCTTAAATTTGTCGAATATATATGAATACATGCTAAATACCTTTACTGTAAATGTAAATTTGTGGAATATATATAAATACATGCTACAGACAATTACTGTAAATGTAAAATGGGTGGAATATATATGAATACATTAAAAATATCTTCACTGTAAATGTAAAATTCGTGGAATATACATATATGTATATATATATATATATATATATATATATATATATATATATATATATATATATATATATATATATATGCTAAATATCTTAATTGCAAATGTAAACTTTCCGGAATATATATGAATGCATGCTAAATAACTTTACTGTAAATGTAAAATATGTCGAATATCGATGAACACAGGCTAAATACCTTTGCTGTAAATGTAAATATGTGGAATATATATGAATACATGCTTAATACCATTATTGTAATGTTACGTTGTTATCTGATATAAGGGGATCGTGTGTGATTATCTAATCAGCCTTAATATCGTGTGTGATCGTCTAGTGGTCCAGTCTATTAAATGATATGTCCATATGCCTTTGTGTGTGTGTGCGTGTATGCGTGTGTGTGTGTCTATGTGTGTGTGTGTGTGTGTGTGTGTGGTACATGTATTTTTCTGCATCTAGGATGTTGGTCCGTCTGGAACATCTCGTGTCTTTGAGAGGAGACAGTACCTGTTTTGGAGGAAGGTTCATACACTCCAACACGATGAATTTTTTTTATAGTTCTTATTTCACTTTCCAGATGTCTCGCAAAAGATGGAAAGTGAATCTCTGGCCTGTTTTGTTTCTCTTTGTCGCGTTTCTACACACGTCAGCGTCCCCCACCCAGTGACGGGGAGGAGACAACGGTGAAGCCGTCCGTCCTCTTCTAAGTCTAAACCAAACCTCTACGATTCAGCTAACCTGATCACGTGACTCACACGCAATCCGATCAGCTGATCCTGACTTCCAGTCAACGTGTCTCAGTATAATTTACACTCCTCTCTCTCTCTCTCTATCTCTCTCTCTTGATCCATCCTCTAACAGTAAATGTAAAATTCGTGGAATATATCTATATGAATACATGCTAAATACCTTTATTGTAAATGTAAAATTCGTAGAATATATTTATACTAGCAAAAGTACCCGTCGTTGACTGGGTTCAGAAACAACCTACAGAAAATGAACTCGTATTTATGAAAGTATGATAGATTATGAAAAGGAAGTGTTGTAAATTTGGTTTGAATTTTGGCGTATCAAAACCAAACAAAATATGATGAAAGTAAAAATAAAAAAAATAAACCCCATAAGTCATTATACCATACCTGTTTTAACTGAAACACTTATCACAATATTCTGTGGATCTATATTAAAAAAAAAACTCTTGTTGAACTTTGTGATATATGTCCATTCTATGGAGGTCAGGCGCGAACGAACACCCCCTAATTTTATTATACCATATTTCTTTAAACTGAAACATAATTATCAAAATATACTTACGCAGATAGATACGAAAAGTCTTTATTTAAAGTTTGTGCCTATTTCCATTCTATGGAGGTCAGGCGTGAACGCAGACCACACAATTTTATTATACCATCCCTATTTAAGTTAAAACATACTTATCAAAGTATTCTTATGTTCATCTCTATCAAAAACCCTTGTAACCGTTTTATTTTATTTTTTATTTTTTATTTCCATACTTTGTGGACCAGGCGCGAACGGAGAACCAAAATTTTAATGAACCACCGTTCTGGCAAATCAAACATACCCATTCCTGTGTCTCGAGACATCTTCTATCATTATATGTAATCAGTTTTTTTTTTAATAGTCAACCATATAGAAGCCTATTCGTGACCACAAACACACACACACACACAAACACACACACACACATTCGGCTTTACATTATAGATATATGGATGCATGCTAAATACCTTTACCATAAGTTTAAATGATTTTCAGTATCTAGATCTTCACGTGTTTACCCCATTTTTACGAAAAACAATTAATCTCAACATCAGTTAATTAGTAGGCATACGTATTTTAGTTCACTTACAGCATATATGATAATCCGATAATTATAACGTACTACTCTTTCTGAATATACACGATAAAAAGTTTCTAAATGAGAAATGTAAGAAAAGACAAAAGTTTTAATGAGAAATGTAAGAAAAGACAAAAGTTTTAAAAAGTAAACAAACGTATTCATGCTATTCAGATTATTCGCAATGGTATGTTATATTTTTGTTTTATTTACAATATTTTTCTGGTGTGACTTTACCATATTCAAGCGGCTTTGTCCTAAGATATTATGGTAGTCATAAATATTTATATTTTGTTTTGTAAACTCTAAATAGTTTATACTGACACTTTTTGATACAGTAGGTATATTTAATATGTAATTGGAATTAATTGTTGATATTAGTATTATTTATTAATTTATTTATTGCGAAGTATTATTTTCATCTTTCGTAGTTGTTGTTTCACGACGTTTCGGCCAACTATTCCTCTGAACTTTGTCAGGTGGTAACTGCGACGGGATAGGAATTCCGAACCTCCTAACTGTCTTGTCAGCAATTACTGTCATCCATATTCGTTGTCATTTCACCGCGTTTTGGGTCAAGTAAGCGTCGGGCCGGCTTTGGGTAGGATAAACACCGCTATCATCAGAAAATTCTCAGCAGGAACCGTAGAGCTTCAACGTCCCTATCCACTGCGCCACGGGCCTCAAAGGGCGATCAGGTTTTATTTTTTGGTCTTACAAATTTACGTTTATTCATTATCTTATCGGAATGCTATATATATATTTTTAATTGGAATTGAGAGGATAATAAATAATACTCATCTCATCAAGCGTCACATTTCAATACCAAATATAAACAAATATTACGCTAATTTCGAAATATATACAAACATATCTCAACCAAACAAAACCTATAACGAAATTCAAGAATATATAAAGTATGAAACAGTAACCATTTTTTACATTATAGGACATAATTGAAAGGAATGATGGTTGTCTTGGGGAGGCTCAGTGTCTTCACAAGCTCCTAGGACTGATCTTAACTCTTGATCTAAAATAGAAACATAACATCAACTCCGCTGAAAATATCGGACGAAAGCGGTAGAATTACTCTATCGGCCCAGAAGTTATCTTACAGCTTATGAAATCTTCTATCTGTATAAGAGCCAGATACGCCCTAAAATGGGGAACCGTTCTCACAACTTGGCAGGAGCTGTTAGCGTCTATCCTGCTTTGCTGTATTTCAGAACCAACTTAAAATCTTAGTAGGTGGTACTTTTGTCTCTCCTATGCAAACACTTTCCCACGGTTTTTTTCTTCTATGTCGTCATTTTCATGTATACGACTGAGCTCTTTTTTATCGCCCCTTTGGCAAACTTTTACAAAATACACACGACTCTCTACAAGCACTATATACGTTTCTCCTTAATCTCCACATGTGCCTAAATATAAATGCAGATGTTATTTAAAAAGCTTCTTTCTCAGAAGCGCCCGACTATTGAACGGTTGAATACAACATAGTAGCCTTTAAATCTAATGTAAACAAATTCTTGTTAAGTTGTCTGTTATAAATAATAAATTCTCCCCAATTACACCATTAGCAGTTACTATGGTACCACCTTACACGCATTATTTTTTTCTTCGGGTAGCCTTCGGGCATCGATAAGATGCAATCTTAAGGAAATTAATTAAATAAAAGAATTTGACGAAGTTCTCGTCTTACGATTTGTTAAAATCCGAAGTTATACTCTAAGAATTGAGTCAATCCAGCTGTTGTCAGAGTCTGAAATTACTTCGAAATATAGCTCATCTTTTCACAAATCGTTGCACATTAATAACTTAACAATCTCAGCCCCAGTTAACTTAAGAGATTTTACGGCACCAGTATAGTAGCGTTTGTGTAGCTGCTTTGTAAAAAGAAATTCGCATATAGAAATGTTTTATTGAAGTATTGAATGAAAAATGAAAATAAAACCGACAATAATAATATAAAGAATGAAAAAAAATATTTTTAAAAACTATATTAGAAATAAAAATAACAGATATTTCCAGTTTCAGCAAGAAAATATCCATTGATCGATCGATGCGTCTGTATTGCGGCCATGTTTGCCACGTGATTACAGTAGTTAGCCAATCAGAAGAGGAGGAAATACGTTGGACCTTGTTAACTATTTATGATACAAAACACGTTTTAAAATTGGAAGAGCTGGCTCATTAATTTTATATAAATATCCAGGTCTCCCTAAAGAAAACTCTTTTTGTATTTTTTCTTTTATGCAGAATTAATTCAACGTTTCAATAACCAACATAACTTTAACAAGTTCTCTCCAAATGCGTTCTATTTAAAACGTTTTGTTTTTAGATACCGTACAAGCATTTCTGAAAGGAAACATATTTTTATTACGTAAGACCTTAATAACCTATAATCGTTAACTGCTTAATATAATATACTGAGTAACTAAGAATAATGTTGATCTAATGTTATACGTTCTTATCAACCGCGTTTTTAAGATAATATTTTCCGCACAGGAAATTGGCATATTTACATGACGTGATATCATCAAGCGTATCAGAATAACACAAATAGTCATAGTAAGGCAACAAGCATTTCTAGAAAGTTCTATATTTCTATCTATTCCAGAACGAGTTCGCTCTTCATCAGTTGTATTTTGTTTGATTTTAGAACTCGCTTTGTCTAACGCGAGCATCTATTAGAATCATTCATGCTGAGATCAAAGTGTAGTATCTGTTCCGGCAGATACTGCAAGCTATGACTAGCAAAGACCAGCTATGACTAGCAAAGACCAGATGTGGGGGCAACCCCACATGCCTGACCTTTAACCAGCTCCCATTTCCCACCTCTCGGGAGCTGGTCCCCTTTTTCCCTTCCCCCTCCCTTCACTCCTCACATTAAAAATCGGCCTTGTGCCTAATTTGCTCGGTGGGGGAGCAAATAAATACCATCTGTTCCGGCAGATGCTGCACTTAAGATAATATGTACCAGTCAATGGAGGGGAACCCCTCTATACTGGGACAATTATTATTTTTGGTAACCAGAGTGCCCCCTTTTTGCCTACTTTTAGGGGAGCTGGTTTTTACCTCACATTAAAAACGGCCTTGTGCCTAATTTGCTCAGTGGGGGAGCAAATAAATACCATCTGTTCCGGCAGATACTGCAAGCAAAGACAATATGTGGGGGCAACTCCACATATAAGACCTTGGTCAATGTAGGGGCAACCCTTCATACCAATTGTCACTATCCAGCTCCCCTACTCCCCGGGGAGTTGGTCCCCATTTCCCCTTCACTCCTCACTTTAAAAATCGGCCTTGTGCCTAATTTGCTCAGTGGGGGAGCAAATAAATACCATCTGTTCCGGCAGATGCTGCACTTAAGATAATTTGTACCAGTCAATGGAGGGGAAACCCTCTATACTGGGAACCGCCTGGGTAATACCTAGGAGGTCCACCCTCCCAGGCCTTGCCACCGGGCTTTCTGGTGGGGCAAGTTTATTGCTTGCTGCCTGAGGCGCCCCGACCGGGGAATGCCGACGGGGTTACTCAGGCAATTTTTAAAATTGCAGGAGTTCCCCTCCTTTAGGGGAGCCTGCGGGGTTCCCACTTTCTGGCCTTGTGCCACATAATGCTGATGTGGGCAGCATTTAAATAAAACCCCTCTATACTGGGACAATTATTATTTTTGGTAACCAGAGTGCCCCCTTTTTGCCTACTTTTGGGGGAGCTGGTTTTTGCCTCACATTAAAAGCGGCCTTGTGCCTAATTTGCTCAGTGGGGGAGCAAATAAACACCATCTATTAGAATCATTCATTAATTATGCATTTTATCTACGCGGTTAGAAGTTTATCTTTCCGTAAGCCAGGTATGGGTAGAAATCCTTTCTGAATAGAAATTGTAATGTTGAGTGTCGCAATGAGATTACAATTGTAAGTTTTACACATCTAGTGAATGAATGTTCAATCACTAGTGCACAGAACAATAAAAAAGCACATTGCTAATTACTAAGGGCTGTCCTCCAATCATGGCTGAAGGAACGAAGGTATACTACTCCCTCGAACAAAATAAGGGACTCCGTTCGAGATTTTTGGTAGATTTCCGAGTTTAACCGGACGATTTTCGATACATCTGAAGAAGTCCAGAGATTACGGCCACCGAAACGCCTTGAAAACAAAACTCACATTAATAACAATAATAAAAAAAAAATTCAAAGGATATGAATATTCAATTCTCATCTCAAAAAAATATTTTGAAAAAGAAACATATAGGGGATATTGAATGTATATTATATAAGTTTAGAGCGAGTAAGTATATATATATATATATATATATATATATATATATATATATATATATATATTAAGGATTATATTGATCTATTTGCTAATCTTTTACTGACAAACAATCTGTTAATGATTTTGGAGCTGTTTCTTCTTCTGGAAAGCGATCATTGTTCTGATTCTGCAAGTTTCACTTCCAAAATTTGCTAAACCATTTTTTTGTGTTGAAACGTTTAAGTCTTCTTGTTTTTATTCAGTTTTTATTGTGCTTATGAAATTTTTCTATACTTTGGAAATTGCGTACTCTGTGTTTTTTAAACCTTAGTTACCCTTTTGTTTGGAAACAACCTTCTGTGTTCCATGCTTTAAAAATGATGGCGATTATTGTGAGTCAATGAAGTTTTCTTTGGTTTATCTTTTCTATGTTATTAATAATGTTTCTGAACGTTTAGTCAACGGCGAGCTTGTTGGTTTGGTAAATATCTACGCAATTTTAGTGATGTCTAGTGTGGCTTCCGTTGCTTCTGTTAACAACTCCTCTATCAACTGTATGAACTAAGCACATCCGTCGCTTAATATATAATAGAGGAAAAAGTAGCACCATTGCTCTTGACATTTCGAAAGCGTTCTACAGAGTGTAGCATTCATTTTTTCTATATAAACTTCGAGGATATCTTATTTGTGTTAATTTTGTTAACGTTACTAAATGTTTTTATTTCTAGAAGGAATGCGTGCGAGTAACTTCAGGGGTTATATTCATCTTCTTCTATGATAACTGGTAATTTATAGCACTCTAGTCTATGCCAAACGCTGTTTCCCTCAACAGAAATGACGGTCCCGATAATATAATTCAGGGAATTTATGGCTATGCTGAATGGAAAAATTAAAATCATTGTATATTTTCTCGCTCAGCTTACATTTATCAATCCTAAAATGTAAATTTCTAAACATAGAATTGCTAAAAAATGGATTTAAATATTACTATTTGAATGTGACGTTTATTTTCATACTTTTTCCCCTCTTTGTATTTTAGCTATATTTTATATCATCTTAAATGTCTGAGCGTCGAATAAAGCATTGCAAATAATAGGCACTGGTAAATTAAATAAAACAAATAGTAAACATTATTTTTTCATTATATATGTTGCTAAATTTGTAATGCTTTTCATATAAGACGAACATTCAGAATTTATGTCATTTTCCTGGTGTAAGTTTTAAATATGTCAAGGATAACGAGAGTAAATAAATTAAATTCTAACGACATTTTAAACCATCTTGAATTTGTCCTTGGTTCTGATTTTCCGGATTCTTTCTATATTAAGGTACCAGAATCTATATGAAGTTTACAAATATCAATAAAGAGTAGTAGTGATGTGAACCTGATGAAAAAATATTGTGTCAGTCCATGTCGATATACATGTCAATACGGTTTAATCTTATTTGATATGAACGTAAAATTATGAGATGGAGTTCATATCTAATGGCTTGTGAAGTGTCATGTTCACGTACAGGTGTTGTTAAACATCATGTGATCTATCTGTTAATATATATATATATATATATATATATATATAACAAATTTGGGAGCTCCATCTCATCATCACACGTGTGCCGGTCTAAACATAATTAACCATGATAAATAAATAAAACTTTATATTCTTTTGAATAGATCTCAGCTTTGAGACAAAAGCCAGATATAAGATATTTTCGTTATCTTTTTATAAATATTTAGATAAAAATATAAGAGAAAATCAAACGTTACTTACTCTAACACTAGAAATTAAATTAAAGGCTTGTCATTTCCAACGAACGTAGACTTTTTTATCACATGTAGTACTCAATGTTCCGTCGTACGACACGTGGGTATAAGACTTTTTCATGACATTGATCATTTACATATAAAAAGATGAATAACATCAAGAAAGATAAATTCAAGACGACATACATTGATATTTTTCACAGCAGAGCCGAAGTTTTGGATGTAAACTTGTGGGTTTTCCTGCGGTATATATGAAAAGCAATGTCGTTCATTTCCTTGCAGTATTACACAATATATAGATTTTTTGGATTCTTATCAACTCCGTTCTTTAAAGAAAAAATGTAATCCTGTTTTGCTTCTTACTGTTCTTTAAAGAAACAGCACCAAAAGTATGGAAAACTCACACATTATAAAATATATGTATATATGCATGGAGTGACTAAATATGTGTGTCTACCGCTGAAATCGACGTGTCGGATAAAGATGAAGTAACACTTTGAAGTATGCTACAATTTAATGTTGAGGACATATAAAACCGTGTGCATTTTTGCATTAATGCCTTTAGCCACGATGTGCGAAACATCAATGATAACAGCAAAGGTTAGCGATATATATCAAAATTACTTCAGAATGTTAAAAAAAAATCTATATAAATGAGTGTGAAATGCACACAAGAAAAACTGTATATACAGCACACGTATACATTTTCTAATAAAAAATAAAAGAAATAGATCGTTTAATTTAAATAAGTTTTTGTGAAACGATATGTAAAAGTTTTACTCTCATATTTTGTAATGTAAGACTCACAATGCCAGGCCGATATATAAACAAGAAAAAGTGTTTAACAGAAGACTATTTTTTTTTAATTTTACCACTCTTGCATCGCTGTACCCGGCTACCACATACATATTAAGTTTTGAATTGGTTCGCATACCCTCTATATTAAGTCTCATGTTTGTAGATCAAACACTGGCAGAAAAGTTTGGTAGGCAGTTTTTCTAAACTAATATATATATATACATATATATATATATATATATATAACTACTTAATTTACTCGCATAAAATTAATCTACAAAAGTATAGATTCATGCGTAAACTTTAAGTATTTACTTAAAAAGTGATCAATACGTAGGTAGAGCTAGTTAGTAAGTTATAAAATGTATATGGCGATTAAGCTACACGTAATATTCCGCATTTCATCCAAATGAGGATTCTTCAGGCTTATGCGCATAAGCCTGAAGAATCCTAGAGTGGATGAAACGCGGAATATTACGTGTAGCTTAATCGCCATATACATGTTATAACTTACTATATACATATATATATATATATATATATATATATATATATATATAAACACACAAGGGGCGTGCAATAAGTAATACCCTGACCAACTTACCATAGCAGTAGAGCAATGGAACATGGCACAGTCATTAGTATTTTTCTTCATAAGAACCACCCAGAATTATGCATTTCTTCCATCGTGTGATGCAGCTCTGGAGACCGTTTTTGTAGAACACCCCAGGTTGGTCCCCCAACCACGACGTGATTTCAGAAGTCAATGTTGAATCATCTGGGAAACGCTTTCCTTTCAAAAACAACTTCATGGCTGGGAAGAGGTGAAAGTAGAGGAGGCAAGGTCAGCATAGTAGGGAGGATGGGGCGGATTTCATACCCAGGCCCGTGCTTCTGTCGTACGACATGCGAGTTGTGGACCGGAGCGTTGTCCTGCAAGAGGAGGGTACCTTTGCTGATCTCGCCCCGCCTCTGGATTTTGATAGCTTCCCTTCATTTCCTCAAAAGTGAAGCATAATAGGCGTCTGTAATTGCGGTACCTTTGCCAGGAAATCTGTCATCATTACTCTCTCCTGGTCCCAGAAGATGTGAGCATTACCTTGCCAGCCGAGTGCTGCACCCTTGCCTTTTTAGAGGTGGTGAGTCCAAGTCCTTCCACTGCATTGACTGGGTTTTAATCTCTGGATCATAGTGATGGGCGCAGTTTTCATCCTGTGTAATCAGTCTTTTGAAAAACTTGGACTCATCTTGTTGGACATCTCCAAATTCATTCTCGAGCATTCGACGCGTCCTCGCTTCTGGAATGGTGTGAGCAACCTGGGGATCCATCTGGCAGACACCGTATGCATATGCAGATGGTCATGGATGATAGTTTCCGTAGACCCTATACTAATCTTGACATATTGGGCTATTTGGCGAATAGTAATGCGCCGATCTTCCAAAATGGCAGCCTAAACTTCACGGACAGATGCCTCATATATGGTAGAAGAGGGCGACCAGGTCTGGGAGCTTTTTCCACAGTCTTCCGACCATGTTTGAATTCACGATGACAGCGTTTCACAAGGCCATATGATGGGGCATTATCACCATGAGTTTATTTCATTTCATCAAACGTCTGCTGATGGTGTGCGTCCTTTCAGATACAAAATCCGGATCACTACTCGACATTCAACAGGCTCCATTTCACACGTGACTCAGTTCAAACACCTATAAAAGAGAAACCACAATTAGTTCATAGCTGAAATTTTCCACATAACACCTAGAGATATAACTAATAGCACATGCGGAATTTCAGCTAGATCAGACAACTGGAAGTGGGTCAGGGACATTACGTATTGCACGCCCACTCCTGTATATATATATATATATATATATATATATATATATATATATATATATATATATATATATATAGTAATTTATAAACTATATATGGCGATATATATATATATATATATAACGAGGTTTGTGTTTACTATAATCTTTTTACGCACATAATATGCAAGTATAATTTCTATAGAATATCTGCATGAATACAATTGCACATAGTTGTTTTCAAACGATGATTATCCCACCATGAGTAAATGAAAAATCTAATAGAGAATTAATTAAAATGAATATTTAAAAGAATATGTAGATTAGCTAGACGTTTTGTAGATGAATGCAACTTCAGGACCGATATTTAACAAAGTTATATTTTCTTTTTAAATCGATAGGAAAATGTTTTTTATATGAATATCAATACACTAAAACACTAAATTCATGGGCGTATAGACTTTTGTAACCATGTTCTGTTTAAGTAAGTTTATTTTTAACTAGGCTTCAACTAATATTTTATAAGCATCCAAAATAAAAATTATGAACCACTATTAACGCTACACATGTACATTTCTTAAACTTTTTTATGTCTTTCATAAACTTATGCGGAAACTCTTTAACAAATATATCTGAAAATTACCTGTATAAATTGTTTAAAGCTTGTGTCTTTTATGCAATATTCAGTTATTATCTCAAATTTTATATATATATATATATATATATATATATATGGGGGGGTATTTGTTTGTGTGCGTATATATCTACTCACATGCACATATATTTCTTTGTGTCTGTAGAATATACACCTCTTGTCTTTAATAAATAATGTAAAATTTACGCTTTTGCAATTCTAAACGCAACAGATCCATGCTATATTCTATTTTTTTCATATGTTACATTATTGATATATCTCCATGGGATCTTAATTGTGTCTCTCCTCCGCCGGAGTCAATGTTCCATATCATGAAGGGCAACGTTTTGAAGTATGTGACACATTAATGTATTGATTCTCAATGAAAGTTTTCTTTATTTCCTCCAGGAATCGTCCAACACAGGGGCACTACATTACATCAAATTTTACTCAGAAATGTGAAAAAAACATTTTTATATAAAGAAACTTGTGCATATTTACATGAACGCACTGTACAATCACGCAGTATAAACGTTTTGATACGGATATAGATATATATTTTTGGCCTAGCTAGAATTAAAATGAAAGATTGCGCGAATTTGCTTTTTCCTCTTCCAGTCTTCATTCTGACAAAGAGACGTAATTGTGTTAAAGAGATTTTAATTTAAACGAATAGATAGAGAGAAAAACACTTTTTTATAATGATTTATAAAATAAAGGTATTATTACAGAAACATCATTTGTTATCGGAATTGAAAATTCCCCAACAATCTTCTGGTCAAACTAATCGGGACTGTTATTATGAATATTTGTTTTTCTTATTAAATCTTGACCTACGAAACAATGGTAGTATTTTCTTGCTTTTGTTTCTCATTACTTGTTTCAGCTTATTTTTTTTTATCTGCTTACATAATTTCGCTTTTATGAATTCCACATTCAAAAGTTTATTCCTACAATTTCAACAATCTTTTCCTTTTTCAGTTTTAGGGCATTACGCTTATTCATGTCAATTTTACTACATATATCCTTAATCCACATGTGATCAATTCTCACAACCGTACTTATCTAATCTTCATTGTGTGTATTCCTTAATTCGACTTTGAATAACAAAGTGGTTCAACATATACTTTTATTTCCCCACGTATTCAATTTTCGTAATTTCTACGACAAAGATTAAATACTCAAAATAAACAAAAACGCAAGTTGCAATTATAAAAAATCTCTCCCTCACGTGAACTTCGCCCAATTTTTTTCATTAAATGTTAATGAGCCCTACTTATGTTCTTTACTGTTTTATAAGAAATTTCTCACAAGTATCGCTATTGCACATATTTTTACATAGTCCTTAATCCAACTATGCAGTAACCAGTTCATACAAATCCTTGACATATGTAGATTTTTGAGCTTCTCTTACAATCCCGATGTATTATTTCATCTATTGATTCCGATAATACTTTTTTTCCTTAGTTAATATATTTATTATGTTGTTGATACTGGGGAACCTCATCTGACAAAATGCATATAAAAATTTTTTTTGAAGGTATGTAATCTGATGATAGTTATCAAACGCACTGGTTTAGATGTAGTTTTCGTGGAAAAAAAAAACATTCAATGCATGCTCTTTTCAGAGATTACATCTCCGCCCGGAATTCCATAAATACAAGATGCAATTACATATATACAAATAAGTGTTTTATTTTATTGAATAACAATTAACATTGCTTGGTTCGAGAACTTTAAAATTCTTTTTAGAACTTCCCTTAGTCGCCAAGACTAAACTAGTTTCATTCAATAATTACAAGAAACCTACTCTACCACCTATAGCAATGGCCAACGACTCTTTATTTGAGAATACGTCTTTCAAGCTCCTTGGCCTAATGTCCACAGGAAACATGAGTTGGGACAATTACATCCAGGGCATTGCCAGGGCCGCTGTGAGGAAGGTGGGCTCTCTCTACCGAGCTAGAAAACTAACACTCGAAAGTATCATATACCTATATAAGGCAACTATTCGCCCATGTATGGAGTATTGCTGTCATATTTGGGCTGGTGCATCGGCTACTAGTCTCTTGACAGGGTTAAAAAGTGAGTCGCAAATCTGATAGGCCCTGGACTGGCATCTAAGATTCAGCCTCTGCCCCATCGACGAAATGTTGCATCCCTCTACCTGTTCTACAACTATTATAATGGTGAATGCTCTGACGAACTGCAAGCACGTGAACACCCTCGACAAACCCGACAGGCTGAAAAATCCCACCCCCACACTGCATAGATCCCTAGATGTAAAAGATATTTCTACTCCAGTAGTTTCTTCCCCAGAACCGCTAGACTTTGGAATACCATTCCAGGTCCCTGCTTCCCCAACTGTACTGACGTGCAGAAGTTCAATGCAACGTGAACCAACATCTTGCTGCAGAAATCCACATAGTACCCCAGTAGTTGTTGCCCCTGTTAGTAGCCCCCTCCACCAAAGTGGCAATGTGCCTTGTCTGGGGTGAAAATGTAATAAAAAAAATAACACAAACTATTTTATCTAAAACCGCTCAACCTTCTCTGCACTTTTCCTACCCCCCTTTGTATGTTTCTACTCGGGTAGATTTTATCTTTATATTACTTGTTTAGCTTTCTGTGTCTACTACATACTTGGTTGTATCTTTTTAAAGCCAGTTCATATTTTGCAACTATTACTAACTATTATCCTCTACGTTTCCATTTCACATAGTTTATTTTTTCTTGGATCCACCCGTTGTCACTCCTGTTTTGTCGCCGGTGTAAGCACTTTCTTCTACGATCGAAATATTTCTTTAGATGATAGTTCTCCATTTCACACATTCCATTGTTTAATATAGTTTGTTTACCAGAAATTCAGATTATTTTTCTGTCGTATTTCTTTAACATGCTTCCATCACCTCCTTTTCATTCCATCATAATCTCCTTCAACCTCATTATCCTCCTTTTCAATTCTATCGTTTTTCCAGAACTTCACGATCAGTTTCTCCGATATTACCAATTATCTGCTTATTTGTTTTCCGTATTCCTCGCCGTTTCAGCCACAGTTTGCACTTCATTCGCTGTCCTTTCCTTATTCATATGCCATTTTTTATTCATTTCCCCGCTATTTGCGTCATTCTCTATTACCTCTGTGTTCACACGTTGTCTCCAAGTCCAGCGTATACAAGTTCTTAATGAACCACCCTTCAGTAATTTACCGAATTTCCACTACTAAAGATTACTACGACATTGTATTATTGACTACTGTTCACTCATTATCATATCCTTGAGTGACCTCTAAGCTTTGATATGTGATGACTTCGTTTGCAAAAACTCATGTCTTTTCATAGCCTTCAATTTCGCTTCTGTTAACAATGCAATTTTTACGTTTACCTCATCACACACGAGCTTTACGGTTGATTAAAACGTTTCTTGTTCAACCCCGCCGTTCTCTATCATGTTTTCAGGATTAAATGATAGGCCTTTCGTTTTTATCATCTGCATTGCTCATAAAAATCACTCAATGATTAACTTTTAAATATCCATACTCCATTTTATTTTAGTAGTTGCTGGATAAAAACCGGGTTTTCTCTGCTTTTCCAATCATCACTTCCACTTTGAGTGTCATTCATATGTGAAATCGAAGTTTTCCCTTTCCTGCAGATTCAGGTTCAGCAGAGTACCGAGCATAATCTAATCATAGCTACTCAATTTAAGGGTGTCAGTTACTCGCCAGATACACCCCCAAAACAAATTCACCAGGCTTGGCGACTAAGCCACACGAAAATATTAGAAATAATACATTGTCACTAGCTATATATTTGAGTACGTTTTGAAAGTTTTACAGGAGTTTGACACTTTCACACTAAGTAATATAAAAGCTATTAGACTAGTAGTAGTAGTAGTAGTAGTAGTATTTATTCACTACAGATTCAGAACGTCGACCAATACCAGATATGCCCCACTGACAATCATTTTAGTTTACCCTTGTGTATAAGTGACAAGTCTCCTCAGATTCTAGTTTTCTCCAAGTCACTCTATAATCGACGAAAGTCCTTTAGATTATCTCACCAACAGCTTCCCATTATTTTCTCGTACGTATAGTTAATTGCTATTCCTTGAAGTTTGGGTGTCTCTTGTTGTAGAGGTTTGCTTTGTGTTATTATTATTATTATTATTATTATTATTATTATTATTATTATTATTATTATTATTATTATTATTATTATTATTATTGTCGCTGTGGTTGTTGTTATGTTTATTTTCTTGTACTTCAATTTCCGGATAACCATGTCTACGTCCTCAATCTGACCATTCATCCAGTCTATATGCGTAAACCGTAAATATCATGACTATATATTAAGTATCCTTGTTGTTCTGAACTGTGTCTTCAGGCAATCCATAAATGTCAGGGCGTTGATAAACGTTGCTTCAAATCAAATCAGACGATGATGTCTCTACCATTGAAAGCTTTACAGACCCAGTAATCTTCTCTCGGCCTGTGTGCGCGCATGCGACTAGAGATATACGGCTGAGTAGATCTCTAGCTGCGTGAGGAACGTTCAAGGGACGTTAACTTGCTTGTTAGATTGGAGTTTTAGGTGATCGATTCAAGTGCATCAGTGCGCCTGTCACATAAGGGCTGATAATTATTACATGTGCTTCTATTATTATCAATTTTCTATATAAACATACGTAAACATGTACACACACATGCACACACACGCGCCCACACACACACACATATATATATATATATATATATATATATATATATATATATATACATATAAAGAGGGAGAGAGTCATTTTGAGTATATATCAGTCTGTGTGAGATGAAGGGAGAGTTCTTCCTTTATAGAGTAAGAAACAGTTGAATCTTTAGGAAATTTCAAACGAATGCCCTTATTTTGCCTGAGAGTGTTCTCAGAATTGTTTTGTATTGAAATGCCTTTGATAAGTATCGAAAAATAGGTTTAGAAACAAAAATAAAAAAAAATCTTATGAGTAAATATCCTAAGTATAAATAAAATATATTTTCCCTCTGGCAAACTTTAGAGAGCTTTACCAATTGTTTATGCAAAGAAAAGTCTTACTAAAACCTTATCACATTTGACATATATACTTACAAAAGCTGTGGCATCAGAATATTCTTTTCGTTGTTTTGTCCCTCCAGTGCATATCCGACACAGTTAAACATAATTATCAGCCGAGAACAACATCACTATATATATATATACAAGCATATAAGGTAACAACGGATATATTATCGACAGTCAAACCAATGACAAGAATATTCTGTTGTCCTAGCCCTAATAATTTCTACCAATCCATATATCAATGCTACTTAATAAGGCACTTCGACTGGATCGAAATAACTCGAACCTCCCCGACTTAGAAATTAAATTAATTATGCTAGTTTGAAAAACATCCATACAGTCAAATAATAAACTCTGGACTAGAAAAGAAGAGTCACTGATCTTAGACTATTTCTCCCATATACGTTGGGACATAGATCTAAAGATAATGGCCTACCGGGCGAATTGTATGAAAGACCTGTACTTTGACTTTATAATAAAGTCATCAGTTAACTGACAGAAATTGTTTCGAAACTATGAACTCACTAAACCACATGAAATGACGAAAACATCTGCCGTTTCAGATGTATCTCTTAACCTGAAAAAGAAAACTATAGCCCTCTCATAAATCTTCTATATACATGAATTTTACAACCACCTTGATCTGTTATTAGGCATGCATATCTCAGTATCAAATAGAATCTTATTTATCTGCCAATTGCAACATATTTAAAACTAACTCAAACTCCGACAATGCATTCCTAGATAACTCAGTATAGAGCGACAGAGTAAAATATAAACCAAATAGTAACAGCAAACCTAAAAATTCCCTTAGTATAATTTTTCATCACATGAACCTCAGCAAACAAGGCTATACAAGACAATAATGCCTAATATTGGTAAACTTTATTATAAAAAAGACACCTAATAATATAGAGATAACCTAATTAAACACATGCAAAAGAATTAAAACAATGAACAATACAGTGTTTACCTACTTATAATGATAGAATTAAAACTAACATCACGATAAAATTCTATAAAATTCTTTCAACTACCTATACGGTTACAATTCTATTCTTTAAAAAACACTGAAAAGATGCAAAAAACGTGGCATAAACTATTAACAATAAAATAATATTTGTATAACGAAGCCTACATCATCTGTTATTAAACCTCCTCAGCGACTGCGAAAATTCCTATACATTCCATTAATGAAAATTTATTGGGTTCCCCCATAACAGACTTTGCGATTCCTAACCCTGTCCGAATCTCCCAGTTTACATTACCAAATTGTGAGACAAAACCATAATCATACCATCGCTATTCACCATCTTGAAGTTTTACATTTGGATTTTACCGTCACTGGATTGACTATCCATTCATGTGTAATCACCTTTTTCTTCACCATAGTCCCTCCTCTTAACTTATTTTTTTTATTTTCAAGTAAGATCTTTAACTTACTTGTTGTTTCATCAAATACTTCTGCATGCTAAATCCGATCCCGCATGTTGCTAATTCCTTCCCTCTGATGAGAAGGAAAGTATTTCTTCAAAACTCCGCGGATTAAGGACTGCCCATTTATCTAGAGTTTCCTTTTAAGATTAAATATGTTTTTAACTCATTTCAAAGTGTGTTTTTAACATATTTTATTAACTGTTTGCTCATATTATAAGCTCTATTTCCTATTTACTTTAATTTAACGATCTTGGATCGTTTTGGTAAATTTAATTTTAATTTTGATTATATATATATATATATATATATATATATATAAATATATATATATATGTATATATATAATTACAATTAAAATATGCCAATTATATATATATATATATATATTATATATATATATATATATATATATATATATAAGTGGCATATTACATTTTTTTATTCAAGCAAATATTATTAAATGCAACGGAGATACTTTGCTTTATGATTCTTTCTTTTTTTTTAATTGTTCAGTTTTCCGTATAATCTTTTTTTGTATCAAAATCAAAAATATTGATAAAAGTTCCGTAGTCGTAGATGTCACGAGACCTTTCTATTCTTTCCCGAATCATCATAATGTGTTCAAGTAAAAGTCCGAAGGAGTGAAAAGTAAAATTAATAGTAAAAACTAAAATATACCGTAATCGGCGATAAGTTAAAATATATAGAGTCGATAAAATGTTGATCAAAATATAGGTCGATTGAAAATTCAAGTATTAATATACATATATATATATATATATATATATATATATATATATATATATATAAGTACTTCATTTATTCACATAAATTTAATATACGAAAGTATAGATTTATGCGTAAACTTTAAGTATTTACTTCAAAAGTGGTCAATACGTAGGTAGAGCTAGTTAGTAATTTATAAAATATATATGGCGATTAAGCCTGACGAATCCTATAGTTGGATGAAACGCAGAATATTCAGGGTAGCTTAATCGCCATATATATTTTATAAATTACTATATAATCCTACGCGCATATAAATAGTAGTCCCCATAAAAAAGGAAGATCTTGTGTGCGGGTTGAGTGGCTATATTAAACTAAAATAAAAATTAGACATATACCACCGGATGATTGTGTGATAAGTAAATATGGTTAAAAGGGATTAAAATTGATAATATTATATTGGAGATATAGGTTATTTAGGGATTTAGGTAGGAGGGTCGCGCGAAAATGTAATATAGGATACCGTATATGAAGAAGAAGACCTGGGTGTTTAAGTACGTAGATGTTACCATAATTAGTTGTATGGGAGAGATAATTGTAGTTAATATATGATTTGGCATATGTATTAAAGTTGTATGAGAGTTGTGTAAGAAAATTGCGAAGTTGCTAACAAGGTGGGATTTGAAGTGCCTACAAATTATAGTAGTTTCATTTTTTCTATTAAGTACGTTGCCTCTATCTTTGAAATCGGTGATTAAAGTTTTTATTCAGACAAACAAAGCATGAAAATTAAAGGATGCACTTTTACTAGATTTTTTTACGATTAATCAATGACTACTTGGCTTAAGTTTTTATTTTAATTACATATATGTAGTGGGTAGTTAGTTTTTGTTAGGGTAGTTTCGACTGAAAAAAGGAACATTTCTGTACTCTAAATCCGTTTTGCTTCGAAAAAGGAAAGTCTCCACTCTCGTTCCTCTTGGAATCGATTCTGCAGATAAGCTGTTAATCCTTGTGACAACCTTATTTTCTGCCAGTGGCATTGTTTGCTTTTTCCGCGGAATTTTATATCAAGCCACTTTTTGGTTATAACCTTGGGGATGAAGATGGATGTAAAATTTTAGATTAAGACATTAGGTATAAAGACTTTTATATATATGCATGCATATATATATATATATATATATGTATATATATGTATATATATATATATATATTTATATATAGATTACATCATTTTAAAACAAATTAAATCGATACATATATCTAATTTATTAAATTTGTTCAATTGAACTAGACATTTTAAATACATATTAGAACGAAAGGTTACAATATATTCATGATATTATATTCTTATATATTTCCTTATTAAAATATATGTGATAAATTTACAATATTTTAAATTGCTATACAATTGTTTGGTAAATTCTCTTTAATAAAAAAAATCTATTTCTCATTTGTGAATACATTAATGGTTTTCTTAATACTGTTAATTTTCAGACAACTCGTGTAGATGTATGTGTGCATATATTTATATATGTATACATGCATGATGTAAATAATATAAGTAATATTATAACGCGAGGAAAAGGAACAGAAAATAAATGTTTGTGTATTTATCAACGTTTCTTCTTTAGTTTAAGACTTTCTTAGGATGATTGATTCGAACATAATAGATATGAATTGTATATATATATATATATATATATATATATATATATATATGTACACATATATATATAGAGAGAGAGAAAGAGAGAGAGAGAAAGAGAGATAGGGAGAGAGTCTGCGTTTGCGCGGGCAATTTATAAGAACACATAGGTTTTACTTTTACCTTTTATATGACTAGCAGTTCCGCCCGACTGTGTACTGTTCATAAGGTTATGTGCATATGTATATATAAAAAGGTGTGAATATGTAAAGTAATGCCTTTCTGGAGGCTAAATTTAACACATGAACCAATAGCTACTACATTATGTACTCGTAATGCCGCCGTTCGATCTTCACCTGGGAAATGTTATTTTTTTTTATTTTCACACTCTCGCACAGATTTTTCCGGGCTAAAACACAAATGTAACGTTTTCCATGGATTTAAATACCTTATATATGAAGTTTCATGTCTGTAAACCATAACCTCTAGGAGGAGTTTGGTCGGCAACATTTGTTAAACAAAAATATATTCGTATACATAAATATATGTGTAAACAATTATTTGTTTACTATAAATTTTTTACGCAAATATTATGCAAGTATAATTCATGTAGAATGTCTGCATGAATATAATTACACGTAATAGTTAACTAAAGATGGTTATCCTATTAGAAAACCGAAGCAACTAATAGGGAATTAATTAAAATGAATGTTTAAAAGAATATGCAAATTAGCTAAATCTATTACTAGTGAATGCAAAGGTGGAGGAGAAATCCTTCACGACTGAGACAATTTTTATTCTTGTACCTTTTCTCCACGTTAAAAAAACGACCCTGGTGTCTAACTCTGTCCCGTGGGGAGGCATAGTAAATAGGTGCATTACTTATTGTGGAGAAGTTATGTTTCTGTAAACTGGATGGAATCATTTTATGCAACAAATTTTTGTTTATAATAGATAATCAACCAATAGCACGTTTTAAAATAAATTGTATGCACGGTTTAGTATTTATTTAAATAAATGATTGAATAATAGTAAGTAAGATAAAAATCATGTATGAGTAACTCGTGAGAACTTCATAAGCATTTTTACGAAAAATTGTAATTCAGTTTTTTGTATTTTTAATATACATGTTTTTTTTTATATCTTTACATTTTTAATATATATGTCTCTTTATATCTATACATTTTAATATACATATTTTTATATCTTTCCATTTTTAATACACGTCTTTTTATATCTTAACATTCGCCGTTTAAAAACTCTGATAGTTACGCTCGTTCATTTGTACGCAATTCCAGACAATATAATGATTTCTTCAAAGCAGGTGCTTCGTAGGCGGCGTTCTTATGTAAATCACATGATCTTTCAGAACGCAATTTACTTTATCTAAACAGCGTTCGCCCGAGGATCAGTTCATTTCAGTCAGTTTTGACGGTTTCACAAAAGTCAACACCGATGGATACGTCGTGATGAGATTAAATATGGGCGTTGCTGTAAAGGAAACTTTAAATTTGTACGTAAACTATCAAACGGACGTTGATTTAAAAATAAGTCAATTTAATTATTGCAAAGAAAATTGCAGAGAAATATATCAGTTAGGTAAATAATAATTCTCAGAAAGTTTTCAAAATATTTAAATTCAATAATCATCATATTTTTCACAGTAGGTCTAATATCTGAAGTATAATTTATCATACGTTGAGCGGCTTTAAGAAATTAATTTATAACATACCTATCTTTATTCATGCCTTTATTTATACATGTTTCTATATGTTATGTTCTTGTAACTTGCGTTCATGATTTAGTCACAGCCATTGAACTAACATTTCTACATCGCCCATTATACATCTACTAAGACAAAACCTCTTATAAATTCATCGAATATGGCTATACAAAGGTGTTTTTTTCTACAATACATCCGCCTACGCGTAAGAACTTAGCTTTTTAACACTACACATCTATGCATATTATATACATTTTTATTGGCGTTTCAGCAGAAAAAAGCAAAGGGCCAATTAGTCGTAAGAGGCAACAATATTACAAGAGATTTGCATGGATACTATTTATTGAGTTGAACAGCGAGATGCCTGTTCAAATTACACTTCTGCATGTCAGTAAAATTAGATAATCAGAGGCCCAGGAGTGAATTTTAAAGTGTATCAGTCCAAGGGAATAAAGCTATCTGAGAAGAAGGGTTTTCGACATCTAGGGATCTCTAGAGTTGAAGTGGAATTTTGCTGCTTTTCAGGTCAGTCGTGGCTATTTTCGTCGAGGGGGTACTAATGCTCAAATTTCGTCAAAGCACTTGCTAATGCTATAATTGTAAAACAACACCAAATATGCCATGTCTCGGCGATGGGACAGCGGTTAGTGTTTAGTTCATTGTTCAGGACTCATAAGGTTGGCGATTTTTTTGAGAATCCTGTCCAAGAGTTACAGCTAAGTTACAGGTATATCAGCCCAGATGTGGCAACAATACTCCCTGCATGGAAGAACTATGGCTTTTTTATGTGGGTAGGTGTGTAAATGCCCCTCCATGCAACGTACTTCATCAAATATTACTGTCATATTCGTAGACTTTAGACTTTTAATGGTCGACAATGATAACCTGCTGCTGCTTAATAATGATAGAATTCTAAGATTTTTCCCTATAAATATATAAGTCTTGGAAAACATACTAGCAACTTTTTTCACTCCGTACGATAAATTTATTACTAATTAAAACAAACTTATTCGCTACAAAGCGGTACTTTAAAAAAAACTGATTTCTCATACGTCTATAGAGACCTTACACTTCGTAACAATGTTCTAAGATTACTTGTAGACAATTATGCAAATGTCACTACCGTTTATACCAAAAACTAAAAGGCCCGAAATCTCTCTGATTCTCTCGTCTTTGATCTTAAGCTCGTGGTGCAATAATGAAAACTTTGGCTGGGTTATTTTAATGAATCTAAAAATACGCCTCGTTCTTTTTAATCAAGAGCTAATTACGTCTTACGTTGGTCTACTGTTGCCACATCTTCGCATTGGCTGCTTTGAACATCTTATCCTATTTTATTTTGAGTAGCCTCTAATCCTTGACAAGTTGTGTGTTCCATTGATAAAAAAAATACTAAATGTCAAATCTCCCTAATAATATATCTTTCACAGTAAAGCATGCAGAACTTCGATTTCAAACTTAAACGACACAAACCGTTAGATAACGTATTTAAACGTAACAATGAAAGACTAATATGAATATTTGTTTCGAATTTTATCGATACGAATAAATAGATATATTTTAAAGCGAGAAAAAAACTACTTAAATTCTTCTTTGAAAATTTCACATTACAGTACGATAGAACGTTTTTTTTTTACTGGTGTGACATGAAAACATCAGATAGATAAAACTATAAACATTGCTAAGATGCGCCTAACAGAAAGAAGAAAAAATATTCCTGAAAAAAAAACACTGCGAAAAACTCCGGGTCACATCATATGCAGAGTGCGCTAACACACAATGGACTTATTCTGTGTGTAATATATAGAAATGTATTGCATTAGGGTAACGTTTCAAATTATATATATATAATGCTCCTCACCTTGAGTTGAGCATATTGAGAAGTGAAACACGAATTACCATTAGCATATAAGTGACGCTCTTTGTGTAAACAAATCGAGCGGAGGTATTTCTGACGATGTCAAAACATCGTTAAACTCACTACTCGTTCAAGCAGCCGCCAATAGCGTAATGGTTAGGAGCCTTGACTGCCGTACAAACGGTCGGGTTTCAATCCTGGCTTGAGGTAGTTGCCTGTCTAGCCGCACTGATGAGCTGTGAAACAGCGAAACAGTACTGTATGTGGATGACTATAATGCTCCTCACCTTGAGTTGAGCATATATTATTCCTCACCTTGAGTTGAGCATATTACCATTAGCATATAAGCGACGCTCTTTGTGTAAACAAATCGAGCGGAGGTATTTCTGACGATGTCAAAACATCGTTAAACTCACTACTCGTTCAAGCAGCCGCCAATACCGTAATGCTTAGGAGCCTTGACTGCCGTACAAACGGTCGGCTTTCAATCCTGGCTTGAGGTAGTTGCCTGTCTAGCCGCACTGATGAGCTGTGAAACAGCGAAACAGTACTGTATGTTGATGACTATACAAAGATATATATATATATATATATATATATATATATATATATATATATATATATATATAAGACCCGATACGTATTATGGAGAGTTTATAAAATTATGTAATACTGTTATTCGTTATCAAAGATAGTATATATATACAAAGACATATCTCTATATATATATATATATAAGTATATATATATAAACATATATATATATATATGCTTTTTTATGTGATAAAATATTATACAATTTACTAAACTCCTCATGATAGTATGTTAATTATAATTATATAGTATGTCATAGTAAAAAAATACATTACTATTTTTCGAACCGGGAATAGATCCAGATTGAATAATAGTAATTTGAAGATTTTCATACTTATAAAGGAATTTCTTTCCTTCACATTAAAATGTTTCATTGCGAACATTTATAGTGATTCGCACTATTATACTAAAGAGCGTAAATTATTTCAAGCAATTGTGTAGCCATTTCATAGAATAATAACAAGAAAATGAATGTTCATACGAAGTACATGAGATTAATTAACTTTATATAGCTTTCAATGTTAAACAAACTTAGAATAGTTTATACATACATACATACATACATACATACATACATACATATATATATATATATATATATATATATATATATATATATATATATATGCACGCGCACATGTATTGTTTAGATGGGTAAAAAAAATATAATTTTTTAAAATACATAATTTATAATGTTCCGTTGATAAATCAAACAACCTTGGTGTCCTAGGCTTAAAGCCGTGAGCTAGTCAAGGTTGACCAGCCCTGTTTATTTTAGTTATGTATTAGTTTTAACACATCAACTGTTCAGCCATATATGTTCAATGCTCATGTTTCCCTCTAATGTACCTTAGAACATACCCAGACGTGTAAATATTATATTTGAAAAGTAGTATTTCAAGTAGATGAGTGCCACAGCATTTAACTTCATCAATATTTGATCCATGTGAAGCGGAAGATCATTTTGTGAGAAATTTTAATAATAATATTTTTTCTTTCGTCAATTAAATCTTAGAATTTTTTCGCCAGTGAACTGACGCGGTGAAATTGCATCGCTCGAACTCTATATAAATGGCAGTATATAATATGAGATAACCGAAATTAAAAATATGTCATTTCTTTATTAATATAATGATATACAGTGGTTAAAAATCGATGTGAAAAATGGACAAGCATAATTTTACCGTTATTTTTATTTGGTGTCGCTTCTTTATACTAGTCCGTTGCCCAATTTTTACCGCGTGATGCGAGGTAAAATAATGTTGAAATGCAAATGACTTTAATTGTTGTAGATTTCATATCTCCGCTTGAATGAGTTCCGCTCTCTTTATGACTAGAAAGCAAGATAGTTTTTAAAGGTGTGTGTGACTTCAAACTATTTCCCAACTCATAAAGATCGCTTAAAATAAGAAAATGTATGCAGTAAAATCCTGAGTAAAATGAAACAAGCCTATAAAACAGTACATTAAAGGACAGAAATTACATCGCCCGGGTATACATAGGATGCAATGCGACGCGTATTTAACGTAATCTATGTTTACGCGTATCTAACGACATCTATATCTACCAGTGGGCACTGGAAATCGGTACGCTGAAACTCCATGAATCCTGAACAGAACCAGCCAAAAGGTAAACGTCTACATACACAAACACGCGCGTGCGCGTTTGCGCACACAACGAAACTTTGATAGAAACGGCCTGACGTTTTTTTTTTCTATTTATTATTCAAGAAATGTAAAACTTATTAACAAATGTAGGTTTTCAAAGCATATTTTACATATATGTAAAATTGTATGTATAGATATAATTGGATTGGTAGTTCATATTTATCGATTTCATTTCAAAATTTGGTTTTTATGATTCAAAACTTAGTAACCGGTAAGTCACTCATAACAGTCATGTTTTAGACACGGTTTTCAGTCTGCAATTTAAATACCAACATATACAATCTTTATGACGTGAATTATGATGAAGATAATTATAAAAAATGAGTGTTTATTTTAGAGAGTTTAAAGCGTAATCATGCTCTGATTGTCTTAAAACTGGACGAATATGCTTAAATGAAATATACTTAAGAAATGCGTACAAGATGTCCTTGGATCAATTCTCACTTAATTTATGTCGGTGTCTTCATTTATTTAGGCTGAACGAATTTGTTCAACGAGATAATAAAGAGGCAATACTTAGCGTTGTCCTCAACACTTACCAATGATTATTATATTGCTATTATACACTAACAGCAAAGATCGCCACTATACGACCCATTCAGTATAAGGTGAACGTTCCTTCCCGGCCAACTTTGTTATCATCATTATTTAGTATTAAACGAACAGAAATAAGGATTTAAGTGATTTTACATGAATAGCGAAGGGAAAGTCAGTATTGAAAGCTTGTGCATCTTGATCGAAATCATCCAAATAAACGCATCAGTAATAAAATGTAAATATCTCCTCCTTCAAAGCAATTTGTTTAGATATTTATTTTATATTAATGCAAAAATTAGAAATGTTTATAAAATATATAAAATAAATGCAACCATTTGTATTCGTTTCAGTTTAATTCAAAAATCGCTAATTTTTACATTTTGCAAAATTTTTGTTCAAATCAAATAAAAGAAATGGAAAATTAAAAGTATGGGGAAGCGAAACAAAATTTTGCTTTCCTCCTAAATAAAACAAAAATCTATCATAAATAATTAAGATAAAAAATGTCCGAGCTCGACTCACGAAGGTAATTAACTCGTCAATAGAAGCAATTAATAAAAAAGATCTTTGGAATTGAGAAACGGTCGATTACTAAAAGGGAAGAGCATATCAATAAATCAATGATATTTTATTGAGTTATTTTGCAATATGAATATATTTATTTGATGTTATTATTAATTTCTAAACATCTTTGATTTTCCGCCATTTTCTTATCATTAGAAATGTCTGCCGTCGTTTCGACGAATAATTTCGTCGTTCTCTCAGTATTTTTTTTAATTAATCATTTTTTTCTATGTCTCCATGAGAAATATTGTAAGTTTTAACTCCAGAATCGAAATAATTATACAGAATATGTTGCTAAACCTGCCGGAAAATGTTTGTTCTTTGTAACTCTCCAATCACTAAGCTCTTTATTTCTACCTATGAGTTAGGCGATAGCATTAAATAAAATTGCAACAGCTCAGTCCATTAATCAGTTTAGTGATAGAGTAACGAATTCAACTCTTTAACCTAGAACTCAATAATCTTTACTGGTTTATACTGCCCCTCGTTCGGCTTCGCTGTCTTTTCCTACTCTATAGCTAAGTCCATTATAGTTCTCAACTGACTTTCAATTTATAATTCATTTTGACATAATATTCGTCTTTCTTTTCGGCATTGTTATTTATGTTGTTTGTTTTTTTTACTCGATTAAAATGAATACTCATCTCTAGTTGGAAGCGTTTTATGCAGGTAAACTCATTGGTCTGATTAAAAATGGAATACTTACATCAAATGTGTTGTCAGTTTATGAAGATCATTTGAACGCTCAAGAAAAAATAATCTATCTATATAAATGTCTAATAACTAAGTTGTTGTATTTGAAGGCTATATAAATGTAGTTTGTGAGAAACATCTTAGATACAATGACTAATGTAAATATAGGAATGGGTTTGCCATAATTATTAATTATTATTATTATTATTATTATTAATTATATTACGTTTTTTCCAACATAATTTGTCGTGTAATATGTTAGCGGTTAATGTGCTCAATTTTCGAGAGTAGTACCTTTTCATCAGGGAAGAGATATTCCAAATAAACGGATGTTTCTCGAGGCTTATTTTTTATTGTGAGTTTTCTTACAAATCGGGATTTTGATATGGTCAAATGAAGTGCTGAAAGATGGGAAGCCGTTAGTCTGGCATTTTTAGACATTTTATAGAGTATGTGGGCAATAGCTATTTAATACGATTGTTGGCAGACAATTCCGCATAGAATCCAACATACTCGTATTTTATTTTTTTCTCTTGTATGTCATTGATTTAAGAAATCCCTTTATTCTTACGTGTCAATCCTGACAATGGTGTTATATTTAGATCGTTTTAATACAGCTGACCTCACATTATTGACGTCAGAATAAGAGAACTGAAATCATTTAGACGGAAATCCGTTTCACAGGAAAAAGAGGAATGTTAAAACACAGAATAAGTCCAGACATTTAAATACAATAATAACGATGAGGGAAACGAAAATGTAAGTTGCAAAGGGAACAATATTAAAAAAGAATGCGTCAACTCACATTGAATTAGTAAAAATAAGAATGTGGGAAAATCAGTAAATTACGAATGGTTAATTAGTTTAGTATTAAGTATTAATAGAACAATTAAAACGGGTATCTTTACAAATATAAATAATTTCTTAAGGAAAGAATATATTATAAGAATATAATATAAAGGGCATGCCATAGGAGGAAAAAATTTAATATACTTTACTGGAATATAATAGATTGATAATGTGCATACACACACATGTACATATATATATATATATATATATATATATATATATATATATATATATATATATATATATATATATATATATATATATATATATATACTGAATTGATTATAAACATATAACGGAATAATGAAATAGTAAAAATAAAACACAATATACGCCTTTATGTTTTAAACTAGCAAGACGTATCCGGCGTTGTTCAGTCCTTTTTAAAAATTTCATAGAATTTTCCTGTAATACTCCTTCTTGTGTTTTTCATACAACATGATAGTTTCTAAATAGAAATATTAAATGTACAATCTAACTGTATTAGTCGTTTGTAATCAACTAGTTATTTACAAGACAAATACTTATCTATTTACTTATTTGCGAATTATCGTCCTAATCAACATAGTTATTGTTTGACAAAGTTTTACCAAAGTATTTCTCTGACCTTCATCAGATCGTTAACCGCAACTGGATAGGAGTGCTGAGTTTACCATTCCGTATTCTTAGTAGTTAAATAAATAAATATACAAATTATTCACAACAATAAAATAATACTCAGCTGTTTCCAAATTTATCACTCTTAGTTTAACGTCGAAGTATCACTTATTCCTAGAAGAGGTAAATTAAATCGATACAAAAATTGAAGTCAATTAACACATCGACACTTATTGGCATGCACGACAGAAGCGAATTCCAATGATGTATCCACCCGCTCCGAAGACATTTTTCGGTTTACCCACAGCGTACGTCATCCTGTCGTTTTGTTTTTTTATTTTTTTGTTTGTTAAATGCAGAACCTACTCATTTCAGAATAACATAAAAGTTTATATATTAATACTGAGTGTAAAAAATATCTGGATTAGTTTTACGTATACACCGTTGCTCTGACGACATATTATCTACTTTTTAGATTAAAAAATATGCCGTTTAAAATAATATCCTTGTTAACCGGAGTGTTAATGTTCATATCTAATTATAACTGTACTGATTGATCGATAAATTCTACGAGCAAATGTAATTTATTATTTCGGGAAATCTAACTAAAATGTCATGCATTGTTGTCCAACAGGTTAAGTTTAATCTGTAAACATTTTTTTCAAAATGTTCGAATGTATTTCTTGCTGTAAAAGCCCGAACAGTGTATTTTTGTGTATATTTACATTGCATAAGAATCATGTGGTTTGTTAAAACCACATTGCGAACATTGTTAATGTAGCTGTAAAAATGATGGGTGCCATCTACTGTGCTAGAAAATTACTAATACAAGAAATTATCTTATACTGTTTTTACAAAACCAAACTTTCTCTCTGCCTGAAGTTTTGTGGTCTGGTACATTTTCCATTATTCTCTTTCTCTTATAAAATATCGTAAAAAAAGTTCAAATAGTATATGCCCTGCACTCTCGAACAAATTTTACTTCTGTCCCCTTGGCTTAATGCTTCATGCCTGTGAAATTTTTACCAAGACTTTAATAGAATGTGTTCTAATGAATACAACATTTGTGCCAGCCCAACGTACTCACTCTTCATAAACACGACAAGCAATAAAAATCCCACCCTTTCATTTGGGAGTCCCTAGATACCCCAAAACATTATAGTAAACGTTTCTTTCTTCGAACTGCTAGATTGTTTCCTGTTTTATTTTCTTTATTTATTGTCTTTATTTATTTCCTTTTCCCTGACGAAGTTAAACTGCAGAAGTTGCAATATAATGTAAAACATGCATTTCGCAGCTAAACTCCTCGTAGTTTTCAGTGAGAGAATTTCCCATAAGGTAAGCCTTATTAGGAAGAAAAATGTATAAATCAAATCTTTAAATACTCGTAATTAATGTTACATGAATGA
Source organism: Euprymna scolopes (assembly GCF_053919585.1). Taxonomy (NCBI): domain Eukaryota; kingdom Metazoa; phylum Mollusca; class Cephalopoda; order Sepiida; family Sepiolidae; genus Euprymna; species Euprymna scolopes. Next base: position 85,896,752 of record NC_136515.1, read on the forward strand.
GTTTTGGTCTTATATATATATATATATATATATATATATATATATATATATATATATTTGATTCATTAAATAGATTAGTTTTTACGAGTGAATCGCCGATTATCAAGACTCTAATGCAATTAAAAGATAAGGGGCTTGTTTGACAATAGCATTCTGATGTATATTTGTTAGAATTTTTTGTAATGGCTCAACAATAACTTATTCATATTGGACTTGAAAACGGCCATTTTGAATCCAGCTTGAAAGCAGACTCACGGTGCATATTTCCATGGGCGTGTCGTTCTAGGAAGAAAAACTTGTTCATGAAACTTGCATTAAGATTTACGAAAAGTACATTGAGGAGAATTTTGCTTGTAACTAGCAAGTACTTATTGTAAATGTTTAGAAACGGGTACTATACATTGAAGGTCAGTCGAACTCTTTCCCCCGGGTTTACTCATGATTTAATGTGAAATATTTGCAAGGAAGCTAAAATGGCAATACCAAGTAGGTTTATAAGCATGTTTCAAATCATGTCAATTCAGGAGAGGGTGCTCTGATCAGCTATTCTACGGTCTTCGATATAGCAACAGTACTCTATTTTACAAAGTATTTTGCTACAAGGTAGAGAGTTTTGTCAGGATTTATATACCTTCCGAAACGGTAGAATTATGCAACCATTTTTATAGCTAGTTAGCAAACAGATCTTATCTTTTTTTCCGTTTAAAGTCAAGTGTGAAGGTCAGCTCTAGTGGCTTGCTGAAGTAGAATACTTCCTTGACATTAGTGATTCATTTTGATTGAGGTCAACAGGTGATGTGAGCCTAGTTGGTAAACAGATGTAGTGTTAGTTTTGTGTGCATTTAAACGAAGGTAAAATTTTGGCCCCTTAAACAACGTGCCCAAGGCCAGAAAAAGGAGACTCAGAGATTAATTGATCTTTTCTAGCATTTGAACTGTTACCATAAATGTTGGTGTTGTCTGCGTACATATTGACAATATTATTATGCTATTTAGAGGCTTCCTGGAGAAAGATCGAAAAAAAGATTTTGACCTAATATAACTCTAAGAGACAAGCCAGTTGTGTTACTATCGGCTTCAGATTTCTGTCTGTAGACGGTCACATTATGAGAATGAAACAAATCCTACAAAGTAAACATCTATGCCAAACCATATCACACGTTTCTGATACATAAAAACAAATTGTTTTAGGGAGAAAAACTCGGACGATAAATGTATTGATTTAATGTAAACCTACAGTCGAATCATCATCTGCAGATATCGCTGAACGAAAAATGTTGCTTTTTAACTCAATAGGTCATGTTTTCTGATGTGGTTCACAAATAAACATACAACAAATTCGAGCAACTCATGAAACACAGAACACTTACTGCTCTGTGCTTAGATGCAGAAACCCGGCCTTAGTATCTTAAAATTCTTGGCAGACAAAATCCTCCAAGGTGTGTGAAAGCATTTTTATTTAGCGAGTGCTAGAACAGGTTTGGAAAAAATAGAGGCTCGTCTTCAACTCTTTGACGACTATGATCAAATATTGTCAATTGCACTTTCTCTTTTGGCATACAGGATTCTTGAAAAGATTAGCAATAGCACAGACAGAAATGCGAATATTGCTGAAACTATTTTCGCCTTGTAGCATAAATCTAATCGGTATATAATTATATTCACACAGGGTTGCGTTTGATGCAAAGTTTTAGCAAAAAGTTTGGCATAGTTGGATACAGAGGAAAAAAATCTCAGACTAGTTGATGGTGTTTGAGATAAAAGACGTACATCTTTTCAGAAGTTTGTTTGTTATTCGTCAAAACCCAGGAAAATAATTCCCGTGTCGCTCTATTTTGGATTGCATTGACAGGGCGTATGATTTTCTTGCATTTTTTTTTAAAGCCGTAGTAGTGATTACTGACTATTCTTAAATCGACAAGTTTCAGAACATCTATTGAAAACAATTGAAGGTGTTGTTTACGTGTGCAATGGCAGCATAATATTTATGGCTGAGTGTTCGGTTTTTGTTGAACCTTCAGAGATGGTAGTTAGATATGTCTATAATCAGGTATGTCTGGTGTTCTAAAGGTTCTTTTTAATATGGGGAGTAGTGGTGTTTAAGCTATAAGTGAAATATAATATAATGCCAAATCATGTAGGGTTCTTAATATCAATCGATAAAAAAGTTAATTGGTCCCCCGACAAAAGGAGGGTGAACCTGTAAATTCACCCTTGTCCCTTCATCCTTTCGTCTGTTCGTCTCTTCGTCTGTCCGCACTTTTCTCAATAAGTAAGCCTTGGAATGTTTTGCTATTTTGAAAAAAACATTATACATGGTATGAGTAAAAAAGTAACTGAACGGATTTTCCAGATTGCCCCCCTAGGGGTGTCTTTCGGATTAAAATGGCTAAAGTTGAAACTTTTGTTCTTATTAAAAAATGGTACCTTGGATTATTATAAAACTTTCTGGAAATTTGTAACTAACGGATTTCTATATAATTTGGCTTGTCTATACTTAGCGATAACTATATGGTGTGCCCCAGGGGCTCGTTTAATGCTAATAAAATCACTCCATCGTTTGGAACTATTTTACAATAGTTGCCAAGTTTTTTTCTGTGTATGTCTATTTAGCAGCGTTGCATGGTGTTGAACTCATATTAAAATACGTTAAGGTCGTGGTGAGTTTGGGTGCTAAATAAGAGAGGGGGCAAATGATGGTCTTAATCATTGCTTTGCTTTTTTTGTTTTTTGCATGGCGTAGAACTCCAATTTACATATGATAAAGCCTTTAACTGTACCGTTGGTTCATTTTCACCAGGATTTTACGTCCCCTGGGGATTTTTAAAGCTACATGGAGGGGCGGGTGAATGCTGGACTTAGTCATCATTTTTATGCTTCGTTCACTGTGCACTCACCACGCATGCTTCATTCGTTTGAAACTAAAACTCATCAATTTTGTTAGCTTTATAAATGATTTCTAAACATCGTAATCATAAAAGAGAATAAGGTTGATACTTTAAAAATAAGGATAATTATTGTATACATACTGATTTCGTTAGAAAATAAATCAGAACGAAAGCGAAATGTTGTTTTAGCACACACACAGACACGTAATTAGTCCAAGAACAACGCAAGGCATTCCACATCATATTCACCTCCTTCTTGGGGAAGGAAGACGTAGTGCGTAAAAAAAAAAAAAACTCACCGGATAAAGTGAACTCTAAAACGTACAAAATTAACAAAAACCAGAGATGTCCTTCTTATACATGCGATCAATGTAACCAATAAATTCGCCCGTCTCTAAAATTGCCTTCTTATTACCGTGCCGCAGTAAAATTTATTCCAAGGTTTACAGATGAAAACGAAGTTATTGTTTCCAAAATGTCAAACTATGAGAGATATTCTTCGGAACTAGTATATATACAAATAATTTTAAGGTAAAGTCCATGTAATTTCTATTCATAAAGTCGTTAGATTTTAACAGAAATCGAACATTCAATTTTTAAATAAGTAAGAATATATTAATATCCATTGTATATACATGTATACATGCATTGCATCCATAAGAATCTTTCGACGGTAAACAGTTGAATTCCGTAGTAACAATCTATGGCATTCCTTCGAACTTTACTAATACCCCATCTCTACTTCGTTTCGTACATTTATATTAAAACTTTGATTGGTGCCGTCTGGTCTTGTATCCTTGTACTCTGGTGGAAACTTCATGAGATTTATGTGCGATGTTACACAATTAATACATATTTTGTCATATGATAATTTTATTTGATTTGCATTTTAAGCTGTAGTCGTATTATTAGTTGTTGTAAAAATAGTAGAAGGTTTAAAAATTTCTTCCAAATATTTTGTGCGTACTAAGTAGTCTATTACAGTCCTAAAAAAAAACAAGTATATATGAACACACACACACAAATATATATATATATATATATATATATACATGCATTCAAACAGAAAGAAATATATATATATATATATGCACACACACACACACATATATATATATATATATATATACATATATGTGTGTGTGTGTGTGTATGTGTGTGTGTGTGTGTATTTATGCATACGGTGCCACGCAGAATTATTGGATGCATTACATTTTTCTTCATAACTTTAATTACGGTTCAAGATTTTACCTAAAACTTGGCCAGTATTAATATTTTACCTAAAACTTGGTCCTATTAATATTATGAATTATATTTATACCAGCAATTAGAAAATCAAAGCTTAGAAAGTTTATATTAAAGGAAAAAATGAATTAACAAACGCAAAAGTATTGGATACACTTTTAAAAAAATATTTTTCTGAAATAAATATAAATGTCTTTTGCTAAGCGTGTTGCAATAATACAAACGAGTTATCACTGACCAATCAGAGAGATTTATATAAAAATAATTCTATAAAATTCTTCCAGTTTGAGCTCACTCCCTCAAGGTCAACCAGTCCATTTATAAAAGTGCCTAAAACTAAAGAGTTGTCAGTAGATATTCGTCAAACGATCATTGATAATCACAAAGAAGGAAAAGGGTATCGAATAATATCAAAGGAACTTCATCTACCACTTAGTACAGTTGGAAACGTTAGTAGAAAATTTAAAAACCCTGGGGAAGCTGTTGTAAAATCTTCCAAAATGTGGTCGGCCAAGGAAATTAAACGAAAAAAATGAAGGTTGTAAGCAGAAGGTTACAAAAATCCTTTTCTTACTCGTGGTGGAATTCAAACCGACCTCAGAGAAGCTGTGATAAATGTGAGCTAGGATACACTAAGTAGAGTTCCAAATCGTGCAGACTTTGTATCAATGTCCCAAAGAACAGTTCCATTATTGAAGCCGAAACATGTCAGATCACGTTTCAATTATGTTAAACATATTGGGAACAACCTCAAGAATTTTGGAACAAGGTAATCTGGTTAGACGAAACGAAAATCGAAATCTTTGGAAGAAACGCATTTATGGCGTAAAAATAGTACCGCCTATAAAAAAAGAATAACATTCCTACGGTAAAATTTGGCGGTGATTCGATTATAGTATGGGGATGTTTTTCATCCAAAGGTAGTGGTAAACGAAACAAATCATCAATGTTAGAATGAATCGACGTATTTACAGGGAGATTTTGGAGGAAACCCTCCAGAAACCTGCTAATTTGTTGGGACATAATAGCAATTTCGTGTCTCAGCAGGACAATGATCCCAAGTATATTGGAATACTTACCCAAGAATTGCTTATAAATAACGGTATTGGCATTCTTATTTGGCCCAGTCAGTCTTCAGACCTTAACTTAATTGAAAATTTATGGAAAATATTGCAGATCAATATTCACAAGAGGACTCCACAAAATACCAAACAACTAGAACAGTTCTGCAAAGAAGAATGGCGCAATATACCTGCATATATATCTTTGCAAAAACATGTGTGCAACTATAAAAAGCGACTGGAAGCTGTTGAACGCAATAAAGGATATGAAACAAAATTACAAATCAATGTATCCACTAATTTTGCGTTAGTTGATTTATATTTTTCCTTTAATATAAACTTTCTAAACTTAAATTTTGTAATAACTATCCCAAATATTTGTTAGAATAGTAATAGGAATATACTGACCAAAATCTTAGGTAAAATATCGAACCCTGATTAAAGTTATGAAGGGAAATGTAATGTATGCAATACTTTTGCGTGGCACTGTATGCATGCATATATATATATATATATATATATATATATATATATATATATATATATATATATATATAGGCAAAACTTATTTATGAACGCGCGTTCTTCTGCAAAGTAGTAGCCCTCAGCGTAAATTGTTTTTCGCAAAAATCAACGCCATAATTACCTCGTCTATAATCTATCGATTTACCATTGGCTACAAATGCTTGCCAAACATACAGACACGGGGTTTTTATCTATTAAATATTATGAGTTAGTTTTCATTTTTAATAAGCAATAACAGCACCGGAAAACGCCGCCATAGTTTCAGATTTATTTCCTAAGTTGTAAAGAGTTGTTACTTTCTTACACGCACATGCCTCCATAAACTCTCCCCCTCAACGGGGTGCATTTTTAAGTGTACAAATATGTTTAGTAAATTGCGTACACACCCTCACACACATACATATGTATATATTGCATTTTTATTTTTTGCGATAGCAATGAGATGAACTTAATTAACGACAGTAATTAACCTTGAATATATATAGTCTTCAGATACATGGACTGCCACATGGTATTTGTCCTGGGGACTTCCTGACATTTTGGGAAGAGTGAGGAGTCTATGTGTCTCCATATGCGTTTGTTTAATGCAGTCCTGCACTATCTTGTTCTGATCCTGTTTACAACTTATATTCGTAGTAAAACCAAGAGGCGGAAAAGATGGTCTTCTATGATGCCCCCTCTCTTAGTAGTATTGTTTCTACATTCTATCTTTCATGTCTCAACTGTGTCGAAATGTTTGATTTTTGTAGTTGTGGAAGAGGTTTGAAGACTTGAAGCTGGAGGTTGCTGGAAAATCGTTAAAAAATTGTTTGATGGATATCTCTGGTTTCCTATCGACATTTTGAAAATATTTTTGATTTGTGCGATTAATCTTGCAACTTCTCGCCATTATGTCGAGGTTGAATTAAAACATCTTGAGGTAATCCGCATGGCGTCTCCAAGTTCTTTGTTAATTGAGTATACGTGTTGGCTCCTAGACTATACTGGGGCGGAGTATACTGCAATACTGTAGCAGAGGGCACTGATGTTAGTATGAGGACTTAATGGGAAGGCCCCTATCGCGTTCCGGCTACTTGATTTTGATGATTTCTTTTTTTGGCGATATTATTTGTACGTGCTATAAGGTTCATATATAGGGCATCGCTCTATCAAAGATAATTCCCACGTACTTGTAGAACTGATGATGGAAAGTTTGTTTACAAGCTTTACCCTGGACGGTTCATCTGGAGTCATGGTTGTTGATATAGAAGTCTGATACAACGACCATTTATGCGTTTATCTTTGGTACAACTTTCAAAGAAAATGTTACTTAAAAAAAGTGCATATGAGTTCAGCTGTACAAACAGTGTTATACGTTCCAGAAAGGACGACGAGGACTGCTACCATATATATATATATATATATATATATATATATGTGTGTGTGTGTGTGTGTGTGTGTGTGTGTGTGTGTGTGTGTGTATGTGTGTGTGTGTGTGTGCGAGAAGAAGAATCGTCACATAACAGCTAAATTAGTTCTACGCCAGAAAAGTTTTTACGAATTTTGCGATCAATTACAAAATCTAATTCGATATATTCCCATACAAGACATTGAGCCTTATTCATCTTTTTTATAAAATCAATTATAGTTTTAGAAATGTGTAAAATTTAAGGTTTTATATAAGATTTCACATTTCTACTGACGATTTTTACTAGGCTAAATAAAATAAAGAGCCTACATCGAAATTCCATACTAATTTCGAGATTCGAGAAGGATTGCTTGGAGAGGCGGGGAAATTGCACCAGTTGACACATAGAGAGAATTGCATATAATATGAGAATAATAATGCGACTTATCCGAGCAATACTACGTATATAAATATATACCTTGAAATCATGTGACGTAAATGTAATAAATACACACACACACACGCACATATATATATATATATAAAATAAATTCCACAGCCAAACAACGTCGCAGCCCACAAGAGCCATGACAGTCAACGAACCGGAAGTCCACTGCCGTGGCTTTTGGTGGTTGTGACATTGTTTGGCTGTGGAATTAATTATATGCGATCTCTGACATTCTGAAAAGTATATATATATATATATATATATATATATATTGCTGAAATATTTTTTTATATCAGATTTGATTTACTACAAAGAAAACGGCTAATAGTTAAAATCTCGAGTTTAGCAACATATATATCTCCTAGAAGTCACGCCAATTACCGGAGTTTCAATGATGTTGATATTTCTCACATATTATACCCGGTTTTGTGGAAGTAGCGATATTATCTTGCCAGTTTCACATTTCGGTGACGTTTTTTGTAACTTCAGTAGACGCTTCTGGAGCATTTAATCGCCTTCCCCGTATTCTTATTATTTTCCAAAGAAATGAAATAAATCGATAAAAAGTAAAAGTATAATACTCTTGCTGTTTAGCATTTTTTTATTCGGTTTGAAATAGTTTGTAAAATGTGTATGGAAATTCATGAATGTATTTATTTTTCAATTTAATGCTTAATAGTTTATCTTATTAAGATTTTTTATGAGTCGATATACGTATGTATTTGTAAAATGGAATTACTTGACGTTTGGCATAATTAAGACTTCATTTTCGGCTTATCTAGAATGTTTTCAATTTACAATTTTAAGCCATATCAATTGAACATTCATTAATAGCGTTATACATGCTAGCCGGACACCTGGAAATTCCACATTAGCAACTTTCATATGTAATATATTGATGTTGTGTATTCACTGGATGTTATTGTGAATCAGGGCATCGCGATATTATTGTAGTCTTTTTGTTTAAACTGCAATAGCATTTACTTATGTAATCTGGTTAATATAATGGCAGACTATTTCCTATTATGGTTTATCTCCAATATTCTTATAGGAGTCTCTGACATATTTCCATTGCGTGTTACCCCGACACGAACGTAAATATTACGATGTAATTAAACTATTTTTTAGACAGAACAGATACTACCCGTGGATCCTAGCCAGATGACCATGAAGGTATATTTTAGCATTACGTACGACCCAAAAGTGGGATCACGCGTTGCATTACTTGGTGTCTATATTAAGGGGGTGAATAGTATATAGTGTGTTTAAGTGTTCTGTTTGGGGAGATATATCGCGTATATATAAAGCGAGACAGGGTAATGTTAATAGAGACATGTATTACAATTCGATGAGAGAGCTATAGATAGCGATGCATTTATACTTTTCTGGGAATTGTTTCTATAACATATATTTTAGAGAGGAAGGATTGGTTCTTTTAACCAAGGGGGGCAGTCATTATTTCTTCATAGGCGAGGGGGGGCATTCTTAAGATGATTTATTACTTAGATGGATTTATACACAAAGTTTTTATAAATGAATCACACTACCTTTGTTCTTAGAATGACACATCACTAGAAAGCAGTTACAAAATGATGACGTCCTTTATTTCTTCGACCGGTCAATGATTTCACATCAAGGAATTCACAATACTACATAATTACCCCTCTAACCTTTCGCCTCCAAAGGTGGGTTCCTTATCTCCAATGTCAGCTGTGTGTGACCCTCCTGTCGACTATGTCTCGACGCTCTCCGACACTGTCTCGACGCTATCTCTTTGTCTCACTAAAACTCAAATTTTATTGAGAACTCATCTCTTAGTTTGACGTCATTTCATGGCCAACACGTGCATCTCGATCCCATGGCCTAGACATGCTTCACGTGTTCGTTCTTTCCATGTCCGAGCATGCGCCTGACAAACGTGTTCTGAATTCACGTGCATTGTTCACACATGCTTGCCAACAACAATTCTCTAACCTAATTTTGGTCAAACCTATTTCTCAATATGTTTAACATTTTCTATTGTTCGTTCTTATTTTAATTTCATTTTCATAAATAGAACTGAATCATCAAATTTATTTTTCAATAACATTTCTAAACAGCGAATTCCTTTTTATATAACGTATCTGCTTACTTATGGTAAACTCTCCTGAATCTTAATTTCAAACCTAGCTTCCCAGATTCGAATTATCGAACTATCCTATCTCATTTTTACTTACTTGCAAGAACACATAACCTGTTCTCGTAACACACGGGTTATTATTATTTTCCCCATTGTCTCCTCGGTAATCGGAAGATCTTATTTATTAAAAAGGAGGATAATACTAATTCTGTTAATATTGAATAAGCGTATTTATATATGAATTTATTGTTCGTAGTCTGTTATCAACTTCTACTCTCCCTTGTAATAAATAGGATCGTCTGTTGATCGAATAATTTTTAATCTGAAAATTGTGATGTACGTACGTTACAGGCACTATGCTATTAATATAGAGGTCTGATGGTAATTCATATTTGTGGGTGGGTTTTTGTTTTCTTGTGCATCATTTATACATTTTGTATGGATATGATCATTATTATTCTCAATCATTTCCTTTACATCTTTCCAGTTTTAATTCGTTCTAGCAAGATCGTATAGTTACGGAACGGATCACGTAAAGCTTGCCAACATCCATAAGTAAAAGCTATTCGTGGAACTAAATTGAATGACTCACGACAAACACACGTAATCATTTGTGCCGTTCACCACTTTGCATCATATCCTTATAGACTTAGGACATTTTAATTTTTGTTTCAATCTAGAACGCATTTCTCAGGGGAGTTGGATTTCCCCAACATTAAGAACCGACATTGTGTTTTATTTGCCGTCATGGAGTAGCAAGTAAATGTGCTGTTATATCAAGTAAATCATTTGCTTCCACGCATTTCATAATTCATTTTCAATGAGCAAACAAAAAGATAACTTTTATAAACTTGAGTAAATTACGCATTCCGCTACAAATGACATAGCAACGTTCTACTTTAAAGATTTGAAAAAAGAATTCTAGAAAATCTTTTGTATACCTATAAAGTAAAGTTTTTTCCACGTTGACATTTTTATTAAAAACCAACTTACTCTGTTTAAAGTAAGTACAACTAAATGTTTAATATATTCTGCTATACGAGCAGGAACATGTCGTTGAACTAATTTGAATATACTTATGAAAAACGAGGGTTAACTTATTACAAAGTTATTTTATGGTTTCATTGCACTATAATGCTGAATTCTATTTATGTATACTATCTAATAATAGCGTATAATTTAAGATAAAACATTCAACCATATATATATATATACACATATATATAAATATATATATACGCTTGTATATATAAAATGGTAGTGTATTCATCTTTTATTTTAACTATATATATATATATATATATATATATATATATATATATATATACATTTGTTAGTTATTGGGGGTTTTGTTGTCAGAATAATTATTAGAGGATATATATCATTTTATTTAGGTATCCAAGAAGACGATATACACATTGTAATTTTGGTTTTGGAGCCATGATTAACCCAAGTATATTATGGATGAATAGCAGATGTAGGTTAAACCCATAGGTAAATAATCAATTCTAAGATTAAAAATATATTTTAGATTCTTAATTTTTTAAATAAGCTATCGTAGCCTTTTTTTGTGTTTGTTTACTTAAATTAAGTAATAAATAATAGACGCTTTCTAGTACCTACTAGACCTGAGACATCAAATGGTCTTAGTTGTCTCCCTTTAAATGTTATACGTACTAAAGATGACATTTATTCACACATAATTCTTTAACTAGCAGTTAACAAGGTAATGGAGTATCTCCCTTCGTAATTATTTTTTTCATAACTACAGGGAACCGTATTTGATTAGGACGATAACGTATTTTAAAATATTAAATAATGAAAAATATTATAGGATCCTTTACTCAGAATGTTGTTCGAGAATTAATAAATATAACGTATTGTTTTTCTTTATTTTCCCATTTAATAAAATATTACCCTAAACTGGTCTTAAATCTAAGTAATAAGATAATCGATATTTGTAAACATTGTTGCCACAAATGTGCAAATACGAAACTAAAGATTAACCGTAAGGTTATAGCAAGGTTTTTCTAGCAATATTATAAATCTAGAATAAAGTTATTTTTATTTTAAATTAATAATTTGAAATATAGAAATCTAATTTAGGAATTCAATAAATGGTATTATTTAAAGATTTTAAATGGCTAGGGATTTTGTGGAAACTTCTTATGACTGTTACATAAGTATACCAAAATTAGGTGATATTTGAATGGGCTTTTGACAGAGGATGCCTCCAGGGTAAATGCTTTCGCATGCTTCATTTCTGTTAAGGGAATTTTCTTTAAACAATGTTCTATTGTCAAGAGTGTTTGTTATCAGAGAAGTCTGAAGAAATGCTGGTTATGTGAAAATTTTCAAACATCATAATGTTTGAAATTGTCCGACTGGTATGGAAACAATTGTAATTTAAAATGAAATACACTTTCTGTTGTTATCAATTCATTTTTGAAGTCTATGTTTTGTTTATACAGTATCTATCTATCTATCTATCTATCTCTCTCTCTCTATATATATATATTTATATATTAGAATATTTTGTAACCTCTAAAACTATATAAAATCTTAATTAATGTTTATATTTGTATCATTATCTAGAAAACTATTTAGCCTGTAACTCATTTGATAACGTGATATCGCTGTATCACCTAGCTTTCTCGAATTCGCAATAGTCCTAATTATATCAGGGATCATCAGTTGTTTACTATGAAACACTGTTTCGGGGATTTTACAACAAAGCAGCATATTAAATCATGACTCCTCAGCATTGTTGATCAAACATCACTTCCCTTAATCACAAGGAAAATGTTCTAAATACTTGATCAAGTTTCCTGCTACAGATTTATTTGGCTAACATATTTATGCTATAAACAATATCTTTCTAAACTGGGAGATACGTCCCTGTCTCCAAATTTCAAATGGGTATTTGTTTTCAATTTACTTGCGTTGTATTCATATTATTCGGATTGATCAATTATACTACTTATCACCTCCTGCTTTATTGGTATATATATATATATATATATATATATATATATATATATATATATATATATATATATATATATATATGTATGTATTTCGCGCGGCTATTCTTAACCCAGTATTTTGTGATACCTAATATGTATGTGCATAACTTTAAATTTTGTAAGCGACCCACCTTTCCATTCGTGTTGGATTGGCATAATTCTGATGGACATTCTGTTGATAATTCAATAAATAAATACACTCGCACTTGCACGAAGTACAAGAAGTCTCCATGAGGATTGTTGCATTTTCTTGCCGTTGGCATAGCACTTGGACCACCACTTTTAATTCTGTCCACACGCCGTCAGCATGGGTATAATGGAAATGAAATGTATATAAAATGTAGTTATTTCCTCCTCGGGCCTGGATCAAGGTGTCTATTCTTTGACATCTCTGATTTTATACATATATACCCCAGGCTACATGGGCGTAGATCATCGTTACGAACGTCCATATGAACGTCTGTGTTTATAGAAGTGAATCTTCGAAAGATAGGTGTATCTCCCATATGTGTGACATAACAGTCATGCACATTTTGCTAAAGTTAAGGCATCTCAAATTATAGACTATATAGAATCTCATATCGAGATTAATAAAGATAATGTCGCGACGAATCAAATTTTTTTAAGAATAAACAATAGAACGGCTGATTTAAATATTGTCTTCATCAAAGTAGAAAGCCAACGAAATAAAAAAAAACATTATTTGTCTGTGTTATATATGTTGTTGAGTATTATTCGTTTAGGTTTTTTTTTCGAAATTTTTAAACTAAAATTACAATGTCTAAAGATGTAAATGCTGTTTAGCTTGTGTTGTCCACATGTTTCAGATCACCGCATGATGATGCATTATGAGAACGTGTTGTTTTCTCTGTAAGCGTGAGTAGAGCAGAATAGCTTATTTGAAATTTAAATACTTCACGGAAACATGTTTATTACTGATACTCGTCTTTGGGTTAACTAGAAGATGTATATTTAAAGTGTGAGAAAATAGTCTGGTTGAGTATATGTTCTACGGAGGTATACTATAAAAAAGAGTGTTAATATTTACAAGACACTGTCGGCTTGGGTCTTCTTGCTAAACGTACAACCGTTTATAAAAAACATGATTACATGCTAATTTGCATGTTAATTTACAGTAAGAAAGAATCATAATCTCACAATAATCTCGCCCAGTAAAAGTATAGACGGGTTCATAGTTTTTCTACTACATATCAAAACACTACATCTAAAGAAGAGTTGAATTCTAGCCTGGAATCTAAAGGAACCAAAGCAATGTTAAAAAAGAAAACCTTAGATCTATGATTGAAGATTTTCCGATTACGTTGATACAATTTAAGAAAGGTTATTGATTATTTTACTGTGTTAAAATTTGGGTTTACTTGACGAGATTTTTTTGGTTGGTTGTTTTTTATTTTACGGCATATCAACTATTTTCAGATTATTTAATGCCGAATCCAGTGATTTTGAAGAAAAAATTTAATAGAATATATATTTTTTTTCAAGTAGCTTTCTATTTAACTCATAGTTGTGACCCAAACAGGTACTACCAACCCCGGTTAGAGTAGACCTGGTAGCATAAAAAATTAAGAGGTAGCTCCACACTCCACAAGCTGCGTCCTCACCATATAGTTTACGATATTCGACTAGCGGAAAGAAATATAACGATCGAAGTATGTATAAATAAAAAAAGTACTATAGTCAAGACCTCTGTATTTTTTCAACCAAATCTATCTTATTTACAAAAAAGCGATGTAATAGTTGATGTACTAGGGGTTGATTGATATTCTTGCAATATATATATATATATATATATATATATATATATATATATATACTATGTAAGCAAAATCAAGACTTCAAAAAAGGTCTTGATAGCAACAACAAGTGTATTTCATTTTACGTTACAATTGCTTACATGCCCGGTCGACAATTTCAAGCATTATTTCGTTTGAAAAATTTTCAAAAACCAGCATTTCTTCAGACTTTATGAATAAAGACACTCTTGAAAATAGAACATTGTTTAAGGAAAAGAAAAGAAAGAAGCATTCCCTAACGGAAAAAAGAAGCATGTGAGAAACATTTACCCTTGAGGTAACCTCCGTTGAAAGCCCGTGTAAATATTAATATATCACCTAATTTTCGTATCCTTATTTAAGAACAAGGTCATAGGAAGTTTCCACAAAAACCTTAGACTTTTAAAATAATGTTTATATATCCCATTCGTTGAGTTCCAAAATTAGATTTCACTATTTTTTTTTTATTTCACATAATTAATTTAAAAAAAAAAAACATTTTTTTTACATTTTTTTTTATATTTATAATATGGCCGTAACAACGTTGCATTAACGTTACGGTTAATTTTTGTTTCGTATTTGCTCATTAGTGGCAGGCCATGTTTACAAATTATCGATTGTTTTAATACTTTTATTAAGTACCATTTTAGGTTTAATGCTTAATTGAATATGAGAACAAAGAAAAATACTGTATTATATATATTAATCCTTATACAGCATTTCGAGTATATGATTCTAATCTATTGATCATATTTAATGTTTTAAAATTCATTATCATTCTATTTAAATATGTTTCCATATCGTTACTAAAAAACGATTACGAAGGGAGATAACCCAATTATGTTGTTAATTGCTAATAGTAAATTATGTTGGAAAAGAGGTCAATGTTATTTCCCTTAAGAACTGGAGGAAGATAATTCAGGCCGTTTGATGTTTTCCGTCTAGTGATTACTAGAAAGCGCCTGTGATTTAATAATTAATTTAATCAAACAAATGCAGACAGTTCTACGATAGCTTATTTAACAAATTAAATATGTAAATTATGTTTTGAATCTTAAAAAACTGTTTATTGCCCATGGGTTTAGCCTACATCTGTTATTAATCCGATAACAACTTAGGTTTCTGATGTCTTCGAAGCCAGAATAATAATTCGTGTGTTGTATTCTTGCGTATCTAAACAAAATGGTATATATCCTCTAATTATTATTCCGACAGCAAAACCACCCAATAGCTACAAGTGTGTTTCACTCCGATGAGAAGATGTCTACCCCTGAATTTATGGGTAAAAACATTTCGAACAAAGAGTAAATTAAATAATAAATAAACCAGCATGTATTCTGCAAACTTAAGATGTTCCGTCTGCCTGCTTCCCACCTGACTACAACTTGGATATCTTCAAGTCCAATATTAACAAATTCCTAATGAACCGCCCCCTTAAGAAAACACTTCATCAAATCTCCACACTAACGTAATGCACTTGCAATAACGCTTATCCCTTAGTGGCTTCCGGGCCTTGATAAGTAATGACCACTGTGTAAAAAAAATCAATTAAATTAATTTCCACTCCCCAAGTAGCTAATTAAATGTTTTAATAATTGTTAGTTTATTGTTAAGTTGTTTTATTAATTTGAAGAGTGTATCACTTATTTCACCATCAATACTGCTACAACGGAATACAAAAAATGCTCACCGTTATAGTACAAAATTTCCATTCTAAGATGAACTTTATACTTTATTTATATTTCTTACCCAGTTTAGAATAATAGAAACTACATTTACTTATTAGATTTGGATCCATCATTTGGATTATATCATTCCCAGCTATCTACATTAAATTTTATCCTTGCATCTGAGGATCCGTATTGTTGTAAAAAGTTATACTTCAGTTACATATAAGGTGTGATAGCAGAAATCTATTCCTGTGAAGACATCCCTGTATGGCATCTAGTTTTTTTTTTCAAAATGCCCTCTTTATAATTCCTATGTAAATGTCTTCCAATAAACATAGATTTCACTTTTTTGATTTCCCAGGGATATGCTTCCTCCCCTTGTCCACTACTGACCATTTTAATTTAAAATCTTCATTATTCCTGTTAAGTTCCCTAACCTAATCATCTAATACAGTTGTATTCCTCTTTTTGTGTTCATTTTTAATGCTGATTTTTGTACCCCCCTACTATCGTTAAAACCATCTCTATTAGTTTCCATCCCAGGTTCCTTTTTAAAGGATACTACGTGGTTTCTATATCTTACCTTAAACACAGTCTCCGTGGCCCCAAGATATATATTCTTAGTATTGTCGGTGTTTATCTCGCATTTATACACTAGTTCCGAGGTTAGACATTTCCCACCCAACGGACAATTCCCAGGTATTCTGCAATTACATTTTCGGTCTATTATACTTTGATTTGATGCTAATTCTTTAATATTCCTTTTTTTTGCTGATTTATCTGTTGCTGGAGCTGATTATTGTGTTAGTTAAGTTGTTAGACGTTGAGTAAGATAATTTTACAGACTTTATATTTATTATTTTGCTCAATTTATTCTCCGGTGTGGAATGTTTATCTATTATTCTATAGAATTTCCTATGTATATTATTTTTTATATGCTCGCTAAATGGTGGATTGAACCAAACCTGTCTCTTGCGTCTATTTTTCTTATTAATGATACCATCCTCATCCTAACCTGTTCTGTTGTTATTATTACCCCCACCGTTCATATTCTTTAGACCACTTTAACGTTTCCCTTATTGATCTTTTTTTTCTAGCTCTCATTGCCATGTTATACGAGATTGTGCAGTTAGATTTGTTGTTCTTTCTATTATTGGTCCTATTATACTCAGTTTTTCCGTTCTCATAAGGGCATCATTGTAATATTCCTTATTTTTACAAAAAGACTCTCATTCTTAGAAAGTTCTGAAACTCTTTTAGAAATGTTTGGGATCAACGCCTTCTTCATGCATTTCGGATGATTCGATCGGTAATCTATGTATAATATTTTCTGGTTGAATTTGTTATATGGTTCATATGTATTATCGTTTAAGTTGATGGTAGCATCTAGAAAGTTAACTATCTTGTAATTGCGATCAATTATTATCTCTAATCTAAATTCCTTAAAAAACGTCTGATGTTTTCTTGATTTCTCCGTAATACGATCGCTAGAATATACTACGAAAAGTGCGTCATCCTATAAAGTCCCCCATTACAATCTAGAATTTTCTTGTCTATTTCCTTTAGTAAGTAAATACCAGCCAAGTCACTAACCTTTGAGGTGTCTGGGGCACCCATTGCGATGTAAAAACAGGCCTCTGTCTTTTCTAGTCCACAATTCACCGTTATATATGATTAAGGTTTTCCTAGCAATTTTTATATTTTCAATTTCGAACTGTGTTAAGTCAGTTTCATCTTTTGCTAGTTTAAATAGTGTAGGGGGAAAGAAGGGTAGTACGCATCTCCGTCGAACATTATAAATTTGATTTTTTGGTTTTTAGGGAACCTATCAAACCACTTAATTACTTCCCCTGAAGAAATCCAGAGGCTGTGCTTACTTTTGGATTTTAAGGTTAGTATGATTCTGTCTAGTATCTTTTTACTGATATTACCTATGTCGGATGCGCATGGGGCTATAAGTCTAATACTGGGTTTATTATTGAAGTCCGGTTTATGGTCCTTCAATAAAAATCGAGGGTAAAGTGGGGTGTAAACCTCTATTTTATCCTGAATGTTACTTTTCTCACAAATTTTAAAGGCTAACAGGTTGATTCTTAATAGATCCTCTGCAGTTGCTTTCTTTTACTTAGTTCAGTAAGAATGAGATTGTTATATGTTTGCAAATTCATACTGTAAATATTCATAGTTTTATCCGCTGGGACCATAAGGTTAGGGTTGTCCACTGTTTTTTGAAAGCCTTATTAATGTTTCTTAACTTAGGGTTGAAATATTCATGTTTTTTAACTTTTAAACCCTTTACCATGTTGATTAAGTCCAGCTGAAAACGTTCCAAGGATTGTAACTGTGGTGGGCATTTTCTAGTTTTAATCTGGTAGAGTTTGCAATAGTTCACGCTGTCTTCCTCCGAAGGGTTTCCGTTCATGCCTTTATCCAAAGCGGCGGCGATGTTGCTGTCCTTAGTATGTTTCATAATGTGGTGATATAGATTCCATCTGATTCTTGTAGTGAAACCCTTTACTGCCTGGACCATGCTCATCGTATATATATATATATATATATATATATATATATATATATATATATATATATACATGCCAAACCTCTATATTCCTAATTTCATGATGCTGACTATCTTACAATTTATTCTTTTAGTTCCGTTGACACTTACAATTTTTGACAGTAACTGTTCCGTAGTTCTGTAGCGCAAAATAAAAGAAGAGTAAGGAAATAAAGACAGGAGGAGAAGAGTGAGAACAAAAATGGGGAAACCATAAATAATTTATAGATGGTGATACAATGCATGCCCATTTTCCTTTCTACTGGATCCTTCTATCGATCCAGTAGATATCTCACTGCTGATGCAATTCTCTATCTATATATGAGACAGAAACGTCCAAGGATGCAATACTGTTGCTACATATGGGCAGGAGCTGCCAGAAAAGACTTGTCCTGCCTTGATAGAGTTTAAAATAGACTTCGTGGCCTGGTGGGAGATGTCCTTTTCTCTTCGCTGCAACCTCTATCTCACAGAAGAGATGTTGGGAGTTTGTCTCTGCTTTATCGTTATTTTTATGGAAAGTGTTCGACTGAGCTTCGATATATGGTCCCCCCTCGCCAAACTTTCACAAGAAACACTAGACTAGCTGAAAACATTATCAATAATTTTCCCCACTCTTTATCTGTGCATAAACCTAAACATAGGTTCCATGATCAAAGCTTCTTTCTTAGAACTGCACGCCTGTGGAATTGTCTTCCGTTTTCCTGCTTTCCAGCTGTCTATAATATGGTTGTCTTCAAGTCCAACGTGAACAAGTTTCTGATGAGCCGTTCCACTTAAGTTAACAAATTTACCGAACTTCCATTACTATCGATTTCTATATTGTCCTTTTGACTACTGTACACTCTTTAACCCTTATCCTTGAGTGGCCTATAAGCCTTGATAAGTGGTGACGCCTATGTAAAAAAATCCCCGTCTAATGTCCACCCTCAGTACAATTTATCATAATGGCCGTTTTACTTATTTACTACGTGAAAATTAAAACTTTGTACAGCAATGATACTAATACAAATAAAACCTCAAAATGTATATAATTTATTTATCTCCATGCTTATATTTAACTCTCTTTTTTATGTTGATGATAATAACTAAAATTAGAATAAACTAGGTAAACTGCTATACATATATGATTATGAACAACGGTAATTTTAATAACAATTATATTGATTAATAATGTTAACAGTAAAGGGAAAAAGTGGTTGTATTTAAATTCAAAATTCAAGATATAAAGAATAATGGATTAAAAAAAAGTATGTAAACGGAAAATATAACATATTTCTAGATAATTGTTTTGAAGGTATCTACGCATACATGTAAATGTATGTATATATATATATATATATACATATATTTATTTATATGTATATATATATATATATATATATGAATATATGTATGTATACGTGCACTTATATGTTTTAGATACATTTAAAGTTGACTTAAATAAAATATTTAAGTGTTAGTTTTCAAGTTTATGTTATATAACGGTACATATTCTTTACTGTCTCTCTCTCTATCTCTCTCTTTATTGGGCTCTGTGTCTCGCAATCATCCTCATATATATATATATATATATATATATATATATATATATATGTGGGGGGTGCGTGTACTTAAATATTTTTTCGAATATATATATATATATATATATGTATATACATTCTAATAGATATTTAGGTACATAGATGCATACATTTGGGTTAATTATTAGATAAGAAAAGTCAGCGAGTTAGCCTACGTTTAAACGTGTGCAAAAGTGAGAAAAAAAAATCAAATATATAGATGAGTACACCGTCTTACTATTCAAACTAATAATGCAAAAATACCCACAGCGATTATGAACAGCACACTTTCTATTATTCTATCAATTTTTGGCATTGCAAATCAAAAAAGGAACACTTTTTATCCTTAAGTGTCAATCAATGCCTGCGTTCAACAACGATCATTATTGTGTAATACGTTTCTGTAATACATTTTCTGTTGTAGATTTAAAGAAAAATACGTACATATGTGCTATGATAATTTTTTTAAAGAAGAAATTTCCTGAAAGCAATTATATTCACTAAACCGAGAAATAATTGTTGTAGACTCCAAATAGGGAGACTAGTCGCAGTGTGACAGTTTTAACGGTGACCATTTATTATCGTTTTGCCTTAAAAGATGAACTTTTTTCGAGATATTCATTGTAAACGACATTGTCCTTTTTAGAGTATAACAAGGTTGATCAGAACATGATTTTAGTTATTGATTAAAGCTAAGTTATTTATATTTCGCATGAAATATAAGCATTGTTTCAGAAGAAAATAGTAAATATTTCTTTGAAATACATGCCTGAGTGATATTTATGCAATGTCCTTATTCATTAGTATTAAGATTAATACTATAAAACACAATTATCAATATTTTAAAGTTTTATCAATATCATACTAATATTGTATCCTCATCTGATGAGATTTCTTCTCTACCTCAGTTCAATTTACTTCATATAAACCCGGTAATGTATTACTATGTATATGGAATTTTTCTTAGTTTCTCTTTTATATCATTCTATAATTGGCTCCTTTTAATGAGCCAAATTTTTACTATACTGATATGTTTAACTTATTATTGACAATTTTTCATTTTAATTTATTACTACATAATATATATATATATGCATGTATATATATATATTATATATATATATATATATATATGTATATGTATATATATATATATGGGGGGCGTATCTGTGTATATAGCTATATACATGCAAAACTATATGTAGGTGTGTGCGTAAATATATACATAAACATGTGTGTGCATATAGCTAAATATACATATATATATATTTATGCATATATATATGTGTGTGTGTGTGTGTGTTTGTACATGCGGCATAATCACGTTGGCTCACCAATTATCGTCAGATAACTGGAGTTAAGCAACGTTACGTCTTGCAAGTACAATATGGGTGGCCATTTGGGAATTCTTGTCGCTGTATTTGCTCGCCGCTTATCTCCGCATTGTTTCCAATCGTCCTGATCCTCCACGTACACCTGATATTTAACAACGCTGTGTCATGAGAGACGTAGTTGGGGATTGCACAATGTTTGCCACAAAAAATTCTACGCGCAGGAACAGTTACAGTGAGGGTCCATAGTCTGTTAAGAGTGTAGAAAGCATATATATATATATATATATATATATATATATATATATATATATATATATATAAATATGTGTGTATTTGATGCATAAATATAATTGTATGTATATATATGTATATGTATATATATGTATGTGTGTGTATATATATATATATAAGCGTGTGTGTGTGTTTGTGTGCGTGTGAGTGTGCGGGGTGTGTGTATTTTCTGGTGGATGGGTACGTTTTCACTTCATTATTTTTCCCTTTCACTGAACATGTTTCCCTATTCTCTTTTAACTCTTTGCGAACAATCCATGATCGTATTTATCTTGAACAACATTCCAATACCTGAGAGATTGGTTCAGACATCTCAAATGCTGCTTCGTTTTGATAATTGTGTTTTCTGTTAACAAGCACAAGAGGAGACAAGGAGAGAGATGAGGAGAAAAAGAGATAAGAGGAAAAGAGATATCAGAAACGACGTGACACCCCTCAATCAACCCTTTTCCTTTCTCTGTCTTCTTTTCTTTTTTTCCATCCGTATATTTTAAAGAACGCACAATACCTATTGTAAGGTGTAATATTCTGCGCTTCAACTCTTGTATCTTCCATTTTTATTCTTTCACGACCGTTTAAATATTTGCTTGAATAATCATTTAATCTCCCAAGATGCCATATGAAATTTATTCATTGTACGAGTGAAAATTCCTGCCTGTAGTATCTTTCTTTGCTAAATTCCTTCCTTTTTCTCTTTTATTAAACAGATAGAATTAAGCAGAACATAGTGTCTGAAATTAATCTTTGTCGAAGTCCTGAATAGTGCTCGTATTAAAACTGCGCATAATTTTCGTCTCACAAAAGTGTTATCTTTGCTGTTCTTCCCGCCGGTTACAATTCCTGCATCATGACTGCTTTCGTTAACAATTCCAATTTTTTTTTAACAGAAAACGAGAAAAGGCAGCGCGAGTTACGATGTTATTCTACAGAATAATAAAGCAAGAAAATCTACACCAATAATATAATAGTAAAGAGCATTGTTCGCACTATTACTGAGGTCAAAAGTCTTCTTTCATTCAGGAAAGTAGAATGTTGACTTTGGATTTACTCTCAGCAGCTTTGTAACCCTTTCTTTTCTTATTTTCTCATTTTGTCTTCCTGACATTAAGCCGACGTTCTTGAAAATGAGTATAATGCCTTTTTATCGGTTTTCACACTTATCTTTGTAATATTAGGTTCAGAGGTAAGGTTTTGCGTAATTTTTAATTTTGATTCCGAATCCTGTATTTTCAAATAGCTTTCCGTTATATTATTATTTACGCTATATATAATCAGAAAAAAGTGTCGCTCTATTTAATCGTCTTAATTGCAGTTGTTTTAAAAATATTATGTCTCATTTGACAACGTTGTACAAGATGGAGAAAAGCAAATTCGCATAATTTTCTCATTTCATTTCATGCTTAGCGTAAAAGCTGCTTACACAGTTCGCTGTATCAACGAAGCGTTTGGCCCAGTAACCACTACTGAACGCAGTAGTGGTTTAAGACATTTCGTGGCTGCAACGAGAGTCTTCAAGTTAATCAGTGTAAATTGGATGTTGACAACGATCATTTTAGAGTTTTAGTCGAAGCTTATACACGTACAACTCTTCGCGAACATTCTTCCTAATAAGACGTAACGATTTCCAATTACGTGAGAGAAGTTAAAATGTCAAAAAATTATAAAAAAACTGAGTGCCTCACAAAGTGCACGATAACTAAAAAAACGCCGTTACTATATGTTCTCTTTCATACTTGTACGTAAAAAGAACTACCCGCTTCTCGACCGGCTTGTGACTTGAGTTGAACACAGGGTTCTTTACGATAACCAGCGACGCTCAGCCCAGTGTTTAGACGCCATCGAAGCTCAAAAACACTTTTCGAAGCCAGAGTTACCCGAGATAAAGTGTGTTTATTCTGATTGTGCTTATTAGCATCGACAATTTGTTGTTTCAGCCGAGATATGGGCATCTAATTTCAACATAAAAACTGCAAAAACTTTCTTGTCAACCGTATAGTATATTTAGCCGATTCATGCTTTCCCTTTAAAATGAAAAAAAAAAAAAAAACTTATACTTTTTATACACATCTAAGACATATGCAACTTTAACGCCCAACTTAAGTCATGTATATGATATTGTTACCAAAGGTAATTTTATGTATTAAAAATTCTTGAATATTGTGTAGAAATTAGCTGGAAGCATCGTTATAATATACGCATGTAAATATTTAAAAAAGGATATAATGATACAGAAGCGCAAACTATGAAAATGCGCTGAACAAAATCAAAAAGTAAATACAATTGCCGCGGTATGTTTCTTCAAAGTTGTATTATTTCAAACAAATCCTGCAGTTACTAGTAAGAGGTACCGGTATGATATCTAATATATATATATATATATATATATATATATATATATATATATATATATATATATATTATTTTTTCCTATTTTGAGATCACCAAAAAACGACTCTTCTACATGATTTGATAAGAGTCCCAAAACAATTCTTCTGTATGTATCTTAATGCCGAAACAATTTGATCATTAGCTGAACGCTAATAGTATATATATATATATATATATATATATATATATATATATATATATATATATATATATATATATAAGTCTCTGTGTGTGGGTGTGTGTATATAATTTCAAAAAGTGTATGTATATAATATATAAACTGAGAGTATATCAAGATAATCAAAAGAACTATATATTAGGTAGACTCATTTATAATATAATGTACTGATATAAAAATAAAATAGAATAACGAACAATATTTGTTGATCCATAAAGTTTAACAAGGAATTTTTAAAAATAAAAATTGTTATTCTATCAATGTTCAACATATGCTCTTCTTGATCATAGGAAATGCATGCTTACAATGTACAGAACATTATTCAATGGATTTTGTACATTTTATATGTAAGAAAAATCCAAGGAATATTTTTTTACAGAACCATGCATGATATTTTCTATAAATAAAAGAAAAACATCAAATAAACAACCAGTAGGACAAACAGGTACGGCACACACATACACAGACACAGAGGAACACACACACAAACACTTAAACACACGCGCACGGAGACCCACACATACACGCACACACACACATATATTTATATTGTTTACACATTACTTAGGTACAAATTTTCATTCATAATGGCTACCTGGAACATTTAACTTATTATATTATTAAGACTAAAGTTACAAGATATGATGTGTTTATACCTTTTTCGCCATAAAAAATGGCCTGTATTTTAATTTGTTTTCAGATTACAAATGCTGGTCAGAATTGAGGCAGACAAATGATAACGTCAATGTCTAATTATTTTTAGTCTGTTCTATTGTGTGTGTCTGTTGTTTTTTTGTCAAATATTCATTTTTATATGTTTACAAGCGTAAGTTGCCTTACATCATACAAAATAATACAATTTGTAAGTTTCATTGCCAGCCACGTGTATATTATATATTATTATATATCTAAATTACAACGAGCACTGTCTCTTTCCTGTATTTTAATTAAACTAGTAATTTCA
Organism: Euprymna scolopes; assembly: GCF_053919585.1. NCBI lineage: Eukaryota > Metazoa > Mollusca > Cephalopoda > Sepiida > Sepiolidae > Euprymna > Euprymna scolopes. The sequence goes on from NC_136515.1 coordinate 85,922,188, forward strand.
CTGTTACATTGAAATACACTCAGCTCTTTAGACTATTGTTCTAATCTCCTTTAAATTATATATATATATAAATATATGTATAAATATATATATATATAGTGTGTGTTATATGTGTGTATATATATATGTTTTGCGTGAACTGATGTCGGCCATATAATGTTGAACTTTATACAAGTATATATATATATATAGAGAGAGAGATACAGATATATAGATATATTCATATACTAGCTGTACTCGGCCACGCGTTGCTGTGGCTCAGTTTGTTAAAATGGAACACATGTGACAGTAGAGAAAAGTTTGATTCTTTTTTTCAAGAGAATGTACAAATGATTTTTTTAACAGATGTTAAGAAAATAAACAGAAAAATACTTCAATCATTAATGATGCAAAAAAATATATAAAATGTTGATTTAGTGTTTATATATGCTTATAAATTATGATAACATTTGCTGAGTATGCAGTGTTTTACGGTTGTTGTAAAAATGGAACGGAGACTTAAATTTCGCTTCATTTTAATCTTTCTTAATTTTTTAATTGTGCCCCCCAAACGAATATAATCAAAACAGTAACATTCAACAATTGTACTTTATGTATATAAAACACAAAATATTTATTTAAAAAAAATAAAATAAAAAAGTTAATAACTAAAGGGAAACAATTCCATTTTTAAACGAAAAAGTCAGTTTACCTAACTTATTGCATTAATGCTATTTTTTTAAGCAAGAAAAAAAGGTAAATATCCAGATACGCTACTACAGAACACCGACCACTCTAATTTGTTTTTTATAGGTAATTGAGATCGCTGACAACAAATGTGATAGTCAAACTTGGGGTAAATTTACCGTTTGCATGGTATTTACCCCTGAACCAACGAACTTCTTTCCACCATTTTGCAGCATCCGTTTATGCTACGCGCATACACGCTGTAGCATAAATGACGGCTTCACCAAGCAAACTATGTTGGGAGTAGGGATTTTTTCCAGGACATAGAATTTTATAATTTTTAAAAATACATTATAGCGCTTTTTGGGTGGAAAATTTAAAATTAGCTGAAAAAAAAAATTAGAAAAGGAAAGCACACCAAGTTGCAGTAGGGGGTGGGGGGTTATTTACTGTTTTTTTTTTTACCTGATACATCGAATGTTCCGTAAGTAACGCACCGACAGTTACCAATTAGAACACCATTTAACATTTTCCGAAGATCTTACTTTGTACATTGGGGGCGCGAGCGGAGGGGGGAGCGGATATAATGTTGGCGCGCGCGCCCCAACATCACACCCCCAAAACAAATTAGAGTGGTCGGTGTTCTGTAGTAGCGTATCTGGATATTTACCAAAAAAATATTTAGGTTTGGCTATAAATTCCTAAACTTATTTCACCCTAAATAATTTAGGTGACTGAAATAGGAATCTAATTGAATCTTTAATTTCCTGAATAGTATCCGATAATTCATTTTTCTTCGAGTTATATCGAATACATTAATACGGACTTTAGGAGTTTTTTTCGTAATGTTACTGTAAAAATTATTTTTTATTGTTACAAATTACGATGCTTTAAAAAAAGCAAAAATAAATTCTTGCGTTTTTTTTATTTACTACTGATAACCATAACTTTAGTAAAGGTATTTTTTGTTTAAACAAAATAAAACATTTTCACTAAGAGTTAAGTAAAAATAATTCATTCATTATATTCTGCGATCATTATTTGAAAAATACTGAAATTTTCATTTAAATTCGTTGATTTCCTAATTTTTGGTGAATTTTTAAGTAAAGGGAGGAATCAAAATGTGTATACAATTTGAGCGTCGGCATTCATTTTGCGACCACGTGTGGTTAATTTCAATTAAAGTTCAATCACATGGTTACATTATCAATAAACACATTGAAAATTTACCGATATTGTAAACACATTCTGTTTACATTAAGCCTGTGGTGTTTTTTTAGTGATGCAATGTTGTCAACTGAGATTTAAAAAAAAACCGGCGAGATCAGGAGAAATAAATGTCCAGAAAATCGCTAGCCAGTTTGGCAGAAAAGTAACTTATCTTGCCTTTGATAACATTTATTTGTTATATATTTGTTTTTTGACAACAATTTTCGAATCTATGTGTACAGTAATACAAACCCGTGTACAGTAATACAAACCCCTTCGGGGAGATTTGAATGTCCCCCCACCTGAAATGTACTTGGAAAAATCGATTTTATAGTGAGATTTAAGAATGGTTAGTCGAAAAAAAAGGTGAAAAACAAAACAAATAATCAATAAATAATTGTTACCAAAGGCAATAAATGCTACTTTTTTTTTACTTACATTGAATATTTTCAAGCGCTTTCTTTATTTGTTAATAATCTAATGCGGATGTGTGGGTGCCAAATACCTCCAGATTTTCTAGAATTTCCCGCTAGATTGTAACCGAAATCTCCAGATATAGCAGGAAAACCGCTAAATTGTAACACTGGTCACGTGACAGGAGCGGTAATAAATAATTGCCCCTAAATAAAAAAATGGCCTCTCGGTACAAAGAAATCCACCTATTTATCATAGAAAAATTAAGTATAATGTTATAATTTAAAAAGAATATATAAAATCACACATGGATATAGTAAACATATTATACCAAAACGTAGAAGCCATCCGTCCAGTGGTTTTTTAGACAATTAACTCCGATCGAACCAACATTTACATTTATATATATATATAGATATAGTGTGTGTTTTATATATGTATATATATATATATGTATATATATATACATATATATATATATATATATATACTTGTATAAAGTTCAACATTATATGGCCGACATCAGTTCACGCTAAACACAAAAAACCTAGATCAGAGGGAGTAAATCGGGATATATAACATAACAACGGTTATATGAAAGGAAAAATAGTGACAGGTCATATTTCTATATATAGAGACAACCGACAAAAGCTCTATACTTAGAATTAGGTACAAAATTCCTTCGAGATGTAGCTGTCGGCTCTAACCTGGATCTTTATTGACAAGAGTATATATATATATATATATATATATATATATATATATATATATATATATTTATATATATATATATATATATATATATATATGGGGGGGTGCACATGTATATATATATGCGTGGGTGTGCGCACATGTATCTATATGTATGTGCGTGTACTTTATATACAGGGGTGTAGCTATTTATAATTCCTAAAAATCAGGACGTATCTTGGTATATATTCAAAACTTACCCGTACATATGTCAAGCAATCATATCAATTCTAACGTCCACAAATGACAGTTTTCAAGAGAAATTTTCTTTATATTTATTTAATTTTGAAACAATCATCTTTTAAATACGACGTCAAGTTGCTTACGTGATAATAGGTTTGATTGATAGATTAAAAACAAACCTGTTGTAAGTCTAAAACAAAATAATTGTGCATCTCCAATGAATTAAATGATGACAGCTTACAAAAAACAGACAATTTTACATAACGGAAAATGGGTTGACAAATGAAAGAATGACTGCCAATGACGGATACTTATTCTAATGCTTGAAAGATGTCAAGTTACTGTTTTGGTTAAGAAAACAACTTTGGTTATAATAAACAAAGAATATATTTTAATATATACCACTATATATGTCACATTGTCTCTCCTTTACCTTTCCGTATTTCTCTGTCCGTCCACATCTCTCTCTTTCTCTGTATATATATATATATATATATATATATATATATATATATATACATATATATATATATATATATAGAGGGAGAGAGAGAGAGAGAAAGAGAGAGAGAGAGATTTGTGCCCAAAACAATAAATGTTAAGGAGTCATAAAAAAGGTAAAAGTTAGAAAATTGACCGTTTTTTGCACAACATACACCTCAAAACACCTGAGCATATATATATATATATATATATATATATATATATATATATATATATATATATATATATATATATATATATATATATATATGCTCGGGTGTTTAGAGGTGTATATTGTGCAAAAAAAAACAGTCAATTTTCTAACTTTAACCTCTATTATGACTCCTTAACATTTATTGTTTTGGGCACAAATCAAGTTATTAAGTTAGACCCATGTACAAGGAACCTATATCAGAAATTTCAAGTGTTTAGACCCAAAATTTTCAGAAAGTTTGATAGAATTCTCTATTATAAAATCTTTGGACTTTGACCGCTAAACAGCCAAATGTCTAGCTGAAAAGCGATCACAAAGATTTTCCGAAATCTCAGTACCCTTTATATAATATGTCGAGTCTGTAGACTAAAAATCAGAGTTATTGCGTAGGGAAATATACACACACACATCACATATACACACAGAGATAGACACACAGACACGTTCACTTTTATATATACATATGTATATCTATATATATAAAAATGTAAATGTTGGTTCGTTCTGAATGAATTGTCTAAAAACCACTGAACGGATGGCTTCCACGTTTTGGTATAATATGTTTACTATATCCATGTGTGCTTTTTATATATTTATTTTTAATTATAACATTATACTTAATTTTTCTATGATAAAGAGGTGGGTTTCTTTGTACCGAGAGGCCATTTTTTTTTTATTTAGGGACAATTATTTATTACCGCTTCCTGTCACGGTAGCAGTGTTACAATTTAGCGGTTTTCCTGCTATATCTGGAGATTTCGGTTACAATCTAGCGGGAAATTCTAGAAAATCTGGAGGTATTTGGCACCCACACATCCGTATTAGATTATTAACAAATAAAGAAAGCGCTTGAAAATATTCAATGTAAGTAAAAAAAAGTAGCATTTATTGCCTTTGGTTAAAATTATTTATTGATTATTTGTTTTGTTTTTCACCTTTTTTTCGACTAACCATTCTTAAATCTCACTATAAAATCGATTTTTCCAAGTACATTTTAGGTGTGGGGGGGATTCCAACCTCCGAAGTTTGGGTTTATATTACTGTACACATAGATTCGAAAAAGTTGTCAAAAACAAATATATAACAAATATATGTTATCAAAGGCAAGATAAGTTACTTTTCTGCCAAACTGGATATTTAAATTAACCACACGTGGCCGCAAAATGAATGCCGACGTTCAAAGGTTATACACATTTTGACTCCTCCCTTTACTTAAAAATTCACCAAAAATCAGGACATTAACGAATTTTAATGAAAACTGCAGTATTTTTCAAATAATGATCGCAGAATATAATGAATGAATTATTTTTACTTAACTCTTAGTGAAAATGTTTTATTTTGTTTAAACAAAAAATACCTTTACTAAAGTTATGGTTTTCAGTAGTAAATAAAAAACGCAAGAATTTATTTTTGCTCTTTTTAAAGCATCGTAATTTGTAACAATAAAAAATAATTTTTACAGTAACATTACGAAAAATGCCCCTAAAGTCCGTATTAATGTATTCGATATAACTCGAAGAAAAATGAATTATCGGATACTATTCAGGAAATTAAAGATTCTATTAGATTCCTATTTCAGTCACCTAAATTATTTAGGGTGAAATAAGTTTAGGAATTTATAGCCAAACCTAAATATTTTTTTTTTGGTAAATATCCAGATACGCTACTACAGAACACCGACCACTCTAATTTGTTTTTTTTTGAGGGGGGCAAATATATAACAAATAAATGTTATCAAAGGCAAGATAAGTTACTTTTCTGCCAAACTGGATATATTTTTCGTGTTTTTATTCAATGTAACATATTTATTCAGCTCGAAAAACATACAGTGTTTACCGATGTATTCGAAAACTCAAGATGGCGTCTCACGCCCTCTTTAACACCGTAACTTTGGAAAAAGGTGTTATAAATAAAAAAAACTATACAAAATACTATTAAAAACCCGCCGAATATATGTCACAGTAATACAAACTCCACCGACCACTCTAATTTGTTTGTGGGGGGGAATGTGATGTAAAGGGCGGAAAATATTAAATGGTGTTCAAATTGGTAAATGTCGGTGCGTTACTTTTTGAAAATTTTAAAATTCTATGTTCCAGGTAAAAAACAGATAAATTACCCCCCATACTCCAACTTGGAGTGCTTCCCTTTTCTTATTTTATTTCTTTTTCAGCTAATTTTAAATTTTCCACCCAAAAAGCGCTATAATGTATTTTTGAAAATTATAAAATTCTATGTCCTGGAAAAATATCTCCTCCCCCAACATAGTTTTCTTGGTGAAGTCGTCATTTATGCTACAGCGTGCATGCGCGTAGCATAAAGGATGCTGTAAAATGGTGGAAAGAAGTTAGTGGGTTCAGGGGTAAATACCAGGCAAACGGTAAATTTGCCCCAAGTTTGACTATCAGATTCGTTGTCAGCGACCTCAATTTCCCATACAAAAAAAATTAGAGTGGTCGGTGTTCTGTAGTAGCGTATCTGGATATTTACCTTTTTTTTTTCTTACTTAAAAAAATAGCATTAATACAGTAAGTTAGGTAAACTGACTTTTTCGTTTAAAAATGGAATTGTTTCCCTTTAGTTATTAACTTTTTAAAACATTTTTTTAAAATAAATATTTTGTGTTTTATATACATAAAGTACAATTGTTGAATGTTACTGTTTTGATTATATTCGTTTGGGGGGCACAATTAAAAAATTAAGAAAGATTAAAATGAAGCGAAATTTTAGTCTCCGTTCCATTTTTACAACAACCGTAAAACACTGCATACTCAGCAAGTGTTATCATAATTTATAAGCATATTGAAACACTAAATCAACATTTTATTTATTTTTTGCATACTTAATGATGGAAGTATTTTTCTGTTTATTTTCTTAACATCTGTTAAAAAAAAATAATTTGTTCATTCTCTTGAAAAAAAGAATCAAACTTTTCTCTACTGTCACATGTGTTCCATTTTAACAAACTGAGCCACAGCAACGCGTGGCCTGGTACAGCTAGTATATATATGAGTATAAAATAGTTTTTATTTTTACACGAAAAAATAAAAATCCATACAGAAATTTACAGATAAGTTTTATATTAATAAATATATGTAAAATAAAGAATAATAGAAGATAAAATAATGTCCTTATTTTAAATAGGTTAAATATTTTGTCTTTTATTTAAAAAAAAAACAAAGGTTAATAAAAATTATTTTATATAACATCACTGGTTAGTGCAAGACTGAGAGTTTCAAAGTCCGAATAAAAATAATGTGCAAAAGATTATATCAAACGATATACACGTTGCAGAAAAAAGGATATTCAAATTATGCCTTACAGTGGTTATGTCGTTGGACAATACAGAATTCAATCAATGTATATGGTTGAAAATTCTCATAATCCGCAATTCATATATTAAACTGTATCATTCCTAAACACACACACACACGCACATACACACACATACACACACTAACATATATATATATATATATATATATATATATATATATATATATATATATATATATATAATTATAAAATTCGTTGGACTGCCTTTGCTTTCATTTTGCCTATCAAAAACATTGCTCTTATTAAAACAAACACGTATTTATAAAATTCACTCCCCTTTACACATTCCTGCCATATTGAGTCCAAATAACACATAAATATGTGAGGTAGCATTATGTTACCTTCTCTTGAAACTGAATAAAATACCATGGGCGGAAACTTTTTTTAATCCACCTGGGAAAATATGTGTTATTTGTGGCAATCATCCAATGTATTTTTAGGGTATTCGCAATGGTATTGTTGTCATAACTTGGATAAGTGGGGAGCATGAATTGTAGAGCGGAGCAACTCTAATGCCGCTCGTTTGATATTGTGTAATTTTCGGGCCTTATAGCAGACCGATCGCTCTTGAGATTAGTAAACATCTGCCCAACTAGTCGGTGTGGTCTGCAACAGAAAAAGGACACTGGATTTCATCCAACAGAAAAAATGAACCATGTTGTCTTTTCTAGAGCGGCAATTTATCGTTCCATCTTTTATATGATCATAGTTAATATCGCATTTTTCCTTTTACTTACTAAATAAGTTATTTTTATTAAAACATATCGTACGAAATATTTGTCTTATTTTGCCGTATTTGTAAGCATTTAATAATTCTGGATTCTCCCTATTCATTTTGTTTTAAAAAGAAGATGCTTCCAGATTTATAGATCGCTTTCTGTGGGAATTTTATGCTTATAAATACAGATGTTTTCCTGATACTTAGTTAACTTAGCAGCAGATCTTATTTTGAAAAGATGTTTTTTTTTCATCGATTAATATCGATAAAATATATATTTCCATGCATAAAATATCGGCGAAATTTATTCATTTATGATGTGACCATTTAGAGGAGCTGTATTGCTCCCCATTGGGGAGATTACAATCCCTTTACACCGTGAGTAAGGACTCGTAATTTTGCGGAGATTGTCTGGTAAACGTTGATTACATCCCGGACAGCGGCAGCTGACCTATAAAAAGGGATGAATTTATTGTGCTTTGTAAAGACAAGCATATATTTTATTGCTGAGAGAAATTACAGGAAGTGGCAGAATAATGTTGAACAAGATCATGCAATCGTTGGCCCGAAGAACATGACAATGTTGACCTTTTGGGGGCGCGGAAGTAGTAATTGAGTTTTGATTCCGGATATCCAGTTTAGCCAGGAGAACCTTCCTGGAGGAAAAACTGAGAGAAAGTGGAGTGATTAAGATGTTTTTGACGCTTATACTGAGAGAGGTCTTTAGGGATAGAGACGTCTAAGTCGATGTTATTAAGGATGGACCAGTAGGACTACATGAGGCAGTCAAATCGGCTCGGAGTAGGGAGCGTATATGGGCGTGAATTAGCTGTCCCCGCTTACAAGGTATTACGGAGAGATGCAGTTTTGACCGAGAATACCGATCGAGGTGGGCCAAGAAAACTTCCCTTAGAAGAAGAAGGGGCTCTGACGGATATCATAGAAGGAGGGAATGCCAGGAGCCTTCATGCCCCCTCCAGACAGGCGGGGGAATGTCTCGCTTGACCGGTAGATGGGAGAGGCATGGGGCAGAGAGTAAACCTATCTGTGAGGAGAGTGGGCACTTCAGACAAGTGGGTGATCGATGTACGGACGGGGAGGATCATAGATTAGTAAGAAGAAAGCATAAAGATAGACTACCCCCTGACCCACCAGAGAAAAGAATGGGAGGTCAGGCGGTCCGAATGGAGATCGCCTCCAGCCTACACAGGAACGGCCTAGGAAGGAGACCGGTGGAGTTACGAGTGCATGACTAGACCAGAGACTCACCCCCAGCCGAGATGCGAGGATGCGCCTGAGTTGCTGGACCTGTGGTCAGTTCGGTTATTGTGGCTGGAGACTGCGTAAAAAGGAAATGTTGGCGTTATCTTGAGCCAGGCCCTCTGCGAACAGACTGCTCCAGGAAAGGGGGAGACTCCTTTTTGCAGAAGCGGATAGAGAAGTCGTTTTCTGGGGTTGACCAAGGAGGAAGACAAAGGCTAACTTTAGATGCCAGATGGTGGTAGGAGGCGGAATGTGGCAGCCCTGATCGATACGGGCGCATCGGTGACACTGGTTAAGTCCAGTGCATATCAGAAGATGGCCGACCAAGGAAATTGTGCCTAAAGTGAAGGAATATTCCCCTAAGTGGCCGAGAACAACCGAAGAACCTCCGTTATGACCTCAGACGATACGGAAATTCTTCCCCGAACGGTGGTGTCCACAACGAGAAGGATCCAGGGACGAGGAAAGGTAAGTCCTGCTGGGTACCAGGTGACCTCACTAAAAGAAGTGGCGATTAGTGATGCCATATTTAGTGGACCTTGACGCTTCCCGGTTCTGCTAATAAATAATTCCTGCAAGATGGTACGGGTTAAACGTGGAACCCAGGTGGGGTTTCCCTGTTAAGAGGGCCCAAAACTAGAGATATGGGGTAGAGAGCTGACAAGGAATCTGAGGGATTCATCAAGGATAAAAACAAAGGAGTTGATAGCACCGGTGTAGTACCAATGGAAGGTAATGACACTGCTAGAGCACAATCGAGATATTATCGCCTCTAGCGATCGGGAATCGGGGTGTACAAACACGGTAACGATGAGGATTTGTATGGGAGGCCACACGCCTGTAAGATTGAACCCCTACCGAACGTCGATTCATAAAATAAAAATTTTAGAGGAGGCGGTATCTGAGATATTGAAGGCGGGAATAATTGAACACTCCACCACTCTGTGGAGCTTTCCCGTGGTTAACAGAGAGAGGAAAGAAGGGGTTCATAGATTATATGTGGATTTCCGGAAACTGAATGCTATTACAAAACTCCTAGCGGTACCCTTACCCCTGATGGACGACATACTGGCTTCGTTGTGTAGAGCGAGGTGTTATATCACCCTGCACTCATGATTGGGTTACTGGATATGCAGGATCAGGAGAAAGCGGCTTTTGCATGTCATGCAGGACTATTTAACTTCATGGTCATGCCGTTTGGCATCTACAATGGACCAGAGGTGTTCTCACAATTGATGTCAATATTTTTTCGGGGATTAAAAGGATTTGCAGTGACGTACTTGGACGATATTTTAATCTTCTCACGGAAGCTTTAGGAGCACATTGCTCATTTGATGGAAGTATTTGAGAGGTTGCGCCAACATCAATGTAGAATAGATTTTCACAAGTGCCAGTTTCTAAAGAAAGAAACCATGATTTTGGGATTTGTGATTAATGAGGTGGGAATAACGCCTGATATAGAAAAAGTGGAGGTTCTCAGCTCTCTACCTGAACCGAAGAGAGTGCGACAAGTGCGAAGGTTTATTGGTATGATCGGCTATTATTGCCGGTGTATACCTACGTTTAGTTGATTGTCCGCTCCCATAATAGCGTTACCGAAAAAGCATCCCCGTTATAAATGGACCCCAGAATGTCAGAGGGCTTTTAAATCCCTGAAGCAGCAATTGATTGCTATACACTTGCTGGGGTATACGGACATGAGTAAGCCAATAGTTCTATATACGGACGCGAGTGACACGTGTATAGGGGTGGTGTTAACCCAATTTTGTCCTGAGAAGGAAAGCCTCATGCTTGGCATACCGGAGGAGATTCCAATATAGATCCTGTCGCATAAGCTATCCGAAACCTAGCAGAAATGGCCGGTGATTGAGAAGTAAGCTTTTGCGATAGTATATGCGGAACAAAAGCTATACAATTATCTAAGTGGGCTTAAGTCGTGGTAAAAAACTGATCACAGACCGCTGAGATATCTATTTGAGGCTGACTGGACGAGCAAGACTATCCACCAGTTGGCACTCCAGTTATCCGGCTATTCGTGCCGAATCGAATACTTGCAAGATAAAGGAGAATACCTGCGTGGCTATTTTGTCCTGGATTCCAGAGCAGCTGGAATCCGAAGCCATTCGATCAAAACCGAATGTGGATGACAGGATTTTCCAGGTGGTAGTGATTAATTCCCACACCGTGAGGTAAAAACCGGACTGGAGTGAAACGGATGCAACCGATGCTGAGCCTGTAATGATCGAGGCAGGTCCAGAAGTTAAAGAATTGGCGGGGCTAAGAGCACGGGTGAAGGATAGTCGGACTCAACAGTACACCCTCCACCACGATCGACTGTATTATATTGCTGGTCGGGACGGAGAAATGGGATTAAAAATGGTGGTACCAGCCCAACTCCGGAGAGAAATCTTGGATCAAGCCCATGAGAGGACAGGACACTTAGGGATCTAAAAAAACTTCTTTCTTAGAACTGCACACCTGTTGAACTCTGTTCCGTCTGCCTGCTTCCCACCGGACTACAACTTGGATGTCTTCAAGTCCAATGTTAACAAATTCCTAATGAACCGCTCCCTTAATTAAACACTTCATCAAATCTCCACACTAACTTAATGTACTTGTAATAACCCTTATCTCTGAGTGGCTTCCGGGCCTTGATAAGTGGTGATCACTGTGTAAAAAAATAAAAAAATATATAAAAAACCTATGAGTTACTATTTAGAAATTATCATTGGCCGGAACAATTTAAAGAGGTTGGGGAATGGGTGAACCGATGTGTAAGATGTCAGACCCACAGTCTATATGAACCGCTTGCTCCACTGGCAGAAACGGATGTTCCGAAGTATCCCTTCCAGAAATTGAGTTTTAACATCTCCAAACCCTACTCACTGACAGAGTGTGGTAATCAATGTATTGTGAGCTTGATGGACTTGCTCACTAAGTAGGCGTAGCCCTATGCGGTGCAAGATTAGACCGCCAGTCGGTGACCGGTATAATCCTGGGGGAGATCTATCCGAGGTATGGGTCCCCAGAGCAATTAGCTACCGACAATGGTGCAGAGAATGTGAATAAGATTATGAATGAGGTACTCGAGGGCTTGGTGTCCAGAATGTGTTGACCTCCCTTTACCACTACCAGAGTAACTCCAAGGTCGAGCAATTTCATAAGACGCTGTTGGATATCTTGAGTAAACTTGTTACTGATAATCCGGCGGAGTGAGATCGGTTCCTCACACAGGCCTTAGCAGCAGTGAGCTCCACGATGAATTAAACCTCGGAATCTTCACCATTTGAGTTGATGTTTGGGAAAGATGTGATTCTCCCTATTGACAATCTCTCGAAGCCGCGTAGAAAGAATCTGGGGGAGGATCATCATCAGTTATTGTTAGAACAGCAACATACGAGGTTTGTCCAAGGCAGGGGTCGTATTAAACGAGCACAGAAGAAGTGGAATGGTCGGGTGAATAAAGATAGAAGGGAGGTGAAGTTCAAGGTGGGAGATAGACATTGGACTCATTACTACCGAATAGTAGATCAGACCGGCCCTCTTTTCTTTATAATCTGTGACCATATTGCTGGGAAGATAAAGAGAGTGCACGCCAATGACCTTAAGTTGGCAAAATTGGAGCTTGATATAAAATCTGTCCCGCGAAAATCGGGCAGGATCCCACGTAAGGCTACCTTGGGCGATGGAAACCTCCGATGAAGATGTCGTGTCCGTTCAACAACGTGGCTGTTATGAGAATGCTTAGAAACCGGGGTAATAAGGCGGCGACACCAGCCCCTCGAGAACCACAAGTGGCCAGAAGTCAGCGCCAGTCCGAGGAGATTTCCGATCAGAAAAGGCCTCGGCATTGGAGATAGCCCTGGGGAGGGATCAAATGTGGACAGTGAGGCCCCTTGGGATTCTGACGGCTCTTGGAAGGAGGAGGAGTAGATCCCCCATCCTAATTGAGGGAACGGCTGTCGCGGCGAATTGAGGGAACTAGCGGTGTGCTTCTTCCAAGTGAAGTGCCTCTAAAGGATAGGTGAGAGGAGCCACGGCCAGAGAGAAAGAAAAAAAGGAAATATTTTTTGACCACTAAATCAACTTTAATAATACCCTCAATGGGGCGAAGTGCTGTTCGCTAATAGAAATAAGGTGATTTAATTGAACGGAAGTAGGGGAGAATGAGATATAGATTCTTGCAGAGTGTCTCTATAACATTTAATAAAAGTATGAGCTTTTAAGATTAAATTGATTAAATGAAACATATTTGCCTCAGTCTGGGAGGATTGTTATCAAATCGAACAGATGTTAGTTGAATTCGGTTGAAAATAAATAAGAGTGTTAATTTTGGCGATGAAGGCAATTTTTGGAGACAAAGTGAGAATTGTCCTCTGTTAAAAATGATTTCTTATTCAGGGAACAATAGCTACGATGCCCGCTAATTGAGTGGGATAACTTGGAAATGATTATGCGTATTACTGAGTGTTGGGAGATTATTTTATGCTCTACCCGTTTTAGTGTTTAAAATATGTTTCCATTCTTCTCTTTAGATGGACTTTTATTGCGACTAGATTGTGCGTTTAGAAATTGGCGCGCAAATATAGTTCTTTAAGCGATACGGTCTGCGTTGCCTTTAAACATTACGCATTTTCCCAGTAATCATTTTTTTATTTAGCTGATATGTGTTCAGAGAATCTGCGTTAGTAATCTGATGACTGAGTTGAATAGCATGAATTCGGGAACATTTACGAGGTGAAATTAATAAGTGTACGGTGGAAAATTAGTTTTAGTTATTCATTCCTTTTAGTGTTGAAAAATTGGTGATTTTCGCCATGGTTGTATCGTGGGTGTAACACTCGCGCCGGGGGCGATACTAAACTTAAAGGCAGATGACTCTGAGGATGAGAATAGCCAATTGTGTATTGAAGTAACCTGAAATCTTGGAAATCATAAATAACTAGTAGGAGGATAGTTTAGCGCCCATATTTTTTTACTCACGGAATCGGCCTAGGGTTGGCGTGAGGAGGAGGCTGTCGCTGTAATGCGTGCTGGACGAGTTTTTTTCTCTTTCTCATCTGTTTTCTAAGAATTCTGGCAGGGTGCATCAGAGAAAGAAAACCGCGTGTGAACGAGTGAAAAGAGGAAAAAACGGCACTGCGTACCCACAATAAGACAAGGGACATGCAATCCTGGAGAGGGTTGACAACTTATGAACCTTTTTTTTAAATATATGTTTTTTTTTATTGACAAATGACGAATACATTTTGTGAAATGAAACCCAAGGAGAATAACTTTTGTGATTATTAACTTTTTTTGTTTGTTAAAACCCCAAATATTGAAAAAGGGAAATAATTTTTCTAAACCCTTGATTTAAAAAAAACAAACTCCGAGTCATTTTTCTGTGGAAAGCGTTTTTTAAACGGGGGAGATAACTTTTGTTTTTTTACAATCTTTAATAGCTTGAATATTTTGGGGGGACTATGATTAATGGAATATAGGATTTACGAACTGAGAAAGAACTGAGTGGTATTTGTAAATGTTGATTGATAAAATCAAGAGTTATCATTGTAACTTGTGGGAAAAAAGAGAAGGGGACTTTGATATTGTATGAAAAGAAAAAGAGACTGTTTTTAACGATTCTGAATGGTTACTTTTGTTGACGTTTTGAACTATTGCATAGCCGGACAGATGGATATCTTGTGTAGCAAGTTGGGCGGGGGAGAACCCTCGTTTGTATGCGGCTGTAAAACTATGTATATGCTATCTTTTCTTGACAATTAAACACACGATGGAGAGAGAAACATGAGGAAACCTTAAACTAAGGGCTGTGAATTCTGGCTGTTAGTTCTCGACCAGTAGTCTCTGGTGGGGCCTCTCGATGCCATACTAGTGGGTAATTGTTACGGCTTTACCTTTTAATGCGATAAAAAACTATCCTTTTCTCTCTGTTGTTCCCTCTCATTCTTGCTCAAACAAAGTATGCTGACCTGTTCCACAAACCCCAAAACCTCAACATGAAACATCTCAAAAACAAAAACTCGAATAAACCTAGAACGCCATCTTCTAACGTAGACCCCTACTACCATGTCTCCTTCTCCAACATCAGCGGGCTACGTTCCAACCTTCAATTACAGGAGACGAAACCGGACATACTCTTTCTACGCGAAACTGACATATGGCCGACAACTTCCCTAGATGAGTTAATAATTAACGGATACTCTAACTTAACATCGAAATCTGACCCCAAAGATCGCCATGGACATGGAATATAGTCCTACATAAAAGATGGCTTCCCGTGTGGCAGGGATATCTCCAGGGAAGACCCTAATTTACCTTATATGTGCTTCCGGGTTGCACTAGCTTACACCACTGAATTTGTATTTGCCCTCTATAGCCCCCCAAAAAGCGGAGTTACTTGCTTTAAATTATATCTGAGAATATACACCACATCCTGTCTGCACATCCCTCGGCTTACATTCACATTTGTGGTTATTTCAATGTCCATAACGTGGAATGGTTGACCCACTCAAATAAGACAAATGACGAGGGGAGGTTCTGTCATGACTTTGCCATTGCCTATGACCTCACACAGATTGTTCACGAGCCCACCCGACTCATGTTCATGCACTGTTCTTTCTCCTCTACGATCCTCCGACCACTCCGTTGTATCAGTTCAGATAAAAATAAAATGTAATAAGTCCCAGACGCACCCCTCCACCGTACTGTATACCTATACTCCATAGCTGACTGGGATAGCTTCCGTACATTTATATCTGTTCTACCTCTGCATTCCATGTTTAAAAAGGATGTGGCCTCTATAGTATCAGGCCTAAGCGAATGGTTAATTGTAGGCATAGACCGATCCATACAATCTAAAAAAATCCAACAAAAACCTACCAGCTAGTCATGGTTTTCCCCAGAATGTGCTGCTGCCATTGTGCATAGCAATCACTTTTTTTCCATAGCTACCAACGTAATAAATGCACTGAGACTAAAGCTGCTTTCAGGAACGCCAGCAACCACTGCAAAATAGTAATAAAAATGCAAGAGAGCTATATGATCAGTCTGTTACATCCAAAGTAGCTGATCAGCGGCTTGGTTCCCACCAGTTCTGGAAATAATAAATAGGATCCTGAACAGAAATGCGCGTTCTATCCCAAACATTATCAACGGACAAGAGGTCATCTCGTCGGCATCAGACAAGTCCAGACTATTTGCAAAGAACTTTGCAGCTAATTCTACCCTATGTGTCGAAGGTCATCAACTCCCCATATTTCCTCCTATAACACAAAACACGCTAGTTAATACACAAATAACTGTGCGTGAGGTCGCCAAGCTAATCAAGAACCTAGATTCCAGTAAAACAACAAGCCCTGACGGCATTCCAATTATAATGTTAAAAAAGCTTCACCCTGAACTTGCTCCCATACTTACAAAACTGTTTAAGCGTTTCTTAAGGAGAAGTGCTTTCCAACACCCTGGAAAACCGCATCAGTATGCCCTGTATTTAAGAATTCAGGTAAGAAGTCATCTCCCTCTAAGTACAGACCAATAAGTATCCTGTGTGTCATGAGTAAGTTGCTGGAAACAATACTAAATAGAGAAATAATCAACCACCTCAGCAGAAATAACCTCCTTTACACGCAATATTGTTTCCGTTCTGTAAGGTATACCGCAGATGTGCTAACGGTTATATCTCATAGGATTAGCGAATCCCTTGACAAATGCTTCCTTTCTAGGACAATTGCTCTTGACATATCACAGGCCTTCGACAAGGTATGGCATAAGGGCCTACTTCACAAGATTTCTCTCTAATAGGCTCATAAGAGTAGTGGTCGATGGACAAAAATCAGAGGCCTGCAATATTAATGCTGGAGTTCCTCAGGGGTCCATCCTGGGCCCAACTCTCTTCCTGACCTACATCAATGATCTCCCTAAGCACATACTTAAATCATTCGTTGACATCTATGCTGATGACACGACCATCTACGGCAACACATCAAAGGATGTAAATGACAAAGTTCTCTCTAATACTCTCTCCTCTGATCTTTAGCGTGTAGTTCAGTGGGGGAAGACGTGGCTGCTTAATGCATCTAAAACCAAACTCCTATCTTTACACCATCAACACTCTGATCACCCTCTGGCATCAATTGTAATGTATGGCTCTCGCCTAGGAGAAGCTCAATGTTTTGACAAGCTTCGGCGCTTGATTTTTACTTCTCATATGAAATGGAACACGTACATCGAGTCTGTTGTCAGGGTCGCTGGACAGATGGTGGGTTCCTTCTACCGCTCCAGAAGATATCTCACTACTGATGCAAATCTCTATCTATATAAAAGCCAAGTACGTCCAAGGATGGAATACCGCTGCCATATCTGGGCAGGAGCTGCTAAAAACAGCCTATCCTGCCTTGACAAAATAGACTTCGTGGCTTAGTGGGGGATGCCCTCTTCCATTCCCTGAAACCTCTCTCCAACAGTAGAGACGTTGTTAGCCTGTCTTTGTTTTACTGTTATTTCCAAGGCAAGTGATCGTCTGAGCTCCAATCTCTGTCCCCCCTCTCCAATCCTTTACGAAAAACACCCGTCTAGCTGAATTCACTGTGAAAATTTCCCCCACTCTATATATGTGCCTAAATCAAAACGTAGATTCCATAAACACAGCTTCTTTCTTAGACCAACACGCCAGTGGAACTCTGTTACGTCTGCCTGCTTCCCACCGGACTACAACTTGGATGTCTTTAAATCCACCGTAAACAAATTCCTGATGAACCGCCTCCGTAAGTAGAGACTTTATGAAATCTCCACACTAACGTACTGTACATGCAATAACCCTTATCCCTGAGTGGCTTCCCGGCCTTGATAAGTGGTGACCTCCTTGTAAAAAAAAATGCAGGTATAATGCCAGCCAAACAAAAAAGAAAGACGAAATTACATTAAAAAATCGTATAGTTTTTTTTGGAATTAAATATATAAGGCGTTAATGTAAGAACAATGAAATTTTAAATTTTCCCTGTAGAAATTTAGTCTCATGTTTGCAATGAGAGATTAGTTCGTTTCTAGAGTGTATTATACTACTATATTGAGACGAGTAATAATTGTTATTGCTTCGACTGTGCAGAGGTGACAAGATTTTTATCCTGGCGTGTTAGCGGTAACTTTTTATAAGATAGCCTATTTAATTGGGGAGGGAGTTTTGTTAGACCCAAGTTTTTTTTTTAATTTAAGCTGTTAGAGAAGGTCGTTGGTAATTATAAAGATATTGCTTTTTAGACATTCTTGTCTTTATTGAAGTTCAAGTAGCACCGATATATTTTTGTATTTTACTAGGTGTTCGGGGCCTTATCTACCCACACATCTTTTTACAACCCTTCGTACAAAAACCAGTGGCTATCAATCTTGTATTTTACCATCTCTGCTTTACGCTTCTGTAGCCCAATCTACTTTTAGTAGACACATACAATCATGGAGTGAGTACACCAGAAATTTCTTACACACATTCTGGGCATCAGGTGGAACCCTTTTTACACCTGATACTAATGTCCACATGCGAACTGACGTACCATGTATCGAAAATTCATTATACGAAACCAGATAAGGTGGGCTGGACATCTGATGGATGATGAGTGAATATCCAGGCGCATGTTTTTTGGTGAAATTATTCAAGGAAAGCGTCCACAACACAAACCAAGAAGGAAACATCGAGGATGATCTGAAAGTTTTCGGTATATACGTGTCAAGCTTGGACAGTGTTTCCAGTAATCGTAAAATTGGTGCTCCATTGTTCATAATGACTGTGATATCTTTGATAAGAAAAAATATTATCATGCAAAAAGTAAGTGTAATATACGGTGGAAAAATCTGTCTATCTAGATTTCCAGCTACAGTATAACGGGAAATGTTTTCTCAATCATTAAATCATTTCTCTCCGATAGGATCATGAGAGTAGTGGTCGATGGACAAAAATCGGAGGCCTGCAATATAAATGCTGGAGTCCCCCAGGGGTCAACAGGGGTAAATCCTGGGCCCAACGCTCTTCCTGATCTACATCAATGACCTCCCTAAACACATACTTAAATCATTCGTTGACATCTATGCTGATGACACGACCATCTACGGCAACACATCAAAGGCTGTAAATGACAAAGTTCTCTTTGATTCTCTCTCCTCTGATCTCGAGCGCGTGGTTCAGTGGGGGAAGATGTGGCTGGTTACCTTTAATGCATCCAAAACCAAACTCCTATCCTTACATCATCAACGCTCTGATCCCCAGCTGGCATCAATTTTGATGGATGGCTCTTGTCTGGGTGAAGCTCCGTGTTTTGACAAGCTTCTGGGTTTGACCTTTACTCCTGATCTGAAATGGAACACGTACATCAAGTCTGTTGCCAAGGTCGCTGGAAAGATGGTGGGATCCTTCTACCGCTCCAGAAGATATCTCACTACTGATGCAATTCTCTATCTATATAAAAGCCAAGTACGTCCAAGGATGGAATACTGTTGCGCTATCTGGGCAGGAGCTGCTAAAAACAGCCTATCCTGCCTTGACAGAGTACAAAATAGACTTCGTGGCTTAGTGGGGGATGCCCTTTTCTCTACCCTGCAACCTCTCTCCCACAGAAGAGACGTTGCGAGACTGTCCTTGTTTTATCGTTATTTCCATGGCAGATGCTCGTCTGAACTCCAATCTCTGGTCCCCCCTCGCCAATCTTTCACGAAAAACACCCGTCTAGCTGAATCCACTCTATATCTGTGCCTAAATCAAAACGCGGATTCCATGAACAAAGCTTCTTTCTTAGAACTGCACGCCTGTGGAACTCTGTTCCGTCTGCCTGCTTCCCTCCGGACTACAACTTGGATGTCTTCAAGTCCAATGTGAACAAATTCCTAATGAACCGCTCCCTTAAGTAAACACTTCAGCAAATCTCCTCACTAACTTAATGTACTTGCAATAACCCTTATCCCTGAGTGGCTTCCGGGCCTTGATAAGTGGTGAACACTGTGTAATATATATATATATATATATATATATATATATATATATATATATATATATGACATGCCATGAAATACCCCCCAAAAGCACCATCCTAAAAAACTTAGATGAGGAAAGCCCTAGGAAGGCGCTTTATCTCTCTCTTGGCATTAACTTTATCCGAACAAAAAACAGCTAATAAACATCAGTATATACAAGCCTATAAGGTAAGCTGTTTCTCTAAAATACAACATCTTCTGTTGTTCGCTTGCTTTATAGCGAGTTTCTACTATTGTTTCGGTAGTAATTTTTATCCTCTCGTGTGTATAAATGTCCATATAAAAATGTAAATCTAATACAAACAAACCATAAAGCGAATTAAATAAAATCCCAAAAATTAGAGAATATTTTAAAAAGTGCATGGAAATGTATAAATATTCAAAAATAAAGAAGGGAAAGATGGTCATCTCCTGTAAAAAAGTGACGATGATTACAGACACGCACACATACACACACACACACACATATATACACATGTGTGTGTATATATACATATATATATATGTATATATACACACACACACACATATATATATATATATATATATATATATATATATATATATATATATATATATATATATATATATATATACCATGCGAATAAATAAATGAATTTTGTGCATTTGGTTTAGTATTTAACAACTGATTATATATATCAATCCTTATATTTATTTAAATTACACATTAACGTTTCAGTTTTACCGGTTAATATGTATTCTAAAAGGGCATGAATTGCATGGTATATTTTTAAATGTATTAAGGTGTAAGACATTAAAAATTATACACGATCTACAGTTCCACACGTAATTTGAAATGTCAGCACTTTCTTTTGTTCTGAAATAAGACAATGACTTTTTTTTTTTTTTTACACAGTGATCACCACTTATCAAGGCCCGGAAGCCACTCAGGGATAAGGGTTATTGTAAGTACATCACGTTAGTGAGGAGATTTTATGAAGTGTTTAATTAGGGGGGCGGTTCATTAGGAATTTGTTAACATTAGACTTGAAGACATCCAAGTTGTAGTCCGGAGGGAAGCAGGCAGACGGAACAGAGTTACACAGGCGTGCAGTTCTAAGAAAGAAGCTTTGCTCATGAAATCCGCGTTTTGATTTAGGCACAGATATAGAGTGGGGGAAATTTGTCACAGTGGATTCAGCTAGACGGGTGTTTTTCGTGAAAGATTGGCGAGGGGGGACCAGGGATTGGAGTTCAGACGAGCACCTGCCATGAAAATAACGATAAAACAAGGATAGGCTCGCAACGTCTCTTCTGTGGGAGAGGGGTTGCAGGGTAGAGAAAAGGGCATCCCCCACTAAATCACGAAGTCTATTTTGTACTCTGTCAAGGCATGATAGGCTGTTTTTGGCAGCTCCTGCCCAGATATGGCAACAGTATTCCATCCTTGGCCGTACTTGGCTTTTATATAGATAGAGAATTGCATCAGTAGTGAGATATCTTCTGGAGCGGTAGAAGGATCCCACCATCTTTCCTGCGACCTTGGCAACAGACTTGATGTACGTGTTCCATTTCAGATCAGGAATAAAGGTCAAACCCAGAAGCTTGTCAAAACACGGGGCCTCACCCAGACGAGAGCCATCCATCACAATTGATGCCAGCTGGGGATCAGAGCGTTGATGATGTAAGGATAGGAGTTTGGTTTTGGATGCATTAAAGGTAACTAGCCACATCTTCCCCCACTGAACCACGCGCTCGAGATCAGAGGAGAGAGAATCCGAGAGAACTTCGTCATTTACAGCCTTTGATGTGTTGCCGTATATGGTCGTGTCATCAGCATAGATGTCAACGAATGATTTAAGTATGTGTTTAGGGAGGTCATTGATGTAGATCAGGAAGAGAGTTGGCCTTTCTTCACAATATGTTTTTCATATTGCACTTATATTTTATTTTCTCCAATTGAATAATCCTATGGAAGTCTTCAAATAAAGACAAATTATGTATAAGCATATAATTTGGTTGTTCCGATTACACCTCTCATATGCACATATATGTATATATGTGTGCGTGTGTGTGGGTGTGTGTGTGGGTGGGTGTGTATGAGTGTGTTTATATGCGTGTGCAATCCCTCACTCAAGAGAAGGTGCTAAAGGTCCGCTGTCTATCTGAATTCTTGGCTCGTGTAGTCTTCTCTGAGGTTGTTACATGAAATCTGGTATGCTGAAAGCGAATATCGAAGCAGCAGGCAGGAAGAAAGACAACCTATGTAGACTATCTACAGAAACTTTATTTCGCAGAATTATGTACAAAAGTTTTTACAGATCTCATTCAGTTTTTGCAAGTTTTTTTTTTCTTACGGTCTCAAATCTCTTCACAGACAGCGACAGACGGCTGGATGGGAAAGGTGGAGGGGTCACGTCTCTATACGGTCTGTTCTTCTCGAACTCCACAAGCAATCTGCTCCAACTCAACTCCCAACTCTCCTAATCTGACTTATTTTCGCACGACAGTCGTTTATATAGTAAGGTATGTGGATGGGGTGGAAATTCCCCCTAGCTAATAAGATCTCGCCACGAAATCGAAGGCCCCTGGTCCCTGGGTGGGCACAATTCCCACACCTGAAATCTGAATTACTCATTCTCACGATTTTCAAGGTCAGATGTCAATTCTGACATCCGACCTTGAGTTCATTTAAGCCAGACAATGTTATAAGTGAAATTTCCTCTCATCACTTTCAGCCGTAAAAATATATTTATCTGGTTTCACACAATATCTATTTCGATATGAAATAAAATATATATATTTATATTCTCTATCTTAACTCCTTGGGTAATCTGGCGTCACCCGGGAATGAAAAGCTACTTCAGCGTAGTTCTAACACTCCTCAATGGGAGATTACGTTACACGTGTTTACCAAAACATATACAAAAATACACTATTATATATATATATATATATATGTGGGGGGTGTTTGTGCGTGTGTATGTTGTAAACTCAATAGCTTCTCTTGTATAACGGATATTGTATGACTGCCGATATCTTAGTTCCGCCCCGCATAACGCACCAGACTCCATTCATGTTATTCCTGAATGGAGAGAATGCAAATAGAATATCTATAGAATTCCTTAATTAGGAACAAAAACGGAAAGTTTTTCTTCATAGAAATATAAAAATAATCACGATCAATGAACACACGTGCTGAACGTTGCCAAAACACACATTTTTCTTTGTGTATACATAAGCGTATTGTTAAACGATTTGTCAGTCTAATATTTGTTTTTTTTTCTTTTTAGATTAAAGTTAAATATAATAAGCGTAGATTTTCTTAGGTATAAAATCTCTAATGTAACCTTGTATATATCGCGCATCTAACCTATGTTTTTATGCTGAAAAGATCGAGCGCAGAATTTATGTACAAGTTGAGATTCTGTATTGTTTGATGAGATCAGAAAATTGGATGTTACAAAAACGTGTGCCAGAAAGCATGTCAATGGAAACATATGTGTTATAAACAAGAAGTTATTACATCGAACACTTAGAATGTTGCTGTTCTTTTATTCCAGCTTATGATTTTAAGCCGCTTGTGGTATCTGTAATTATGTTTCATATCAAACGAGGTTAAGTTCTGTGTGTTACAGTTAAGAGAGTGATGGCAGATCAGCAGGTTTACATAATAAGATTAAATCAATATGCATTTAATAATTTGCAACTCCATTGTACTGGCAGAGGACATGCTATCTCATTTCAGCAGTCCTCCTCCTTCTTCTCTATCCGTGGTAGAAAAGGAATTTGAGGGATTTTTTGCATCATGACCGTACAATTAAAAAGGATGTCTAGATAATCGTGATTATATTTTTTGTCTAGTCTGGTAACAAAACATTGTCTCATTCATGGTCCCACGTTTGGTAATTTTGGTACGAACTGGCGCGTGGTTTCTTTATTCTTTTGAACAAATGCATCTTCTGCTTCCTCTTCCTTTTTCAACCTATTACTATTAAAACGTCCTCCAATCGTTCTGAAATTGCAGCTATCTTCATCTTGTATAATTGGATATGCCTTGGTTCGATTTCACAAGTGAAAGAATCCTTGTACCTATTACTAGGCAAATGCATTTGGGCAACCCCTCAAACGTTTTAAAATATTACTTTGAGCTGCTGTAAAACATGTTGACTGACTTAACTTATTTTTGCATGATATTACACGAACTTTTGATTCCTAAATGCCAAAATCTTCCCCCAATCAATTTCCATTACTTTTTTGTATTTACATATTTTCATGTGTGTTTCACGCCTTTTTTGGTAATAACTGAAACAATTGTAAATTGTGTTATTGTAAACAAAAACGCACAAAACACTTTTTAAACACTTTCTTTAAATGATTGCTTACTTTTGATTAATAGACATTAAATTTAATTTACCTATTCGTATTTATGACTCTATTATGATTCTTTTAATCTAATAAATAAACCTCACTATGTATGTCTGTATTTCTGTCTTTACATTTTAAACCTCTATCTCCTCCAGAACTAAGAGGCGCAAAGCGGCACTAGGTGTCTCAAATGATTGGATTTTTTATGAATTGGACCGTCATTTCATGGCTTTTTAGAAGGTTAAATCTTTTGGAGTCGAAAAGGGGTAAAAATTGAAAATGCTGTGATACATATTGTAGATTTATTATAGTTTATTTTTAAAGGTTATACAATTGTAACGTCACCAGCTATATATGCTATAGTTTTTGCTTTCGGTTTCAATTCTACCTGCCGGCAGCAAAATCTTCTTCATTTTTTTTAGAAATAACGCCTCTAAAATAATATTCACGAAATCTGAACAAATTATACGACCATTCAAAGCCAGGTGCTCTCCCCTTCCCCGCTATTATAGACATATGAAATTATTTACACGAATAAATCTTTTTGATATAGGCAATGATAATTTACAAAGTGAGGAAAATAGGGTTACATCCGGATCATTTTAGAGTAATAATAGATGATACCATACATGTTCATATACAACAATCGAGATTACGGAGGAAGTGTAAAATCCAGTAGGCAGTTGGTTAACCCTTGAAGCGAAACGCATAACTAAAAATTTATTCGGCAGATTAAAAGTTAAGGATGCGTAACTTTCTGTAGCTCAACATAGATATTTCTAATTGTTGACAGAAAAGAAGACAAACCCCACATCTTTATATTGTATAATTTCTTTGACGACAATGAATTGGCCGTTTGTTTATATTGATAACAAACATTAATTTCGAATGTTCTAATCAAGCATCTTATTCTATTCGAGATTATTAACAGAATTTTGAATGAAGCGCTTTATTTCCCTATGGAATAAATTTTCACTTTTTTAGTCAGACGTTGTGAAGTCGAAGACATAAGTAATTCCTAATATTATAGATAGTATATTTCGAACTAGTTATTTAACTTTCAGCTCCCTGATGACTGTCACTTCGAACTGATAAAATATTTAGCATTTTATGTTTGCCGCTAGAAGTTGATGAGAGAAAATAAAGGTTCAATAAAAGAAAGAAAATATATTTTCAAAAATCAGGCATATACACTATGGAACGCCTGGAGATAATCGTAAAATACATAAGCGGTACTTCGTATATAAGGTGTGTTATTAATGGTCAAATATTTAAGATGTTAATACAGCAGTTGCTTTTGATTCCTTAAATGGCTACTCTTCATTTTGTATATTCCTTAATACATCTAATATTTAATATTCCTTAATACATCTAATATGTAAAATACTATGTTTGTCTCCATACTTTTAAACTCTATATCTTCCGAAACGAAAAGTCGGAGAGGGAACAAGGGACCAAAAATGAGTGGAATTTTTACGGACCGTTTTGGTTTCTTTGTCTTTTGTTGATTAAATAGATTTAATGGGTCAAAAAGGATCAAAATATACAAGATCGTTATAAAATTTGTAAATCTATCATAGTTATTTTTAATTTTTTAATTTTTAATCAGTTCATATGTGCGCCACCTTCGTATATTAATACCAGATTGTACTGCTTCGGTTTAGCTTCGGTGTTGACTGAAGCTGATCGCACCTAAATAAATAAAGAAATATATATAGAAGCACGGGCGTGTAGTTATGAAATCCTTCCCCATCTTCCCTACTCTCCTGACCTTGTACCCTCTGACTTTCACCTCTTCCCAGCCGTGAAGTTGTTTTTTGAAAGGAAAGCGTTTCAAAGATATATAAAATGTATCTGATATATATATATATATATATATATATATATATATATATATATATATATATATATATATATATTATCAATTATTCGAATAAAATTATCTTTAACTGGTTTTCTGATCCGCTGGATTTCCTATACAACAAATTTCCTGAATCTACGTTAATTCTAATATAATTTTTCATGTTAAACAGTGTTAAGTTTTTACAATTGTATGCAAACCATGAATTTATTTCGAGAAATAAACAATTTTGGATTCATGTTACTCTAGTCGAAGTTCTCAGAAATAAATGGAACAGCTTACTGAGACTTATGCTTGATTTCATTATGAGATACAAAGATATTTGGATATCTCAGTAACGTTGCTTTTTGCATCTAAAACACTAAGTTAGTATAGAAGATTAAAACATTATTTTCCTCTCCCCAAGTAACTATTTATATGTGCTATAGTGTACTTTTTGTGTGGCTTCTTATTTATACTTGATCTCAGGGAAAGCATCCACCTTATCTAATAGAGTACCCAAGTCAAGTCACATAACTTGGATACGGTGCGGCATTCTTCTTAAAAGCCAGTGTTGGTTAGAAATATATTTACTAGTTAGTCAGGGTTTACTCATAGGGAAAATACCCCGTGTCGGATTCTCCTTACCAATCCCTAAACTGAGAGACAGATAGTTTCTATAAGGCATCCAACTTCTCCCCAGGCGGCATTCAAGTTTTGCACATCCAACAATGTGAATATTATATTCAATTAATTAGAGACATGTATCATCTGTTATATAGTGTGACAAAAATACGCGAGAATTTTGCATGCAAGTAAATATTCCCAACAGCCACCGTTACGTCAGTTTCTTCATGGATGCCGCCTTTCTTTTACTGTGGCAGATAACTTCAACTCTGTGAACTTTTCCGTCATTTCGTGACAAGATATCCTTTCTTTTTTTTAGATCTTCATGAGAGACATGCTGTTTGCTGAAGTTATCGTACCGTCTGTTTTTATTTTATATAAAAGATATCGTGCTAATCAGCTCCCTTCTACGATTCGTCATACAAAACGAATACTTGAATCAGGCAGCGTCACAAGCATTTACTAATGACGCGATTTCCTTAGTGTAAGAAAAGCTTAGAATATTTTTTACAATGTTTGAGGATTCACAGTGTAATTCTTGTAAGGAGACATGTACATCATAGCACATATACATATACACATGCACACAAACACAAAAGGCACATAAATATATATATATATATATATATATATATATATATATATATATATATATTCATAAACACTATACACTATAATTATAATCATTCGGCACCGATTTTACCATACTTAATTATAGTCATCTGTATTTCCTTACAACTTAAATTACTAATGTATGATCATAATCACGTGTAAAGATTAAGCGCCCACAAGCTTTTTGTAAATGCTTCATCCGGACTAAACTTTTGTATAATCAATATCGTATGAAGAGGTTTATAGTTACTTGAACTTTGCTAACTAAAACATGCTCATGAATGTGTAGGGATATTGTAATTATTTTTCAATAAAATAACACGTGTTTTCTCGGGAATGAATATTCTGTATTGATCTCTTTATAAACTCACTCGTTGTTTTTTCTCTGAAAAGTAATAACTTATGATTATATATATATATATATATATATATATATATATGTAGAGAGAGAGAGAGAGAGAGAGAGAGAGAGAGAGTGAGTGAGTGAGTCTTGGAAGTTTTTGAACTTTTAAAACTACACAAAGCGATTATTTAACTTTTATATTGTTTATCATTCCCTGGAAAACTATTTAGTCAGTACTTCATTGTAATCATTTTTTTTTGCAGCACGTACCAAATAAAACCATTCCCCAATATCATCCTGAATCTAAGAGACAAGCGGAACGCTTTCTGTAGACTCTCAAAAGATCAATGAAGAAAGCTCAAGTTACACCAACAGATAAAGCCCTCCACCAATGCATACATGTGCAAAGAATTACAGCTGATGCTAACAACAGCTTGCATGGATTATATCTGATACAAACATCAGCGGCCTCACAGGCGGGAACGATGTTTGCATGGAAGAGGAGATCCGTTTTTGTCAAACTCTTACCAAAAAACTGAAGACAACAAGTGAGCACTTGCGTTCCCAGTAAACGTCTTATGTCAGGAGAGAGAGAGAGAGAGAGAGAGAGAGAGAGAGAGAGAGAGAGAGAATTTAAAGTAAAGAGTCACATATATATATAGTGTATAGCGGGCAAAAACCGAGACATACCCATAAACAACGAAAATGAATTAAGAATATGTCGCACAACAAACAACACCCGGACAACGTTTGGTTTTGAAAGAAAAGTTTACCAATTCACTAATGATCAATCCTAAACGCAAGAAATGCTAACATTTTTTACGAGTAAAAAGCTTGGCGGAGGGTAGTGGACGCACCCCTACTACCAGGAATAATGAACTATTTCATGACGTTAAATCTGTCCATGACATTACTTCCGGGATACGAGGACTGGTTTACGAAATCACTCAGAAACGGACAAGCAGAGAGTGTGATAAGCCTATACTTGTCCAATAGTTAGACAATATATAGTTCATTTACCTTGTTCATGTAATTTCGTATATACATATTTAATTAACAGTTACTTCGCCTACCACGTACATTATATAAATACTAACACCACAATACTTTCAAAAATATTTCCTGTGATACTGGAAGGTACCCGATCGGAGTCCAAATCACCGTATACGTAATCGCTATTTCTTTGTAACTCTGTAATGGCAGCGTGTATTTCTGAAGTGGCAGCATCTGGATGTTCAGCACCTACTTGGAGATTTCTCGTACCGATATCCTTGGTCATCCGTCTTGTCCCTGCACATTGCTCTCGAGGCCCTCTCTTCCTTTCTAATCTGTTTCCTCGTCTTCGTTTTTTTAAAGTCGCTGCATACATTCATCCTCTACCTTTTGATGCTATTTGTTTGTTGGCGTCATCTTTTCCTTCAGGCCTAGAAACCACTTGTTTTAACTGGTTCATGTAAAATTATTTTCTAGTCTTCTTCATTGGATTTGAAGGCATTGTAGATATTTGAAGACGCAAGAGTGAGGCATCTGTTGATGTGAAAGGCACATCTTCTTATATCGTTTAAGGTAAAGGCTGGCTAGTAGAGATTCAGGTCGATCAAACATT
This sequence comes from Euprymna scolopes, assembly GCF_053919585.1. Lineage (NCBI taxonomy): Eukaryota > Metazoa > Mollusca > Cephalopoda > Sepiida > Sepiolidae > Euprymna > Euprymna scolopes. The sequence goes on from NC_136515.1 coordinate 85,951,800, forward strand.
TATGCAGAATTATACATAGATACCTGTATCTATATGGAATCCCTTAGCATTACCGTGCGCATTTTGTAGCCTACCTTTATGTTGATAGCTGAGAAGAAGTTTGACTGCCGTAAATATTTGATGAAATTAGAAAAAGTATTTGTTGATATGTATGCATATTCTGCAAGGCAGACCAAACAATGAAGAAATATACAATGATGAGCAATTTATTCGTAGGACATTATAGGAGAAGAAAATATGTAGTCCGAATTCCTGTTACATATTAAACAACAATTAGTTTCTGTGCAATAATTATTTGGGAAATTTGTACACAAGGTGTATGGAATTTCCTTAAGTACCAGTTTATCTGACATAGAATGACTTCAATATCAAGATAATGTAAGATATTAGTTTAGCCCCTTTTAATTCCTTCACATCATAAGTCATGATAAATAGCTAAACTAGAAGAAACTAGAACATGAATACAAGTAGAACTGAAAACTTTTATTCTTTTTGCTTACCTTAAAATAGTTAAATATTTTAAAAAGGTCAGTAACAAACCCATCTCTTCAGAAGAGTTCTCAGAAGTGCTGAATATTTTCCTTTAATAAAACTAATCATAGCCAAAAAAGTATGCATTTGAAAAGATTTAGTATTACCTAAGGTTACTTTAGACACATAATGCATACTTATAGAATTATACTTATACACAGATATTATATTATTACTATATTGTTATTAATATTTCTGTATCGGTTTTAAGTAATTACTGAAAGGACAATTCTCAATACGTAAGTACAGCTAGGTAGTAAGATTGTAAATTATATATGGCAGCTGATTGTCGTATATATTTTCAAAATTTATATATATATAATTATTATTTACAGCCACACAACGTGGCAACCTACAACAGTCAGGGAAGCTAACGAATCGAAAGTAAAAGGTTTATTTCGCCCTCAATGGGTACATTTGTTTGACATATACTAGTCAGGGTTCGAAACCCGAGCTTCTTGCATGCGAGCCAAACACATTGCCAACTAAGCAAAAGTCTGCACACAAGAAATTCAATTAACTTACACATTTAGATAGGTTTTGTACATGAATGCGTGCATTTGAGAAGTGTGATCACTGAGGAAAAATATGTTCCGCGTATAAAATAGACAGTAGACGCATTCATGTGACTGGCGCGTCCAAAATCAATGTCTTAGTTTGATTCTTACATTTTCATCTTTAATTCAGAAAACAATCACGACCCAGGAAAAAAGACAACGAAAAAATATATGGTAGTTTCTCTGGAATGACAGAGATGCGTCCGAATGAATGTTTCTATCTAGAGAACAATTCCTGCACGATACTTGACTTTTGCATTTTAAACTTTGATTCTAGCCATTATATATCCAAATAATTTCATTACATCAACAGTAGGTTCTCTACAATGTTATGTATCATGTATAATCTTTGCGGGAAGGAATGCGACGTTTCCTTTCTGTGCACCAGGGTGCATCCCTAAATAGAGATAGATAGCATTCGCTTTGAATGAAACAGCGGATTTCACCGGTTTCAATGGCAGAGACGGTGAAACATTCGTTGATCTTTATTAAATACCAGGCAACGTAGTGTCCCTACTAATATATATATATATATATATATATATATATATATCGAATCATTCAATGAATTAAAAAAATGTATTTTATTCTAAAGTATACATATATATGTATATATATATATATATGCATATATATATATATATATATATATAGAGAGAGAGAGAGAGAGAGAGAGAGAAAGAGTAGAATTATCAAATTGTCGCCTTATGAAAACAACATGTATATCTATTTTAAAGCTTTTGTTGGGAAAATCAACCCAGCAAAATTTATTGCGTAGTAGGGCTGATATCAATTTAATGTAGCCACTGTCAGACTCAATCGCCGCCTAGATGCGGGTCCAGAGCATGTTTTAACTCAGGCCCTGGCAGAAACTCAACGAATCCTCGAGGTGTGCGTGCGATCAGGCATGCATTGGGGTTGTGGAATGTAATATTATTGATGGTTTCGACGTATAAACAACGAGGTAGTTCAGCGGGTTCAGAGCGGAAGAGAAGAGGGCAATTAAGAGAAGAGTAGAAAGTCGTAGCACTCTTTCTGAAGAGAAGTTGGGTCTCTTTAGACTTGTGGGCAGGCGCCAAATCCTCCTGTTAAAACCAGAGTCTTCCAGTAGGTACCTAATTGCGCCAGGGGATCACCACGCTCTTCACTACACCCAGGTAGACTTTAGTGTTGACTTTCATGCCGACTTCGAAGATGAGTGGTTGAAACCATACCAAAGACTATAACCGTGATCGTAACCTTTGTTTTCATCACCTTTAGCACAATTCTGTTATCCATGGCATTTCAACGATGCATTTTTGGGGTGCTAGTTATGGCGTTGTTATCATAACTTCGATCGGTACAGAGTATGGTTTGTACAGAGTCACGTGTCTGATCTCGCTTTTTGAACAGTGTGTCACTTACACAACTGCCCAATTAGCAGATGGCCTTCGACACAAGAAAACCGGTTTTAATCATATGAAAATAGAAACATGCTAGGTTAACAATGTAATCGTTCTACTTCGGACACAAACACACACACACACCCCACACACACACACATACACACACATATATATATATATATATATATATATATATATATATATATATATATATATCACAGTGTTTGCTAACAATAGACGCGAAAGTGAGATAGTCTTCGTTGTCGCATTTTGCTCGTTTGAAACATTTCCATCTCTTAGGAAAAAGCGTCTCGTTCGGCCTGAAGAGTTTAGATAAAGGCTTACCCGCTTCGGAGAATTCCAGCTTGCTCGTCTTCCTGGGTAAAATATAGTCAACGAACTCACTGTGTTCTTTGGTCGCTGGAAGTAAGAGATTTTTTTTCTTGGCATTGAAACACTCGCGTCTGTCAACAGTGCATAAATGCGTCAAACGTCGTTTTCTCCTCCGGTAGGGAGCTAAATCTATCGCTGGAATCCCATATGGTGTTTTGAGAAAATGCAGTGCTATCATTACTGTATTCTGCATTATTTAATAATTTTAAAAGTAATTCCTAGCATCTATTTTCCGTTCAAGTAGAAATTTCCCCTCCAACATATATTGTCGCTTAATTCATTGTTGAATTTCGTCTTTCAAACATTTCACCGACTTTCGTTGGTGATTCATCTGACCTTTTAGTAATTGTGTAATTATGACCTGGAAGTCTCCCACATTGGTAGCCTTTCCAGGCGGACGACAAACAAGAACATTTTCTGAAACTAAGAAAAGAACAATCTCGAAGGAATAAAAATATTTACTTTGTGTGTGTGTGTGCGTGTGCATGCGTGTGTATGTGCGTGTGTGTGCGTGCCTGTGTGTGTTTACTGGGGGAGAATTTATTCCTAATATTTGCTGCAAAAAATGGCATTCTTGCCTGATAGCAAAAGAATAATAATAATGTCAACGTTTCAATAAATAAATATGTTCACATGTAATCACAGTAAGCAGCAGCAAATAAGCGTATTCACAACTCGATACAAAACAAAAAAATCGAATAATCTGGTGTTCATAGTTCATAAAAATGTTTTCCAACGAACGTTATCAGCAGAAAACATTTAACCATTTAATTATCTCGTATATTATCCTATTACAGAATTACTTAACCAAGTGACTTGCAGACACATGTCGATTAAGTCAACGCTTTTAACCATGACATTTTTTTTTTTAAGGACAATTTTTTTCTTTACACGCTTTTCATACGTGAACTTTCAAATATCGATTTCAGGTTATGTTTTGTCTTTAAAAGAATAGCGTAACAAATTAAATTATGACCGTTTATCATGACGTGGTATTTTTGTTTCAGACTAAAATACGTTTCCCCCACTTTTAAGAAATGGCAAAGCATTGCCAACTTTTTTTTCTGTTTCGTAAAGAGATAAGGAGAGGTTTACTTACGAATTAATCCAACGTTTTCGTATTTGTCGACTTGCATTTTTCTTGCTTGTTTTATAAAAAAGTCGTCGTGTAACGAGTTTCTTTTGTGATCGACTCCCACTTATCTTTTGTAAGAGTTGAATTATTCGTCGCCTAAGTGTTTCGGGGGCGGAGGGGCACGTGTACTTCGAATTCTTTGTCGCCAGTGTTGTGGGAATACTGGAGTAGTTTTTAATTGTCTTTTTTTTTCCTCAAGAGTTGTCGAAATCTTCGTCGTCAGTTGTTGGGTGTTAATAAATGACGAGAAAGACAAAGTAAAAAGTAATTAAATTATGTATTAAAATACGTAAAAAGTGGAAATCGAACAATAATTTGCTCATGACAGGACTAGTTGTGAACGACGATCGGATTTACGTGTCTGTGTCCGACTATCTGGTAAACTGCTCATCGTTCCCCGGATGTCACGTCATAAACGAAACTGAGGTTATGGAAATTCATTATTGCCGGTAATAGGAGTGTGTCCCTAACATATATCATTTGGTGTATGTGTTGTATAGTTTAGGTATTTGTATAGGTGTGCCCTCTATGGGGTTGGGCTAATATACTGTCTTGTGGTAATAATGCTATCCTTTTTTGTATGTATGGACTCGTGTCTCTGTTATATCTAATAAAAGTATGCTTTATAAATAATATATCTTATATACCTGTGTGTATATAAAGTGTTATTTTTTATTCTTTAACGAAGCGAGTGTATGTAATTAATAAATTACAAAGTTCGAAATGTGTTATGCATTTTATATATTAATTTTATACAAACACACATTAATCACCTTTGTCTGCTTGGCACACCAGACAAGGTAGACATACCTTTTCGGATAGTGTATTTGTTTCCCAGCGGTTGAATTTCATGAGTAGACACTCCCGTCCAAGGGCGTTATATTTTTCTATGACTTTTGTTCATTTTTTATGGAGGTATTTTATTTTAAGAGCCGGCACGCTATATCTCTACATTTTTTTCTGGTGTGTTCACTTAAATGCTTCGGGAGAGTTCTCCGTACGTTTATTCCAAACTGTTAGCTCCATCTCCTCTGAATTACTAAGTGACTATCTCTCAGCAAAGCGAATCACATCACGTGCCGTTCACTTAAGTTTACTCATTGTTTCCTTAACTAACTGAATTTCAATTAACGTTGGAATTCCTAAATTGATTATATTTATATTATTTGGCGTAGTCAAAATTACAAGGAAGACACTCCAACACAACAATAAATATTTATATTCTATCGAATATTTATTTGCCATAATAATTGTATTACTATTCATTGCATGTCTTTGGCGGTGTTCTGGGATTCTTACATAATACTACACATGGTCAAGTGTTGATATACAGCTATTTTGTAGTGATTGTTTCGAAATGTTGGAAATGTGTGTTCAAGAATTACCAGGAGATACATTATATTGAATTTGTCTTATTTCATTATATTTTAAGATATTTTAGATCAGCTTTATTATTCTTGTCTCTGTACTCTACAAGATGACGGTGTTAGGAGAGACGAAAACTAAATGACTTTGAAGCGAAACATATTATATTTACTCTCTATATATATTATTCCTTAATTGGAATTTTTTTTATTTTGAGATGAGCATTTTTATGTTAATTTTATTTTTATTTCGGACTATTAGTCTCATATTTATTAGTTGTTGTTTGTTTGTTTTTATTGGTTCACAACGTTTCGGCCAACCTCCTCTGGCCTTCGTCAGGTGGTAACCGCGACGGATAGGAACTTCGAATCTCCTAACTGCATTCTCAGCCATCACTGCCATCCGTAGTTGTTGTCGTCTCACCACATTTTTGACCAATTACCTCTGGCACGCTTAGGGCGGGATTGAAACCGCTATCTTCAGACTATGTTCATCTGGAACCGTAGAGATTCAACGTCTCTATCAACTGCGCCACGGGCCCCGAAACAAACAAACAACAACTAATAAAGATGAGACTAATAGTCCGAAATAAAAATAAAATAAACATTATATTTACTCTATTCTTTGTTATAAATAAAATTGATCAACTGCATGCTTGTTTGATCGTTAATCATGTTGTAAAGATGTTTCATGAATACTTTTTTGTTCCGGACGGGCGAATATATTTCCTCTTTTCAAGAGTAAATTGAAAAGCAAATCATGGCATTTATCTTCATATTGTGCTTATGTTTGTATTTTCTATTTTATTTTTTTTTTAAATAAATCGCTTTCATCTTTATTTTTTATGCGTCACCAATTGTGACCATGGCAAGATTGATGACAGCGTAAAATGACTTCTGTTTGAAAAGAAACTTGAAAAACATTAAATGTCAATATTTAATAATAATCACTTAAAACTGAAAATGATAAGAAATAGTTAAATGTCAAGGTTTGTTAAAATGACTACCATTTGAAAAAAAATATATAATAAAATGTAAATGTGTAAGTTTCGTATATATATATATATATATATATATATATATATATATATACATATATATATATATATATAAATAGAGAGAGAGAAAGGGAGAGAGAGATACAATTTGTTAAAATCGTAAAATGTATTAAAATATTGGTAAAAATATAAACCTTTTTTCAAGCCTGTATTTCGTTTAATCAATTTTATACAAGGGTAATATAAAATTGCTGGACTATGTTGGTGAGAATACATACATTTACGATGTTTGCGAAATAAAGATAATGATTAATAAATAAGGAACCCATTTTTTTTATTTTCTTATGGTTTGCACAGTTTATTGTGTGGATACGTTTGTCTGAAGTAAAATCTGGAGCCTAAAATATTTCAGATTTACATTAAATAAAGAAAGTAGTCTTCTAACAATTATAAAGAAGATTTTCTGATTTTTATTTTTTACTTATATCCGTTACGCTTAAAATTTAACAGACTGTTTAGAATAAAATAATGTACTAGATTTTTATTAGATGTATAAGTATTTAACACATAATATAATGTAGCATTCTTTATTTTATTGTTCGTAAGGTAATATAACAGTTTTGCAAACTTTTTAGTTTGGGGAAATAAATTTACAGCTTATTTCAGTGTAAACTTTGAGATATATAATAATGTAAAATCGGATTCTCCTTATTGGTCCTTCATTCCGTCTTGGCAACGTTCCTTTTCTTTCTGTAACCAACAATATCGCAAAAATGGCATAATATAGATGAACAAAAATTATTCCATTATTTTTATAAGCAGAATATTTAATTAAATTTATATATGCGTTGGCTATAATGATATAAGTTGCTATAAAATAAAGTAATGTTTGATTCTATTTTGATGTGATAAATCTTTGAATTAGTTGCATTATTCGAACCAGTTCTAATCTTGACGGTAATACGCAGAACATTTCGGTCAATATAACCGCCAACTGATCATATATCTGTCGAACTCGATATCCTGCGTATCATTTTAACGAAATTCTTTTTTAGTTTGCAACGGAGTTGGAATGCTCGTCTTCAGTCAGTCCTGAGAGGCGTAATGCCTTACGTAATGTGCAGTTGCATTTTTATATCTCATGCGCTTGTGATTAAACTTTTTACTTCCATAAAGTTGTAATTTAAAATAAAAGTATACTCAATTTTTTTTCTGCGAAAAATTCGAGTACTAAATTTTAAACACACACATGTTTTTATTAATGTATTACTTGCTTCTTATCACTAATGAAATTATCGAATATATATATATATATATATACAATTGTTATCAAAGAGTAAATATTTAACGAAGATAAAGTTATCAGGAGAATAAAAACCGTAACACTATAAAGGGGGAACAGAAAGCAATAATACAGATGGGGAATAAATATCATACATTTACCAACGCCTTTAAACAGGAAACTAACCAATTATTCGTTTAGCACACGCACTGTAAATTCCTGGACTATAAAAATCACAGTTATATATATATATATATATATATATATATATATATATATATATATATATATATATATATATATATAACTATTTCATCTATTCACATAAATTTACTATACGAAAGTATAGATTTATGCGTAAACTTTAAGTATTTACTTCAACAGTGCTCAATACGTAGGTAGAGCTAGTTAGTAATTTATAAAATATATATGGCGATTAAGCTACACTGAATATTCTGCGTTTCATCCAACTATAGGATTCGTCAGGCTTATGCGCATAATTTCGCGCATAAGCCTGACGAATCCTATAGTTGGATGAAACGCAGAATATTCAGTGTAGCTTAATCGCCATATATATTTTATAAATTACTATATATATATATATATATATATATATATATATATATATATATATATATATACAGAGAGAAAGAGAGAGAGAGAGAGAGAGAGTAATTTATAAGAATATATGTGGCGATTAAGCCACACAGATTATTCCGCGATTCATCCACGTTACGATTCGTCAAGCAAATCCTAGTGTGGATTAAACGCGAATTATTATGTGTAGCTGAATCGCCATATATATTTCTATGACTTACTACCTAGCATCACCTATGTATTAAGCACTGTTGAAGTAAATACTTAAAGTTCACGCATAAAATAATCATTTTGTATATTAATTAATGTGATTTAATTTATGTCTTTGTACATATATATGTATATATATATATATATATATATATATATATTACTCAACTGTGATTTTATCTATAATCTGATGTCACACTTCTGGGCAAATAAGACACGAGATAAATACAAATGCAGGATAATCCACGTACTAATTATTATCAATACACATTTAAACAATTCATAGCTTTGTTCATTCTTTTTAGATGTGATGGAGCGATCTAATAAATATTCATTGAATCTTAAATTACAGAATTACATAAAGAATCCTCCCATATTATATCGGCTATATATAATCGCACATACGTTAGTTTACTATTCAACATTTCAATATAAACATTTGATATGCCCCTTTTGGTTCGCCCCTTTCTTTAATTCGGATTAGGCAATATCCAGTGTCAAACGATAGAACAGCAGTGGCGAGAATGTTGCCAAACATGTTTCATTCAGCCGCTGAAAGGAAAAATAAATTGGTCGGAACCTTGTCTCAAATACTGACGAGCGGCAGACATAAGACGTGATTGCATAACTGTTGATCGGCACTGATAACCCGCTTATCATACTACAGGATTATAGCATGATTCGCTCCCCCGAGATGTAGAACAGTATTCAGTTGAACTGGCCTGGGACAGAGAATTCATGGTCGTTCGTCATAATTTCTGTCAACCAGACAGAGTCAATCATAAAGGAAACAAATCTACTATTTTCTCGTTCATCATTTATATCATCACCTAACGATGACCTAATTTTCTGCAAGTAATTTTTTTTTTTATTATTATAAATGATAAAAATACTGAGCTTTCATTCAATCGTTTTGTTTATTCAATTTTAACCATTTGGATATCATTTTTACGTCATTTATCATTCGCCTTTGTATAATTTTCAAAGACTCATTCTGTCATTTTTACGGACATTTTTCGCAAATATGTTTTTATAGCGATGCATCTCACAATGTCTAGTGTTGATTAATTATGTAATCATTTTGTTAAATATTTTCTTTTCATTTTATATTGTCTGATTTCAATGTATTTGTTTTGTTTTCTCTAATTTTCATTAAGCTTAGATTTTATCATTGCGTCCACGCTTAGTTTCTCAATCATCATATTAAATTCTCCAAATGAAGTGAATTATTAGGAAAATATCACTGGCTAATATGATGTGATTTGACCGTTTCAAAAAAGTAACCAAATAAAAATTTAGCAAACAAAAGTAATTTTAGAGCACGCACTTTTAAGACGTGATTTTCTTAATTTATTTAGCGGGATGTGGACGCTCGGCGGTGGCTGCTTGGAAAATACGGTCATATATGATATTTTAATAAGGTTAATTAAAATAGAAACGGGACTTGATTTCAATCTTACTGTGTTGCTGAAAGAAAAAAAATGCCACGTGGTGCCGCATGTAAGAAATTAAGAATTATAAAAGTAAGAGGAGAAAAACGCTATTAAAAGAAATATTGCGTGATAGATGTGATCTGTGAAAACTTATGTTCATAAGCGAACAGTCTATCGAATGGATCAATACGTTACATATTTTATAATGTAGCAAATTTAACTTTTAAAAATATAACAAAGAATCGACTATATGTTCGGGTAACAGACAGCAGCGAAGCCAAGATTGTTGCTAAACTCCCTTTAAAACAAAACGGCATTTTTAAATTAAATCATTGATGTTTTTTTTTCTAAATGTTGGAACTATGTTTCTGAGAGGTCGACCGTTTTAACGGTGCCTGATTCATACTTGTCTGATACGGTTAACAAAAAGGTTTACCGGATATATAAAGATAAAAATATAAAACACACAAACTGTCATTTATATAACAGATGTCTACGTTATTTTGGCGACATTGCTTATTACATATACCTTTCCTGTTTATCTCATATTAAATGATTGACAGATTATCAATATGAACCAGCGCTTGTAAAAAACTACCTCTTCTAGTTTGAAGTGATTGAAACAGTCGTTTGTCATTTATTTATCGCAGGAGTTAATGTAACGAAGGATGTGCTCTTATTGAAAGAGAGTGTCGACGATTGAGAAAAATCAGCAGCTGTAAGATAGCTTACTAGCGAAAATATCAGCAGCAACAGCCGTTTTAGCGATATGATAGGCATATGAACAAGTGTGGACGAGCGTGCGGTACAGGAAAATGACAGAAAAAATACACCATAGGGTCAACAAGAAAGGAAAATACATGCGGGAAGATCAACGCTTGAGGTCGGGGGCAAAAAAAAGTTCATTATGACCGGCATTAGTTAGCGGAAAATATATATTTTTTTAATTATTCAAAGCATGTTCTACGGCCGAGCTCTATGTACAACATGTGGGTGTCTGCGAAAATAATTTGGAAGATAGTAGAAATATGTTATTGTGGAGGAAAATCCAATAAATGCATTTCATTTGGATTTAATCGTTTACAGCCAGAATTGTTTATGCAATAAATATTTTTTTTATAATCAAAAACCCACATGTGACTGCAGTAAGTGAGCAACTGACGCAGCAACATTAAAACTGCTCGATTAATTGGTGAACAATTCATAGAATTTTACTTAGAAGATTATTTGAACTGAATGCCATATGAGTAAGAAATATTGTTTTTTGAAAGTAAATTTGACGGTAAAGAGTAAAAAAAATGGTGACTCATATTTTTATATCTTTCTTTTTTTGTTTCTGTGACAGTAACAGACAGCATGTGGGTCCGATTGGTTGAAATGCAACGACACATTTAAAGTATGAGGATCACGGTGGTGTTTCATCGAGGCTGATACTAGTATATATATCTGTGTATTTTGTGTTTAGTACTCATTTTTCGAGCTTTGGAGGTTGAATAATGTTCTCGACCTCTTTTTTTTCTAATTAAGATTGGTAGGTGCACTATCCTCTGTTGTCTGGTCGCATTAACATTTTAAGAATATTTAACTGAGTACAAAACAATGCCCGAGAATTGTGTCACTAACTCTGCGTGTGTTTTTTTCTGTGTGTGTATGTGTGTGTTGGGGCCGTTTAAAAAGTAACATTGCAGGATAATTATTTTTTTTACATTACTATTTAGATCATAACATGTGAGTTTCATGATTATAAGAAATTATTTCGAGCGATTCTTGTTTTACTGGTGGTTTCCTTCCCATATTTTACCCCTTCTCAAACATGTTCATGATTCCACCGGCTTTCCAAAATTTTTCTCACAATAAAAAATGAAATTTGTCAAATTGGTGACACAAGATTCCACAATTGATCAATCTATCAAACCATCGTGCAAAATAGTCCGCTTTAGTGTACATTTTTCTTTCCTACTAAACGACTGCATTGAAACTTGGTGTGTAGATCATTTACAATTCATGAATCGAACGTCTATTTTTTACAAATCGATCCTGTAGTAAAATATAATCAGAATATTTTTATCTACTTGAATCAAATGTTCATTGACTACCATAATATATGTTTTCAGTGAAAATTAACATATTTAAAACTGCATTGTATACATCACCGCTAATTTCTACACGATTCTATATACAAAAAAGCAGTATAAAAAAGATATACATAATATCGCTTGTAAATAAAGAAATTCCTAATTATCTTATATGAATAAAGTGTAAATGAAACCGAAGGTATCTTAAAAAATAATGTTGGATGATAAGTATATTATTTTAAACAATGGGTTGGAATGGCGGGGTTTACTATTTAAGAGGAAACCATAACAGATATTTGGTAATATTTGAATAGACAAAGAAACATGTACTAGCTGTAAAGTAGCTGCTTAGTATTATTTCTGAGTTTGGTAATTCTTTAAATAAACTGAAAGTCAGCTTCTTTTAGATACACAGAGAAAGCAAAGAAAATGTTCTAGTATGCTCATAGGTAGAAAGGCTCATGTAAATGTATTACATGGAGGACATAGACTTGGGTTTAGGAATATTCATAACACGAACGTATTTGTACTTTAGAGGATGAAAAGCGGTTTTACTCGCGTTAGTAGCAGATTAAGGAATCAAATACATCATCACTTACGCGTTTGCAAAATCAATCCTTTATTATAGCAGGAAGTGATAAAGTTTACTTATAATCATCTCCCAGATGTAGGAAAATACTACAATTGATGCGTATTATACTCGTATTTGAGTTTAAAAAATGTGCAGTCACTGAGATTATGCATTTTTATTTTGTTTTCGCACCATTAAATTAAAGGACACACTCCAGTTCTTACATAAATATGGCCAACCAACGAAACCGAAAATAATACAAACCACAAGGTAAAATTCCAATTCTAATCTGGTTTATTATGAGCTAGAATCTTGCTTCTACTAGAAACTGCTGTCGTGGATTCCTCTGCTCTGCACCGACTGTTGCTCTTCCTACCTTTCCGTTTTTGCTGCCTTCATATCCTGCTCTTAAAGTCCAATTACTCTTAAAAGTGAAATACTTTTCAGTTGTAATATATAAACATTAGGGTTTCTCATTTCTTAAGACAGAACCTGTTCCTTCTCCATTGCCCTGGACTTTTGCGATCAATTCATAAAAAGAGGCGAACATAAATGACTATAAAATTATAGTCTTTATAGAAAAATGCAACTCTGGAGAAAATAGCTTGCTAGTTTTAATGATGCTGCTTCTATCTTCTTAGCAACTTTACGTTTAAATTTCTCAATAAAATAATAGGAGGACCCTCTATCACTTAACTGGTGATTTTAAACGTTACGAAGACCGAAAGGGTATCATTAAAACTAGCGAGCTATATAGCTTAGAGTTAAATTCTCTCTATAAACAATGAAATCTTAAAAGCATTCTTGTCTGCCTCTATTTGAAGAAGTGTTTTTATTTAATAATTGACGGATTTTATTAGGAGCGTTTTATACGGAATTTGTAACAAAAAATCTAATTATAATTGCCTACAAATACTTCTGTAACAGAAAGTTTAATAAGTATAAGTTTAGTTATATGATACTATAAAACTGCCGTGTGTTTTAATTCCGGCAACTGCGTCACGCTCGCTTCTTAAAATTAGTTTGTTAATCAATACATTTTATGATCGATTTTTTTAAATAAAAGAAAACTAATGTTTTCTGGGTTGGAATTCATCCCTACTGGATGTACCTTTTTTAGTGTTAAATATAAAATCATTTTTTTATCTCTATACATCAAATTGTTTCCTGCCTTGTCTGATACGATTTCTATTAAATAATAAAAACCCAAATTGTTCTGCTTACGTTTCGCTGAATAAAGTGGTAATGGCTAAAACAGCGTATATTTCGATAGCTGCGAAAAATTAAAAAGGCATACGATAATAAACTATTAATTTCAGTTGTTGAGTCTTCAGAAGAGCAATCATCTTGCTTACAATGAATAGACAACAAAGAGACACGTGATATTTGTCCGATGTCAATAGAAACGCAACAGTTTGGTTGAAGTATATCATTTAACTAGCTTTATTTACCCCGCGATGTAGTAATTTATTGTATTTACATACTAGAATATGTAAGCTTACTAAGACTAAATCTGTACGTAAATGTGTGCTGCAATTTTTTTCTCGTTTTCTCTCTTTGACGAAATGATCATTACTGACTAATCGTGGCAATTCTCTACGAATCGTCTCCATTGACTCCGGTTTTGCACCATTCTTGAAAACGAAGCCGTTTTAATGTCCGCGATGTCATGACACGCTATCTGACATTGTTGTTTTTGGTCTTCCACATCTTCTTTTTACGTGGGTTGTACAAAAGTAGAGATTTTTGTTATGCTCTCTACTCTGGCCACATGTCCAACAATTCCCTTTCAATGCTGTTGTCTAGCAGTTTTTGGAATGGCCAAATCCTTTCCAGAACCTATTCGTTTTTATGTCTGTCCGCCCAGTTCACATGAAAAAATCTACGGTAGAATCACAATTCTAACGCACCAATTTATCTCTTGTGGAATTTCTCTAAGGACCAACATTCTGCTCCATATATTGCTATTTGAAATACCAAAGCTTGCAGGAGTCGTTTTATTGTGCGTACTGAAATGAATCCTCTTTCCAGATATTGCTAAGCGCAATCATTGCTGTCCTAGCCATTGCCATACTGAAATTGAAAATGAGTTATTTCAACAGCGTTTACACAAATGTGATTTTAATCCACAAATGTGATCATACCTGCTACAATCTGTGACCATTTTTATGTTTAGCGATTTATCATTGTGCATATTAACCTAAGATTCCTAAAGTATGCTCAGTATATACCTACATATAGATTCGTAGCTTATGATACTGGTAGCCTTATATATGGCCTTACCTCATGCGAAAACCATCGCTTATATTCAATCTGGAAGGAAGTACATGTTTTTTTAAACAACACATCTGTGGTTATGATACTAGCATTGAAATAAATGGGCTTCTACTTAAATAGTTATGGCGTTGCTATTTTGATTCTTTCAATTATATCTTTTACAGTGATTCCAGCTAGAAATTGGCGGCATGTATGCTGTGTTAGTAATTTTCGGCTCTGCCTATAGTTTTATTATTAAAATTTTTGCAAGTTAAACGCAGGAAAAAAGATATTAAAACAACATAGCCATCCAATTGTGACTGTTATTTATGACCACAGCCAACTACACAAAATAACGATTTCTTCTAATATAATAAATCTATATGCGTCGTCGTTTTAAACACGCTAATTCTATTTTGGATTAAACCGATCAACGCAATGGATCGAAGCTGACAGTTCCGAAAGGTCATATGAATATACACAAAAAACAATTACTACATAAAAACAGTTCAGAACTTATACTAATCTCCCTCTGTGTGTTTCTCTCGATCTCTCTCTTTATCTTTCTTCTTCATATATATATATATATATATATATATATATATATATATATATATATATATATATATATATATATAGTAAGTTAAAAATTTATATGGCGATTAAGCTACACTTAATATTCCGCGTTTCATCCACACTAGGACTGCTCAGGCTAATGCGCATAAGCCTGAAGAGTCCTAGAGTGTATGAAACGCGGAATATTCAGTGTAGCTTTATCGCCAGATATATTTTATAACTAACTAACTCTGCCTACGTATTGATCACTTTTGAAGTAAATACTTAAAGTTTACGCATAAGTTTAATCTTTCGTATATTAGTTTTATGTGAGTAAATGAAGTATATATATATATATATATATATATATGTATATATATAGTAATTTATAAAATATATATGGCGATTAAGCTACACTGAATATTCTCCGTTTCATCCAACTATAGGATTCGTCAGGCTTATGCGCATAAATATATAATATTATGTATATGTATATTTAATATCTACTTCATGGAGAATAGATAATACAGTGGATGTTTTATCGGCAGCTCCAGTAACTCTCGCTTCTCCTATTTTGTCATTAATTCCTCATTCAATGGGTGATTTTTCTGACAAAGGGTGAGGAAAAAGCTGCTTAAAGGTCGGTAGTACTTGGTGACCAGTAGTCTGAGATATCGGAAATTTTTCTGTCTCTGTCTGTCCTTGTGGCCACTTCACTAGTAAGGGGGCTGGAGGTAAACGTTTTGTCTGGGCTGACGTTATCCGCCTGATAATCAGGGACTCGAACCTTGGATTAACCACTAAGGAGGCTGTCCTATCAGCAGGCGCAAAGTACTGGGACTGCTGTATTGCCATTTGGTGAGTGGATCTGGGCCATGCAGTAGTCTCTGGTGGGGCCTCTCGATGCCATATTAGTGGGTAATTGATACGGCTTTACCTTTTCGTGTGCTACAAAAAAATCCTGTCTTTTTCTCCCTTACTTCCCCTCTCTGTACTTCTCTAACCAAGTATGCCGACCTATTCCATAAATTCCAAAACCTCAACATGAAATATCTCCAGAATAAAAACTCGATTAAACCTAGAACTTCATCTTCCAACGTAGACCGCTACTACCACGTCTCCTTTTCCAACATCAGGGGTCTACGTTCCAACCTTCCAGAGGTTGAAACCCAATTACAGGAGACGAAATCGGACATATTATTTCTAAGTGAAACTGGAATAGGGCCGACCACTTCCCTAGATGAGTTCATAATTAAAGGATACTCTAATTTAACATCTAAATCTGACCCCCAAGATCGCCATGGGCATGGAATATGTGCCTACATAAAGGATGGCTTCCCGTGTGGCAGGGATATCTCTGGAGAAGATCCTAATTTACCCGATATGTGCTCAGGGTTGCACTTGCTAACACCACTGAATAATATTGGCCCTCTATAGGCCCACAACATCGGAGTTGCTATCTTTAAGAGCATATCTGAGAAAATAGACCACATACTGTATTCACATCCCTCGGGTAACATCCACATCTGTGGTGACTTCAACGTCCATAACGTGGAATGGCTGACCCATTCAAATAAGACAGATGGTGAGGGGAGGTTTTGTCATGATTTTGCCATTGCTTATGACCTCACTCAGATTGTTCGAAAACCCACACGTGTGCCCGATACACCCGGTCATTATGCAAGCCTCCTAGACCTTTTTCTCTCAACTTCCCCTGGGCTATGTTCGTGTTCCGTTCATTCTCCTCTAGGATCCTCCGACCACTCCACCGTATCAGTTAAGATAAAAAAGAAATGTAAGAAGCCCCCAGACGTACCCCTCCACCGTACTGTATACCGATACTCTATGGCTAACTGGGATAGCTTCCGTAAATTCAAATCTGATTTACCTCTGCACTCCATGTTAAAAAAAGAAGTATCCTCTATAGTATCAGATCTGACCGAATGGTTAATTGTAGGCATAGACCAATTCATACCATCTAAAAAATTCCAACAAAAACCTAACAGCCAGCCATGATTCTCCCCAAAATGTGCTGCTGCTATCGCGCACAGAAATCATTTTTTTCCATAGCTACCAACGTAATAGATGCACTGAGACCAAAGCTGCTTTCAGAACTGCCAGCAACCACTGTAAAAGAGTAATAAAGAATGCAAGGGAGCTATATGCCCAGTCTGTTAATCCTGAACCGAAGTGTGCGTTCTATCCCAACCATTACCAATGGACCAGAGGTCATCTCGTCAGCGTCTGACAAGGGCAAACTATCTGCAAAGAACTTTGCAGCTAATTCTACCCTATGCGACGAAGGCCATCAACTCCCCATATTTCCTCCTATAACACAAAACAAGCTAGGTAACTTACAAATACCCGTGCATGAGGTCGCCAAGCTAATCAAGAACCTAGATTCCAGTAAAGCAACTGGCCCTGATGGCATCCCAATTATAGTGTTAAAAAAGCTTCAACCAGAACTTGCTCCCATACTTACGAAACTACTTAAGCGCTGCCTTAAGTAGAAGTGCTTTCCGACTCCCTGGAAGACCTCATCAGTTTGCCCTGTATTTAAGAATTCAGGTGATAAGTCATCTCCCTCGCAGTACAGACCAATAAGTCTTCTGTGCGTTATGAGTAAGTTGCTGGAATCCATATTAAATAGAGAAATAATCAACCACCTCAGCAGGAATACCCTTCTTAGTGACACACAATATGGTTTCCGCTCTGCAAGATCTACCGCGGATGTGCTGACGGTTATATCTCACAGGATTAGTGAATCTCTTGACAAAGGCTTCCTTTCTAATGCAATTGCCCTTGACATATCAAAGGACTTCGACAAGGTATGGCATAAGGGTCTACTTCACAAGATTTCCAACTACGGTATAACTGGAAATGTTTTCTCAATCATTAAATCATTTCTCTCCGATAGGCTCATAAGAGTAGTGGTAGATGGAAAAAATCGGATGCCTGCAATATAAATGTGGAGTCCCTCAGGGGCCAATACTGGGCCCAAATCTCTTCATGATCTACATAAATGACCTCTCTAAACACATCATTCGTGACATCTATTCTGATGACACGACCATCTACGGCAACACATCAAAGGCTGTAAATGACAAAGTTTTCTCTGATTCTCTCTCCTCTGATCTTGAGCGCGTGGTTAAGTGGCGGAAAATATGTCTGGTTACCTTTAATGCATCCAAAACCAAACTCCTATACGTACATCATCAACGCTCTGATCCCCATCTGGCATCAATTGTGATGGATGGCTCTCGTCTGAGTGAGGCCCCGTGTTTTGACAAGCTTCTGGGTTTGACCTTTACTCGGGATCTTAAATGGAACACGTACATCAAGTCTGTTGCCAAGGTCGCTGGAAAGATGGCGGGATCCTTCTACCGCTCCAGAATATATCTCACAACTGATGCAATTCTCTATCTATATAAAAGTCAAGTACGTCCAAGGATGGAATACTGTTGCCATATCTGGGCAGGAGCTGCTAAAAACAGCCTATCCTTCCTTGACAGAGTACAAAATAGACTTCGTGGCTTAGTGGGGGATGCCCTGTTCTCTACCCTGCAACCTCTCTCCCACAGAAGAGACGTTGCGAGCCTATCCTTGTTTTATCGATATTTCCATGGCAGGTGCTCGTCTGAACTCCAATCTCTGGTCCCCCCTCGCCAATCTTTCACGAAAAACACCCGTCTAGCTGAATCCACTGTGAAAAAAATCCACCCACTCTATATATGTGCGTAAATCAAAACGCGTATTCCATGAACAAAGTTTCTTTCTTAGAACTGCGCACCTGTGGAACTCTGTTCTGTCTGCCTGCTTCCCACCGGACTACAACTTAGATGTATTTACGTCCAATGTTAACAAATTCCTAATGAACCGCCCCCTTAAGTAAACACTTCATCAAATCTCCACACTAACGTAATGTACTTACAATAACCCTTATCCCTGAGTAGTTTCCGGGCCTTGATAAGTGGTGATCACTGTGTAAAAAAAAAAATTCAGGCAGACATTGTTAAAAACAACATAAAGCTTCTGTGTAGTAATCCTTTTATTATTTTTTATTTTTCGCATTATATTTCTTATATATACATTGGACGTATAGATACATGGCCTAAGCAATTTTTCCTCTGGAAATGTCCGCGATGTTTAACTTTTCATGAAATCGAGAGAGGAGGTTGCATATTTTAATGTTCTCTGTACAATCAACCAGGGAAAAGAAACATAAAGTAAAGTTTCTTTGTTTTTTTATATACGTACAAAGTGGCAATTACCACAGTGTCATATCACGTAATAGATAGACAGAGAGTTTAGTTACTATCCGCAAAAATCGTTGTTACTTACATTCCGTCATGAGAACCATACGAAAGTTGCAACGTGAACAAAGAAAAAATCTCTGTCTGCCGCAAATTATGAAACAAACTACGTATCTTTTAGGCCAAGAGTGCGTGTAAACAATGTTGTTTCACTGCCAGTAACGAATCTCTCGTTTTGTTTAACTTGTAAACCTATTTTACCGGAAAATAAAATAATGGCTGCTGGGTCTGATGCTATACTTATAGGGTTTTACGTAATGTGAAACCTCGTTACTAATATGCTAATCATGATACGGGTATTGTTTTAAAGCTTTTCAGAAATGTTGGAAATTTTGAACCGGATGACAAAGAGAAAGTAGACAGCACCAATGGGGAAGTAACGGTGGCATAAGGGTTTACCAAACCAAGTGTAACGTAATGGAGTTGTATATATTTTCATCTAGTGTATATACATTTGCGTGCCGATATATTTGTATGTCTAGTAATGAAGCTATGAATATTATATATGACACCAAAAAAGGAACGGATAATAGTTATATAGGTGTTTAACATTGACCAAATCCTGTTTGTACTTACAACAGCCGTATTAACCAAGGCTTCCCTATTATAAGCTGCACGCCAGTCTTAGACTCTTACTATCGACATCTGATAAAGGGGATTTCGGTCAGTGGATCGTCTCTTTCTTTGACTGTCGCCAAGGTCGTTAAGTTATTAAGTTAACGTGGCTAAGGAAACGAATCTGATTAATAACCTAATACATATTTTATTTATATTAGTAATTTTTCATCAGATTAATATGTTGGGGAACTATTTAAAAATAAATAATTTTATCCTTAAAAATACCTTTCTTATTGATAACGTTATTAGTCTTTGCATTTTCACAAATATGAATAGCGATCATAATAATAATCGGCCAAACCGGACCGAACTACGTAACACGGCTAGCACCGTAGGTGTGAAAAATTCGAGTCCCTTCAACAGAAATATTTGACTTAGAGATGGTGATAAGTTTTACATTGTCAGTTTTGTATACGCACACTATCCCTCCTGAAAATATTCTTAATAAAACGATATGAGGTATATATATCAAATAAGTGAAAGTTTACTGATCTAACAATGGCTCTATCAAGATCAAGACGCTTTCTGTAGCGCCAAACCAATGTATTTATTCCATTAACGTAAGAACTTATGTTCTAGTTGCGATAAAGGCTTTGGATGCGGTTTTGGTATTGCTTATTTTTTAAACATTTCTCACGCAGAAAGTTGGCGAGATACTTGGAAGAGAATAATTGGTAGATGAGAGGTCTGAAACAGTATGGCAGATTAGGCAGAGCTTTGTAGCCCAATCTTTTCAGCTAATAAAGTATAGATTTTGCAACGTGCGGTAGTGGAGAAAAATTGATTTTTTCTGTTAACTAATGCTAAGTGTTGTTCACAAAGCTTCTGATGCATTGCTTACAATTGTTGAAAGTACTTATCCGGCATAAGTTTTACTTTGCATTAAATAAAACTGTAATGGATGAAATCTGTTACAGTCTATCAAACAGTCACCATGATCTTCTTTTGTTACAACTCTGGCTTCGTAAAGCTTCGTCGAAGTTTAACCACTCAGCTGAGTGTTGCCGGTTCTTGAAAAATAATCCACTTTTCATCGCTAGTCACAATCAGTTCCAGAAACGGGTCGTTCTTGATGCATAAAAGAAGGGAAGATGACATTTACGAAACGGCGTTTGTTCTGGTTCTCGTTCAGTTCAGGGGGCAGTCAATTTTCAAGGTTTCTATTTTCTCTCTAAATATTTAGTACGATAACTTACCAATAGTTACCTAGAAGAATTCTACACGTTCTACAGATTATGTTATTACACTGACAGGAAATCGCTTATACATACACATGTAACATAACCAGCCACGAAGGTATGTCATTGCCCTAGAGGGGAGCAAGTAAGGGGAGACCGAAGGAAAAAAATATGGTGGCCGAGCAACGCGCACTGTTCAGAATGTCTTTAAATATGTCAGGTTAACATGGATAAAAAAAATTAGTAAGCAGAATTTTCATTAGGTGTTGCCCGGTTTCTGATAATAGGAGTCAATGCAAATTCTGCCGTCTTTGAGCCCAGGTGTTCATGTTTTTTTTATGATTTTTAAAGAATAAGAAAAAGAAATTAATTAATTGTTAAATGAGTTCAAACTCTGACTATATAGATATCAATACATGATAACGACGCGGCAAAATACTAAAAAGGTGGTTGGTGGGTGAGAGGCTACACTTGAGTCCACTTGCATTTTTCTGGATAAGTATGTAAGAACACGAGCCCAGTTCGATCGTTCATTCAGTGGTGGTTGGGGGCAAATCAAGCTCTGGATGTCATTGCGACTATTCTGGTATTCGGTGTATCTCCTCCAGGTTTGGTGTAGGTAGACAACCTGTTAGAAGTTGTGAGCAAAAGAAATCTAACAGCGGTAAACCGAATAAGAAGATGTTGATATAACGTAAGCTACTGTGTGCCCCGCGTGAGGCTAACGCTCTAACAGATTTAAATACTATTGAAAATTCTTGCCGTCAGCAAAATACCACATTCATTGTGCTCGGCGTTAGATGAGAGTTTTTCGATGAGTGTTTAATTTTGAAAAAAATATTGAGACATCCACGCTCGTCAGTTACCCGGGGAATGATTAAACCCTGTGAGATATTGATCTGCTAATATCAAGACGGAATCGCTAAGTTCGATGTGTCCAGGCATTAATTTATATGATACCTGAAACTAGTTATTAAGACACAGGCGGGCCGTATAACGTAATTACTAGGAAGGTTGAAGTGACTGTGAAATAGAATCTTTTAAAACCCTGTCCAGGAGTAAGAGACAGGTAGCAGATGCGCCAGCCCAAATGTGACAACAATAAACCATATATTGCGAATGGTGGACTAATAGAGGTACAGGATACATTGCGATGTAAGTAATTTCTAGCACAGTAGAGAGAGCCCGCTTTTTCGCAGCAGCCTTGGCAATGCACTCGATTTATTTGTTCCAACTCATGTTCCCTGTAAACGTTAGGTCGAAGAGTTTAAGCAAAGAAGTGTCTGGTAATATATCTTTCGCTATAGTTATTGGTGATTGAGGAAGTTTCTTGCAATTTTTACAGGAAACAAACTTAGTCTTGGCAGCATTGACTGTTACCATTTATTTTTTATCCAGTTCCATTAGAGATTTAAGGTATTCCTCTAGGGTTCCGCCATTTCCTTTGGTATGTGTCCATTCGTGTTTCACTCGTGTCTGTCATAGACGTAGTGCTGTCAGCAAATATACCCATCTCAGAGCATATTTTAACAGAGAGGACATTCATAAATATCCGAATAATAAAGTTTCACTCGTATTTATATCATATTGTTTAGACCTACGGCTAGAGCGGGAACTCTGGATACTTCTCTTATTTAAAGAGTAAAGCATGCTAAGTAGTCCAGTAAAGCCATAGTTTCTAATGTTCATAGGAAGACTATCGTGTGATACCCTGTCAAAAGGCTTAGATATATTTAGGGCTACTGCCCAGACCTGCCTTACACAGTGTGTTGTATATAAGGTCAGATATTATAGTACGAATATCTGCAGTGGAAACGGCTTGCTTAAATCCATGTTAATGGCCGGACAAATGTTTAGAAACTGGATGATGGTCAACTAGAGTTTGATTAATTATGGACTCAAATATTTTGGTGAAAAGACAAAGGAGGATAATGGGACGGTACTTTTATGGGTCAGTTCTTTGGCAAAGTAACTTTGTATTCGAGGATAATAACATTATTTTTCCGTTTACTTATGACAAATGCTGTATTTCACAAAATGCGAGTAATTATCTGCATTTATTAAAAGTGTGTTTTATTTATATTCAACTAGCGTCTTCAGCTCGTAAAATACGCATACATTTCATATTTTAATTAATGCAAAATTTTTATTTAATATGAAATGAAATATTGTAGGAATTAAACGTAATAAGAAATTACGTTTAAATGAGGCACAAAAAAACAGAATCAAACTGAGATATGTGCATGCGAGTAGTATGTTGTTCTAACCAGTTCACTTCCTGTAAGTGAAAAAATACTACGATCGAAACCAACGCGTAAAAATTATAATTAGACCATCTTGACACGAGTTTTTAAAGTGTTTACAAAACATGTTATTCTTAATATGAAAATGACGCCATGTTTCTCGACCTCACATGCGCAGTCGTGAAACAGTTGTCAAACAAATAAAAATCCTATTACATCCACGAATCAATTTGTTAATTTTTATCTATTAGCAGCTATTTTCTGGGGGAAAGCTGATTTAAAAGTTTTCCACACATTTCTTATTATTCTATATACCAAATCTCAAGTCTGTAGATCAAAAATTGCTTAGTTCATTGTCCTCACACAAATTCTAATTTTTATAGAGATATAGACATATGTTCTTTCTGGAAGTCAAAGATCAAATTAATAATTCATTCATTATAATTCCCATCAACAAAAACCCTATTTATTTTTGGTAGGAAGTTAATAATTATCTAGATATGTGTATATGTCGACATACAAACGTGTTTGTGTCGACTGGTCAAAACTAAAAGTTCTAGCCTGAAATATCTGAAAACGGGCAAAGGTTACGAAGAATAACAGAAATATTTAAGATGGATGACCCGAAGACGTGGATTCTTGGATTCTTTGTCGGGCTTGTCGGCAAAATTTTATCCCAAAATGGCAATGGAAGCTACTATTGATTTCGATGACTATTTAAGTTTGTCAGAACACAATCCTATTATTTAAGGTAGATTCATATAGATATTTTTCTCAGTAAGCCATTGTTTGCGGCAGTGCCAGACAGGCTGGGACCGAATGTTAACATTATTTCTAATGTTGAATCAAGTAAACAAACACCAGTTACATGTCATCTATCGCGGTTATGAAATGATGAGTACAATTAAGTTCGCCATCCGCCTCAACGTTGAAAGCTATTTCAAACATCATTTGTAGATATTTTGAACTATCAATTTTTTTTTTACTTTCTGAAAATATATTCAGCCAACCATTCTATGTTATATCTAGTTGAGTTCATGAACGTTGGGTAATTCTAACATACAGCTTTAAGTAATGTATAGTATGTCTAAGTATCTGGAATAGTAACTTGCAAAATAACCGTAACTTACATGTGCGTGTTTTAAGAGATGAATTAGTCAATTGCCAATTGCTTTTATTGTTCTTACTGGGAAATGCTGAGCGGGCTACATCAGAAAAGACATACCCCATCACGTGGCTGAGCGTGTGCAGTAAACGGAAATACATAATAGGGAATTTTATTACTCCACGTAAATTTAATTTCGTCCTTCTCAGATTCTAGACTAACCTGGATAATAAGGCACGGATTTGCGAAAAACACAAAAATAAAAATAGATTTAAATGGTACTTTCCTTAAATTTAACTGATTCTAATATGTATCCTATCAGAGTTGTGTATCGCCGCCGTAATAAACATGTGTAATATATATATGTGTATATATATATATATGTATATATATGTGTGTGTGTGTGTGTGTGTGTGCATAGATCATCTTTTAACGATTACATCACTGTCCAACTGACGTAAAGAATAATTAAAACTAAAATGTTTAAATTCAACATTATTTCACGCGGTTAATGGTCGGCGAATGGATACGGTCCTTCTAATCGAGCCAGATGGTTCGTGTTGCCGAGTTCGAATCGTTCGACTGGTGTTCATCGTGACACCCTGCACTGAAGATTTCCGAAAGGACGAAGCACTAATGTCTGTTGGTATTTAGTTATTATAGTAACAAAAAATTATTATATATGCATATATTTATGTATTTATGTATGTATGTATGTATGTATGTGTGTATGTATGTGTGTGTGTTTATATTTAATGCTGATTAAAACGATGTGATCACATCAGATTATTAACATTGTAAGGCGTGGGTGCTCTACCATACAAACCAAAAATGGCATAAATACAGGATATAACAAAAATGTGTCGTCCATGAGAACAGAACACTACACCTTTATTTTAAAAGTTTTAGTGACCAAAATAAATTCAGGTAAGTTGATTATGTTGTAGAGCTGATATCTCGTTAATGTAGCCGCCTAAACCTTCAATGACCACCTCGATACACATTCTGGAATAAGAGTATGACATTACTACAAACGCTAGCAAATACTCGCCGGATTTCGTCGATCAGCCTGGTTTTCATGTTGTAGGAGGTCGTGTTAGTGATGTTCCCGACGTATGATCAAACTAGCCAAGCAGATTCAACTCGAGGGTGGAGAAAGAAGTGTGGTACGATGTGAACCTACACTAAGGACCATAACTACGACCGGAAACTTTGTCTGTATCACATTGTACACGTCCCTGTTATTCGAGGTCCAGCGATGTATTTTGAAAGTGCTAGCAATGGTCCTGTTATCATAACTTAGATCGGTAGAGAGCATGAGTTGTATCGCACGTTGAACGTTGTGTCTTTTAACATGATAAAAGGCTTCTATCGCTCTTGGAATATGTATATAACTGGCCAACTATTTTATAGTCTGCACTTCAACATCAAAACCTAGTTTTATCTCATGGAAATGATATCATGTCATATTTTCTAGGGTGACGATTTTATCGTTTTATCATGTATCAAAACATAACTTTAAATAATCTTGGTTTAACACATATCAATCACTTTTTTTTAATTATACCTCGAAACTGCTTTCCAGTTTAGTACTATATGATTGTTTTACTTCAATGTAAAAAAAAAAAAACATACACCGCCGCGCAGTTAAATACTCATGTTTTGAACATATAAGCGATGAATTTCTATTTTCCTTAGGTTTTTCCTCATCTGAAACTAACACTCTCATTATCCACTATCATTTAAAAGATTTCAGACATTGGAAAGCGATGACTTGTTTGAGTGTACAATTGTTTTGAAAAAAAAAATACGTGTATATGAATGAACATATCTCTCCTCAAACATAGTCTATATCGAAGAACGTCGGGAATATCGATTTTGTAGTTAAATGCCAGAAAGGAAGTGGATTTCAAATATATATTTTACAGGCTCGAGTTAATATAATAAAAATCCAAAACTTCTTACGAGACTTTCGCATGGATACAATTTTACAGATTCTGTAATTCGGTTGGATTAAAATATTAATGGCAATACTTAATCATGAAATTTCGAGATGATATATTTAATCTGACAACCTATAATATAATATGATGCATAAGTATTAAATGACTTACAATAAGTATTACAATATATCAATGAACACCATTGTCTTATTCTAATACAGTTACTTCAAATCTATAACATATATATATATATAAGAATTTAAGTGAGAAACAATACCTGGGCCCACAAACACTTGTTTAACAAGAAAAAGAGAATAGGATCGTACGTTACTTTCAATGGTCTATCTGTTAATATGCATATATATGAATGGATCGAACCTGTCGAATTGATTCAACTAATTATTTTCTATGTCCTCTACTCGATAATTCCTCGAAGATTAGGCCAAGAACTATTTGTCAGGTCGGAATTATTTTCTGTTATCCGTTATTAGCGAATCTTTGTTAACTTTAATGAATATTCATCGGCAGCAAATTTTGCTTCATATTTTATTCAACATTTTCTTGTTCATTTTCTTGTCTTTTCCAGCATTTTAAAAACTCTGTTTATTTAATTCTCCGACCGATGTAATTTCTCTTTTGCCATTTTTTATCATAGATGAAATGATAGAACTTGAGAATAAAGAAAGAAGCATAACCCAATAAAATATACTAGCATGTACATTAGGTTTTGCTCGGGTATAAATGACTTTCAAACCATTATATAAGGGTACTATATTACTTGTCATATAAGATGTTTAATCCAAAACTGATAACCGTCTTATAAAAATAATTCTCGCTATGAAATTGTCATTTTTATCTTAACATATTGCAAACCATTTTGTTAAAGAATTGTGACATTTAAATAATGTTCATAATTTTACTTATAATTAGTTTCGTGATAGATTGCTTACTTTGAGATGTATAATTGTAATGTATTTAAGAAATTGATTATTTAAATTTTAGATTAGACATCTACGTTCTCCACGGTCAGATAATTTGGTTTCTATATGTAACGTAAATATTAACTGTCCACTAAACATTTAGGCCTTCTTTTTTATCTGTTCTACCTTTAATATTCTCCTGTAAAAAGTATTTTTTATCTATAAAATACTATTTGTAGGATCGGATTTCTGATATATATCAACCGAATTTCTTTATGAAACATATCTAAATTCCCTTCCAGACAGAAATTACCTTTGTTTTTTATGTTCTAAATAATAGGCTCAGCCATTACGGGACCTATAAGAAGAAACTCACATACACTCTAACGCAAAGTGATTTTTGTTAAAATAAAGGGCGATATATATATATATATATATATATATATATATATATATATATATATATATATATATACCGTGCAAACAGTAACATTAATACACTGTGGAATCCTGAAGTACGGTGGGATATTTTTTGCCATGAAAACATTTGTTTTCTAAAGATATTCTGTAATTTTTTCCGTCCCCCAATAAAAATGTATAAAGAAAAGCTATACACGGTTATATATTTCGCATTTTATACATGCACACACGAACACACACACACACACACACACACACACACACATATATATATATATATATATATATATATATATATATATACACACATATATATAAATATATATATATGTGCATTGAACAAGTTGAATGTTGTCAGTTTTATTACTAATAGCAATTCTATAATCGGTTAATAGAATAAATTGTGTGGTTAAACTCAAGCAACCCACTTAATATCTATAAGTAATATGTTTACATTTTGTCATATATATATATATATATTTTTTTGCTTTTATATAATATGTACAATAGAAGTAAATATAGCCAAACAAGATTTTCGCTGTTTATAGAAGTACGGCGCGAATGCAGACCTTGGGATATTAACAGTAAATACCACAATTAATTACGCACATGCAAATCCGCATTTTAGGAGTTGTTAATCTGAACAAATGTTAACTCTATATTTTATAACAATTCGCATGTGGGATGAATGTGTTCTCTTTTATAATTCGCAGTGTACACTCCGCACAAGTGAGTACACTTTTATATATTCACCCGATCCTATTTTCAAACCAAAAACTATCCATCTATGCTCACATAATAACATTTTAAATATGAACTTGTTTAGAAGATTATTTTTATGTAACCAAGCATCAACAAGCAAATAATTACGAATATTATTAAATGATTCACATAAAATCCATTAAACATCTCAGTCGACACGTAAAACAGTAATTCATCTTTTTTTGTCAGAAATTTCGCCACAGAAAACCGTTAAACTTGAAAATAATCGAGCGTTGCGGGGCAAGTAAATGAACTCAAAGATTCACTTTTTTTAGGGTAAGGATTTCGTTCATTCAATAATTATGTTTGCGTAATTGTTTTAAAATCACGAAGATTCACTTTGTATAATATTTGATTTATTTGATATGTAATACTCGGTAATTTGGTTATATTAACTGAAATCTTATTACAAAAATAATTTAAATCATGCGCAGAGAATTTTACATTTGTCTTTGGTCTATTGGCCATTCGTCACTGGTCTATTTTCCGCGAACCACCCTCTGTATTTCGCCTATGGTCAACCCACACCCCCATGATTCGTAACTAGCATCTCACATACTACCGCACTTAAATCCGTACTCAGGGCTTCTAAGCACAACTAGCCCGTAACGCATGGCTAAACACATCTATTACTCACTACACGGCAAAACACAGCCAGTTCATACTACAAGACTAGACACATCTAGCATTCACTAGAAAACTAGACACAATTATCACACATTACACGGCTAGGCACAGCTAGTTCTTAATACACGGCTAGACTAAACTAGCCTACACTACATAGCTAGAAATAACTAACTTACATTTCGCAACTAGACAAAATTAGGTCACACTACACGACGATAAAAATACTTTGCACTAACAAATAGGTTAAACTAGCCCATAAAACACTGCTAGACACGACTAACCCAACTTACAGAAAAATAAAAACGTTTTCAAACGACTCGAATGGTAAGTTAACTCTCTTTACAACTTAACGACGCACCTCTTAAAATCCAGAGTGAATCATATTGTAATCTATTTCACGGCGATGATGCTTTTCATAAAAAGATAACCTAAAACGTGTTTTAATCTGTCCATTTCACGCCGATTACTTTTTCTTATGTAATACGACTTGAAATGTATTTTAATCTCTTTATTTTACGACGACGACGATGACGTCGACGAAGTTTGTTGTCAAAATCCTTTCAATTCGGTCGAATCAACTTTATATTTCTGGCGAAATTGCCCATAATCTAATAATAAAGTAATATATGACAGCATGTACACGAAATTTTACATCTGTCCTATTTGATGCTCTTCTAACTACTCCCCCGTCATGTCCTCTTTCGTCTTTTAAACATTTTTTAGGGCGACTACTTCATTGATATTCAGATCATTCAATATCAAACCACATTAACCTCATTAAACTGAGAGCCAATGTACAAACATTATATGGGGTGATTCTTAAATTACTGTAAAACGACAATCGCTATTATTTATGTGTATCTGTAACGTCCTGACAAAGTCATGAATTCAGATTGTTTTCTCATGATAAACTGTAAACAATGTATACGAATAACAAAATAGTGCTTATTCCCGAAGGCATTTACGTATCCCTTTAACAATTACAAAAATAACTTCTTAACCGCCGATTACTATTAAAAATAACACCCTATGTAAGGCCATAAGATTTTCATCACAATATTACATGTCAAAATACAGTGGAACAAATACATTGAAGATATTGTAATCTGCTGCACAGAAAGTGTATAATCTTTCTACGTTTCGTAGGAAAATTACTTAACCCTGAGAGTATTGTGTTTCTCAACAAAGGCATTATTCATCACCTCCGCTCAGTTTCGAAAAACAATTGATTAAATTCTCCAAGATAACTACGCGTTTAATTGTAATATAAAGGTTGCGAATCAGCAACCACAATCAGCACTGTTTGAGTTCAGTGACGACCAGAAATTTAGGATGACTGTAAACAATGCTGAGATTATCCGTGAGAACATATAACACTGAGAATTCCCAAAAAGTCACCCATTTAAGTACGGAGCAGGCTCAACTGTGCGAAATTCAAAATTAGCATGCGGACACAGTATTGTTGACATATTTGAACTGTTGTACATACCTCGCTTCTCATTTAAAGACAAGGTCCAAATAATTATCCAACTTAATAGATACCGCATTAAATGACAACTCTTATTTATCGCCGAAATGTTGCATTCCTGCGTCTGAGTAAAAAAAATATATATAATTGCATATTTTCGTCGAAAGTAATATCAATATATACATATATATATATATATATATATATATATATATATATATATATACACACACAATTGGCCGCCTCTATCTGCCTTGCTCTGCTTTTAAACTATAAACTTTAACATCATTGCGGGATCATACTTTATCTTATTTCCCCTGCAAATTAGAAAAACGGTTTAGTTTTATTAAGTTTGCTATATTACAGCTGAATAATGATAAAGTGTGTTAGAGGATGGAAATAAACGCTTAATAAAAAGGATAATCCGGAAAACAGGGATTACTTTTCCTTTATATTAACGAAATACCTCATAGAATGTCAAAACTAAACGTAAACCTACAAAAGTTCAAGTACTACAAAGATACCGAAAATAAACTTATGATTCATATGTTTATACTTATCGTTTGAATAAGATATTTTTAATAAATACTTGGGATATTGCATTATCGTTGTCCCTTTTCGCACTCCAAGCTTATTTTATTTACAACTAGTAGTATTATCCGGACTGGCTCGGGTATTGCGTTGATGGAGGTGTAATGCTTATTTTTATCTGTATCTTTGATAATTCTTATATTTTCTTTTTTCGTTGTTTTTTAATCCTTAAATTAATTTAGTAAATTTCAGTAATATTGACACCTTACTGAACAACGTAGCCCCATAAAGTAGATGAAACTTGTCAGCAACAATCCAATTTCTTTTATTTGTCCCCTTAGCAGCTATACTTTCAGCTCAAAAACAACTCATTTGGTGAGGTTTTGGGGTCCATGATTTCTTAACCGAATGCAGAAGAAACCACAAGATCAACATCGACCATCTATTCGTTGTGGGAATGTATGTGGGTGTCGCTGTATAATTCTACATTTAGTCAACTGTGTCGAAAAATTCCTTATCTTATGTTGTCGGGCATACTACTTGTGCTTAGTTGTTGGAGTCTATGTTTTGTTAAACCGACATATGAGAATCCTCTGTGTAGACAGTTTTGCAATTTCTTCACCATCAGTTGCTTGTTCAATGGACGTTCAAAAACAGAAGGATAATTTGCTTTTGCACTGCTAAAAACACGTAAATTTTTAAGTCTTATAAAATTATTTGCAGTTAATATAAAAAAAATAAATTTACGTGCGGAGTTTTAACATACATATCATTTCATGCAAAAAAAAAGCACTATGAACTTACATTAGAATTTTCACGGCCCGTTGTTCTGTAATTGTTGCTAAGCGACGACTTGAAAATGGTTTTACTGGTGATAGATAAATTTAAATAACGCTTTCCATTATCGATTATCTGAAAATATCATGAGTGTTCTTGGGCAAAACTTTATTAAGATCACTCCCACACTTAAACACTACAAGTTCTGTTAATTTTAAAGAAATCTGTTTAACCGTTTTGGAGTCTTCAACGAAGGATATCTCACACACCCATAGTTGCATTTGTATAACTGTAGAACCGATATTTATAAAATATATCCTTCTGTAAAATTTGAGCACCCATTTCTTTTCATATGCCCGCATACTATATTTGTATATTCAAATCTTATAAATATAAAAAGTATAAGGTTGCTCATGCGTTTACCTTCTTTTCATTTTTTACCTTTAATTTTAATATTCCATATCTGACAATGGTGATATATTGTAGTCAAAGATGCTATCTAAGGAAAATAAGTTGCTCTTTTTTAATTAAGAATATAAAGATTTTGATACGAACCTATTTGTGTGCAGTATGTAGAATTTTTTATTGACAAAAAAACAGAAGATAAAGAAAAAAAAGTGTTCTGACAGCAGAGCGTTGAGATTCAGAGTAGCAAGTTTTTCGCTTGTATAAGTTTTTGGCGTGTGCCAAATTCAACATTTTTTGATCAGCTACTTTTTTCTGTGTCAACCTTTGTTTTGCATTAGTGCTAACTAGATATTTTCAAACAAAGCATAGTATTCTCCACGTCAATATATTTCTGGTCTAGATTTATTCTATTTTACTTGCAATTAAGTACGTAATTATCAGATAATGGTTAGTGAATTGGATAGATAGACAGTTGATCGATGGTGAATAAATATTTATATTTCTACATACTTAAAAAAAACAACTCTACGTCCTATTCCAAACTACAGCAATTCTTTAAAAATAAGTTTCCGGCATTCTCGTTTAAAAAGAAAGCGATTTTAGGTGCAATTAAAACTCAAACTCTTCTACTTTTCTTTTTCTACTTAGTATTAAATTCAAACTCTTCTATTTTTCATCATGGTCGTTATGTAATTAATTATGTATTAATATATTCGCATTCTATTACTTACTCCTTCTGGTATCCTCTCATAAATTCCAAGATTTACTTGGTATTGGTAGGATCATTAGATTGTAGACTTTTATTTAGTTGAAACGAACTGAATATCTTTTTGGCCATCTTTACCGTCTTCTTCAAACTGACTATTAAAAAGATTTGGTCGTATTGCATTTGTTTATAATGTTAGATATTGTCCAGACTTCCGGAAAACCTCGTTGATTATTGTTATAAGAAAAATAAAGTTATAAGTATTTGGAAAAGAGAACATGCAGCTTAAATTTGTTAGAACGAAATTTAACTCTAAAATAAAATAAACAATGTCGGTTTAGAAATGTTAAGGTGGGTATTTGGTATTTAAGTAAAGAGGCTTTTAACTTATGTGAACTACTAGTGATTAAGCCTGTTTTGCTGTCGTAATTGTTGGTTGGCAGAGATAAAGTAAATGAGTTGGCGAAAAATTCGTAAGCGAAAAGACGTGGAGACGAGCCTGTTCAAAGCAATGAATGAAGGAAAATTTAGAACGAGACTCAGGGAATCAATGAGATGAATATAATCCATGAAAAATATAACAGGTTGTTATTGCATCCCCATAGGTTTGGAGCAAATGTAAAGGTACCTTGTTTTTCTTGGCTGAGACGGGCAAACACATTTTTATCATTTGATTGTCGATAAAAGTTTGTCTCATATTTGTTAATAACGTGAATTTGTGAAGTAGCGACCGTACACACACACACACACACACACACACACATATATATATATATATATATATATATATATATATATATATGTATATATATATATAAATATATATATATACGTTTTATTTTTTATTACCGTTTTTTTCTGTTTCAGCTACACGAAAAAGTCTGTGGAGGCTACAAAACGGCCAATAAACGGTCGTATAGCTGAAACAGAAATGTAACTGAACAGAAAAAAACGGTAATAAAAAATAAAACGCATATTTGCTCTACAACAGTATTGAGCACTTTCTTCAGGTTTTTATTAATTACCATTTCTACTA
Organism: Euprymna scolopes; assembly: GCF_053919585.1. Classification (NCBI taxonomy): domain Eukaryota; kingdom Metazoa; phylum Mollusca; class Cephalopoda; order Sepiida; family Sepiolidae; genus Euprymna; species Euprymna scolopes. The sequence goes on from NC_136515.1 coordinate 85,986,197, forward strand.
ATATATATATATATATATATATATATATATATATATATATATATAACAATGTTACAGCGACATCTGTTAAGCAGATGTTTTTCTTATATATATATATATATATATATACTCACCCCGCTGGAATACAATAATAGAATAATGAAAAGGTGTCAGTAAAGCCGTTTGGAAAATGTAAGCAATCAAGGACATAATGTGTAGGTAAGCAAGACAGAACAGTCATCCGAATTATCTAAAGAATACAATGATAAACATGTTAACGAAGCACATATATATGTGTATATATATGGATATATATATGTGTGTATATACATATATATACACACACACACATATATATATATATATATATATATATATATATATATATATATATATATATATATATATACTACCAAATGTACCGTCGCTGACTGGGTTCAAAAACAGACTACAGAAAATGGACTCAGATCTATTAAAGTATGATAGGTTATGAAAAGGAAGGTTTGTAAAGAGATAGCTTCGAATTCGGAGGTATCAAAACCAAAGCAAAATATGATGAAGGTAAAAATAAAAAAGATAAACCCCATAATTTATTATACCATATCTGCTCACACTGAAACATTTATCACAATTGTCTGTGAATCTTTATTAAAAAACCTTGTTAAACTTTTTGACATATTTCCATTCTATGGAGGTCGGGCGCGAACAAACACCCCATGATTTGATTTTATCATATTTCTTCAAACTGAAACATAATTATCACAGTATACTTACGCAGATAGATATGAAAAGTCTTTATTAAAGTTGGTGCCTATTTCTATTCTGTGGAGGCAAGGCGCGAGCGCAGACCCCACAATTTTATTATACCATCCTTATTAAATTTAAAACATACTTATCAAAGTATTCTTACGTACATCTATATCAAAAACACTTGTAAACGTCTTTTTTTTTAATTTTTACATTTTTTATTTCCATACTTTGTGGACCAGGCGCGAACGGAGACCCCACAATTTTAATAAACCACCGTTCTGCAGGATCAAACATACCCATTCCTGTGTCCCGATACATCTACTATCGTTATATGTAATAAGTTTTCTAAAATAGTTAACCATATAGGAACATATATATATATATATATATATATATATATACATATATATATGTGCGTGTGTGTGTATATGTGCGTGTATATATATATATATATATATATATATATATATATTCAAAAATACCAAAAGAAAAAGTATAAATATTTATTGCTTTCAACAGCCAACCTAATTTCTGTCCTATTTTCTAACAGTGATTTTTCACTTTTAATAGGTACACTTAATTCTTTCAGTTTCGATATCATACATACAATAGACTTTTATTCCAATCCCTGGCGTAGTACTAAGAATACTTCTCTTCAAGTGTCTCAGTTATTTTCTTTTATCAGAATACAAAAGTCCTGTCTGGTCATTGTGTCATACATTAATTACGAAGTGTTAAAATTCAATGTGCTCCCGTCATAAATGTAATCTCACTGTTCGCTCCGTTGTATCGGATAATGAATCTGTTATAATAAACCTGTGTACCAGACGCTTTTTAAAGTACTGTCTTTCGATAATTCGTGCATTCTACCGCTTTGATCATCTATTATTGTCATTAATACCACAACAGGTTGACACTAACCCTACAATAGTCAAGACTACATGTATTAGAAGTAGTCATATTAACTGCCGGCTGAATTTTGATACATACGATCTATATTAAACTGAGTGTCGACAGTTTCATACGATCTAACGTATGTTTAATGCTGTAAAACGTCTCCTTCTAATTAGTTTGTACCTCTAATAAAGGGCACGGATAAATCGAGGATCTCGTAATAATTAACCATAATAAGAAACATCCTATCAAATCCTAGACTTTGCTGTTCCAGCTGACCACAGTGTGAATATGAAAGAAAAGCAGAAACGGAGCAAATATACAGAGAGAGCTGAAAGGGATATGGGGGATGAAGAAATTAAAAATAATACCTATAATAGTAGGAGCACGAGGAACAATCCCGAAACATTTTGAAAAAGAGAGGGAGAAATTGGAATCAAAGAAATGTCTAGAAAAAGGCAACGAACAACAATAATGAAAACAGCTAAAATATTAAGGAAACCGCTTGAATATGGGAAATACCACCCAGCAACATGCGCCGGCTAGAAAAACTGCTGCTTGCAAATCGTGAAACACTACATCAAACGAAGAACACTGAAACTGCATACCAATAAGTTATCTAAACTTACCTACTCCCATCCCTCATTGCCCAATTACCATATCACTCCGCCCCACCACAAAAGCGAGACCAATTAACCAAGTAGTAAAGGAGGAAAGAAAGATCGATGAACTGACCAGAACTCAGCCAAATAAGTGCGAAGGGTACTGGGACCTTTAGGAGGCTTACTACCACTCAAATTTCAGCGAAGACCAATACCAACTGCCAACGAAAAATCAATGGCAAGCAGCTGTTGCGATAATGCAAATTGTTTGGCAAATATAATTGAAAGATGTGGAGAGTACAGAAAACATGGGGTGACTTGTTTTCATTCAGTTTCCAGGGAATACAACAGACTCTTTTCAGGGAGAGATCTCTGAAGACCTATGTAGAAGCTAGTTTTGAGGCAATGATAATAATAATAATAATAATAATAATAATAATAATAATAATAATAATAATAATAATAATAATAATACATCACAGGCGTTTATCGACATGTAAATTTTGCATATATATATATATATATATATATATATATATATATACTCCCTTTTAAAGCTTGCAAATGAAGATCATATTAGAGAATATTTTTATTGAATTAGAGAGGTGCAGCGTGTATGGTACTAGGATTCTAGACAGAATACTGAATAAAACTCAAAACTAATGTGTTTAATGAACTAAATAAACACAGTTAACTAAGTAAGTGTATATTAATATAAATGCAACCATCATTAGTTTAGAAACTTAATATTTTATAGATAGCCGGTGTTAATAATATTTGATTAAGTGTGATACGATGTTTGTTTTATAAAAATAGGATGGCAACATATTTGTTACTGATGCCATTTGAGTCGATGGTACGATTCATCGTTTTCGTAAAATAGTCTATAATTTTCACACAATCACAAGGACTTGATCGATCGATCATTTTCATACTTTTCGTTCGACCAATTCTATTCTTGTGTTTGTTACCAACCTCAAGCAGCAGCATTTGATTTTATCAAGTCTATATCCACAAAGACATTTCGCTCTGGTTTGGAAAAGATGGGGTACGGAACACTTAAATGTATTTAATTTGAATACAGAATGGCAAATACCAAGTACGTCAGTGATCGGCTGTAGATGCAGGAATAATCCAAATCCAATTACATATTATGCGTTACTTTCATAACACACTGAAACTATTCATATAGTTATGTGTAAAGTTTGCAGGTGCTTACACGTGGTGCTTTATGTGTTCTGGCAGTTTAAATAAAGTAAGGATGTGTTCGTAGAATTATTGAGATGAGGATGTCTTATTTGTATTATTTAAAACCTTTGGACTTCAGTTATCATCTCGAGTGGCATGTTCATGCCTTTACGGTCGACGTACTCTCTGGCCTTCTTCGAGTTTATCTTGTCGAACATAGGAATGTTTTTTGTCGACTTGGAAATATAAATTGTAAAAGTGATATTTTCCTGGAGGCTGAACGATCAATTTTTAGTGTGGCCGACCGAAAACACAACTACGAATAATCTAGGCACTCCGTCCAAACATGGCTGGTGAAAAGAGAGCATGCTGTAAATGTGAAGTAAATAAAGTGTACTGTTCGAAATTCCATCTAAACTTCTGAGTTTGAGAGATACATATGGAAAGCTTGGAAGTTACATTGACAGAAATGTTGTGACAATTATATTCAATATGAGAATAGTGAACAGAAGTTTAAAAATAATACAATGGGCGGATACATTTCTAGAATATTAAGTATCGAGAAATCATAAAGAAGCTGAGTGTGTCGGTTTTGTAAATGGACACTAACATAAGCTGACAGCATGTGTCACGGTCGTAGGTCCAAAATAAGCCGACAAAAGAAAAATAAGACACAAGGGTGGACGTAATTCGAGCAGTGGATGGAAGTCCATGACAGAGCGGAAAGAAATCAAACGACCCCAACGTTTGTAGGGGACAAGCTATTTAGCATTGATGAAAGGCCAGTCGTTGTGGCACATAGCGAGCGTCAGAAGCAGCGGGAAAACAGAGAGAGACAGGGAGGGAGAGAGAGGGAGAAAGGCAGTCAGAGGTAACTATTTGGAAGGGATGGTTCGGTTTTTTTCCTTGACTTCGAGTTAGCGCTTCTTGGCTCACAGAATAAGAGGCGATGAAGCGATTTAAACTTTAAAAACGGGAATTTGAGCTGCCAATCGCTATGCTCCGAAAACTAAGAGAAAAAGAACAAAAGGGAAATAACAGGAAAAAGAAAAAAAGATTTTCCCTGCGGTCTCGTCGAGTGATTATCAATATGGATTCGATTGTTAGAAGAAGGTTTGTGAAATTCTTATCGTCTCTCGCCCACCCAAAAAAAACACTTATCATGTCATAGGAAAATAAATATGAAACGATAATTGAGACAAATGGGGATCCTTAGAATTAGTAGAATTTTAGAGAAGGGGCAGTAGAAAATTGCGTAAACGGGTATTTTGAGAGTCTTTTCGGATGTGATAAGCAAAAATAGATAGTCTTTTTGTTTTTTTATATGCACTTTACATTTTCCACAAGACGTGTAATTTGCCAGGCGACATCAGTAGATATACCACTGTTAGGAAAATATAGGTTGGAACCTGCGATATTGGGTGCTTATAAAGCATGCTGCACATAACGGCATCGAGCAGAATTATAAGTCTTGGAGCATAAATTAAAAATGCAGGCGTTGAAGTTACGAGAATTCCTTAGGGTACCTAAGGACTATAATAGGCAGTACCACAGGGGAAATCACATATAGTAATAAAAAAGGCGAAAAAATAAAATACACCGTAAGTACGTAGAAAGAAAATATATAACCATATATTTTTTTAGTAGTGTATGAATGCGCGATATCTCTGTTGGGACGCTCTAATGAAAAAAAAAATAGAAAAGTCACAGAAATTGGGCCATAGTTATAATTTCGTGCGCAATAGGAATTTTGTTGTGAGGGATAGGGGTTATTTAGTTAACTGTTATGTTTTCTAAGTCTTTATCGAAGTTCCAAGAGTCCAAGTAACCGAAGCCGAGGGAATCAGTGTTATGAGAAGGTATATCTTAATAATTATGAGCCAACCACAACGGTTTAAGTAACTGAGCTTTGATGTATGTCACAAAAGAAATAAAATGGTTAGAAATGTGACAAAGCTCTAATTAGTAGAACAGCCAGGCGAAACAAAGATTAGAACACATTTGGACGAAGAGTCGTCAATTTCGTGAAGAGGTAAAATGGGCCTCGGTTTACGGCATAAGTGTAGCTGGATGAAATAGCTGGTATGGGTCATAGATTGTACTATCCTACAGCCAAAAAGTAAATTCCAGGGAGATCATACAGAGATTCCGATCTAAATAAAATAATTATGGAGTTACCCTTCAAATCTCAGACGGGCAGCGGTAGCAAAAAGGCGAACCGCATACTTGTTTAAGATAACATCTACATTCTCTCTGGCTTTATAACCTAAATCATCAACCCATTAACTCTACAAAACTCTATTATCTAACGCAAATATGAAAATAAATGAATAAAGACACGGGTAAATTAGTAAATAAACAAATAGGAAAATAAATAAACCAACAAATTCGTCCTCAATCAACCCTGTTCTCCGAACAGCTAAATTTTGACCCTCTTGACCCGTTTACAAAAAAAGCCTTCTTTTGCTGAAGGTTGATTTTCGTTTTTCACTAAGAATTCCGCTTTTGAAAGAAAATCGTTGTTGCCTGGAGAGGTATCTAGTTTCTAAATACTAGAAGACCGAAATATGATTATGACTGTGTAGCAACACATTGCTTCTTAGTAAAAGACAAATTGAAATATAACTTGCTCTACTTCCGTAATGAGCACTCTTGTATAAACCTCACTGGTTACCCTACTTTTGAAAAATAGCAATCTAAAATTATATATATATATGTATATATATATATATATACATATATATATATATATATATATATAAGATTTGTTGTTGTTGTTTGTTTTACGATAAATACGGTTAAATAGTTGTTCACCCTCGAAGCTCATTTTTATTTACGTTAGAAAGTCGCCCATAATTTATTTGGACGTATATAATATATTTTTTTTTAATTATTTTTTAAACAGTAATCTAGAAACAGGCAAACTATGCTGATGAGAGGTAGTTACCTTAAAACCGCGTGTACGTAGATTACTGTTTGAAAAATATTATACATATATAAGTGTGTGTGTGTGTTTCATTATTTTTAAAACAGTAATCTAGAAACAGTCAAGCTACGCTGATAATAGGTAGTTATCTTTAAACACGCGGGTACGTAAATTTTTGTTTTAAAAATAATATATATATATATATGTGTGTGTGTGTGTGTGTGTGTGTGCGTGTGTGCGCATGTGTGCTTTCAGAAGCGATTTAAGTTTATATTGCATCCATAATAAATCCAAATTGCCAATATCTTGTAAATTTACAATTTCTAGAGCATGGCTTTTTAAAATAAAATAGAATATTAAATTTTACATGACTATTAAAACATTCTGCTGAATAGCAAATACTAGTTTAAAATACTAAAGTTTATGTATGTGATTTTTACTTTCCACTAAGATAAATATTCTAGTGGATATTTTAACAATTATTGGAACCCAATACTACTCAGGTTGAAGTTTAATAAATAATTCGTTGCTGAGACAACACCTTAATGATCTCTAATGGAGAAACGTGGGTAATGTTTATTTATTTTAGAAAATTGTTAAAACAACTTTACAAAAATTACTTAATATCATTTATTTTTGAAGTGTGTGCATGTGATTTCGATCACACATTTTAAGGCTTTCATATTTTTAGTATTTACTTTACATGTAATATGTATTAACGAAAATGTTAGAAAGAGAGAAAAGTGCTTTGATTTGGGAGTGGTCTGCCTCGTTTTCTTTAATAAAAATCCAAATATGCCTAGGGCTGACCAAAAGCAATATTTAACATGAATTGTCAACAACAAAGTAACAGATTATTTACAATTACATATCTACACGCGGACACCTGCCCATGTATTAACGTTTCACCCAACTATATTTACATATTCATTTTAAAGTACAGTAATATACATATACACACACACGTATATATATATATATATATATATATATATATATATAGAGAGAGAGAGAGAGAGAGAGAGAGAGAGCAATCCAGCCTGGATGTGCACCGGCCCTATGTACTATTCATAACTGGTCCTACGTGTGAATAAACTTTATGGAAGATTTCAACTATTTAGACCCAAGATTGTCTGAGTAATTTCGTAGAAAAAGCGGAGGGAATTTCTTCATAAATTAGACGCCAATTTTGACCCCTTAACATTACTTATTTTGGTAGCGAATCAAAATATAAAATTTGCCATAGCCAAGTTACCTACATCTAAAATTTCAAGTCTTTAGACCCAAAATTGGAGGGGGGTAGAATTGGCAAAGGTCAACTCTTTCACACTTTGAAAGTTTGGCAACACAAATTTCGACCCTAATCATATTAAAAAGTTTGCCGCCTGTCTGAATACTTGTTATGTGTAAATTTTGAATGATTAGACCAAAAATTCAGTGAGTAGTTTGCTAGATACCGCAAAGGTAAAATCTTTTGAACTTTGATCCCTCGGAAGCTAAAATTTTCGACCCGAACCGATTAAAAAGCTTGCCCTATCTCTTAATACATTTCATGTAAAATTTTAAATGTTTAGACAAAAATTGTCTGAGTAAATTGGTAGAGAACGTAGAGGTCATTTTTTTTAAATTGGACTCCTATTATGATCCCTTGACATTTATTGTTTTGGGCTCAAATCAAGTTTATTTTGTTAGATCCATGTCCAATGTACCTCTATCTAATATTTCAATTATTTATACCCAAAATTGTTGGAGGAATTTGGTAGATTTCTCAAAGGTCAATACCCCTTAATAGCCGGATTTATAGCCGAATACAGATTACAAAGATTTTCCCATATCTCAATACCATGTATATCAAATGTCGAGTTTGTAGATCTAGTATTGACAGAGTAATTGCGTACTGCTAGTAGTAGTAGTAGTAATAATAATAATAATAATAATAATAATAATAATAATAATAGTTTTAAGTTATTAATTACAAATGTTTAAAACAGATTAGTAATCAGAATAATTTTACGATTTTTGGTCGCTTAAACCTGTCGAATTTTAACAAACGTTTATGAATACACCCCGTAATAATTTCCCATTTTACGTTAAAGACAATGGACTTACTCCCACTATATTTTTATATATACATTGTGTCATATCTACAGAGTGTGCAAATACCATCGACAGGGCATGTACGCTTTATAAGAGCCTAGTAGTTTCCATTTTAAGTTGAAGGGAATATTTCTTTCATTTTGATGACCAATATATATCGATAAATGTGCCCGGTTTTTCAGGGATATATTTTTAAAGGTGTACTTAAAGGTGGAGATTTTTGCTTTATAAGTCCACTTGCGGACCTGAAGTATATCGCATTATATATATATATATATATATATATATATATATGTGTGTGTGTGTGTGTGTGTTGTGTGTGTATGTGTGTGACGTTAGGTATCGTTGAAAAGTAATCAATAAATTGAGCGATCGCAAATGTAAGAACTAAAATACTCATTATTTATATAAAACTATGGGACCTATTTCATAGATTTACCATGTTTTCATGGCAGTGAATTATAAAACAACTTTTAGAAAATCCAAACAAACTATTAACTAATCACTTAATCAACCATGTTTGTTCCTTGAATTTGTATATATTTAAGGCTGGCATAAGTAATTTATCATTGAACTTTGAAATTCCTATATTGATCCGATAATCATAATGAATTTGGGTCTGAGAAATTTTGGACTAAACATTGTTCGAAACATTCTGAGAATTAACAGTAGAGAAGAAGTCTTAATAGTACATACTATTTAGTTTAGTTTACTGTGCTTATCTCAGTAAACTTAATTTGAATTAATTATTGTTTTCTTTCCGATAGGACTTTTTTATATTTGACAATCATTCAAGCAGTAAAATATAAGGTGTAACCGAGGTTGGGGTTATGTTTGAATATTTATGAGTGTAAAGTTTCTAATTAGTTCATATGTGTAAAATATCTTCTACTCATCTCTTATTTAGTATGTAAGCTGTTATCTCACACCTGTTAATTAAACATTGTCTCTAATCTTTCCCGATGTGGCTGTAGTCATTTATCTTGTAAACACTGATATCTGATATACATTATTTCTACAGCTAACACAAAATCCAATTGAAAACAGATTTCAAAATAATAGATCATTGTATTTTTGTATTATTCATAAATATATTATTAAAGTAGAAATTAAATCGGCATCATGCAAGGAAAATACCTTAATTTAAAACACTGTATTAATGTTGAATAAATCAAAGTTGAACAATAATTATAGCTGTTGTAAACCTACGTGTAGCGGTTACACAATAGTGTTAGTACTTATATAATTACGCCACGTGTTTTTGCAGATTCCGTCTATTTCGATAAATAGATGCAATTTTTGAAATTACGTACATACTGTCGAGACTGTCAATAAATTAAACCTGGAAATACGTACTGCTCTCAGAAATAGAGGTCATTCTTTTTCACCTCAAACAATGCGCATTGTCACTGTAAACGTACTTGAAAGATTACTGTTGGACTAAAGCACTAATTAATTTGTTCACATTTCATTTAAACTTATACAATTTAGTGCACTCAAGGAAAAAGCAAACCGCTAGTGGACTTCACAGTCTAGTAATTCCAAACAGAAACTATCCGAGTGGGATATTAAGCACTTCAGTGCATTAACGGTAAAGTGGTGAAATTTTGCTTCTTATTGGGTGAGTATGCTGAAGGGGGTATATATGCTATGCGTTCGTCAGTGAACATTCTGTGAACGTTCTTAAAGCTTTGTAGTCCTTCCGTGTCATATTAAATCGTCTAGTTGATTTTCTACTTACACATTAGTCTAAAATTCCTAGAAACAAATTATGATATTAAAATAACATTTTAACCTATGAGCAGAAACTTTCTCTCAATTTAAAAGGAAATGAAAACACCTAAAAACAAATATATATGACATTAAATAAACGCTTGTGCATCAACCTCTATTCTCTCCCCATCTGTTAGAGGCCAAAACCTAGCCTTCAATCTAATAGGTCCGAATTTATCAATAAACCTTTAACTCATTTCCCATCTCCGCATAGTATATAGACGCCCGTTTGGCCTACTAACCCAATAAGAAGAACAGTCTCACTACTTCAATCTCTGAACGTAAATACTGTTCACTGGAAAAAAACAGGGGAAAGGAGAGCAGTACCCCTCGATATATCTAAGAATTTTGACAGGGTATGGCATGGTAGTCTTCTAAGGAAAATTAGATCATATGGTATCACTGGAGGAATGCGTAATGTAATAAAATCTTTCTTAAGTAAGAGAAAACCCAATCAAATTGCATCTAAACAATATGATATAAATGCGGCAGCACGTCAGTGGTCTATCTCTGGTCTTTATTATTCTTGATATTCATAAATGACCCCCCTGAAAAGATTGTTGCAGAGATGGGTATATTTGCTGATGACACTACGTTCTATAACACGCACGAAGAAAAACAAATAAACCCATATCTGAGGAAATGGCAGAAACAAAAGAATGATTTCCACTCTGTAGTGGAATGGGGACAAAGATGGATGGTCACATTCAATGCTGCCAAACTAAACTTGTTTCCTTCAATAATTATAAAACCCTTCCCTACCACCGACAGCAATAGTCAAGAACACATTATCCGAAAATACTTCCTTTAAACTCCTCGGTCTTACGTTTATAGGAAATATGAACTGGAATAGATACATTGGGAATATTGCTAAGGCTGTTGCGAAGGATTTCAAAATTAAAAATGTGGGTGTAACATTAGCCAACATTTTTTAATAATAGCGTGCAATATGAAAAAAGTATTCGAAATAATGCATACGTTCAACGCGCACGACATTATGAACAACAAACAAATGACTGGAGTTTGTTTCCTTTCATATTATAAGATATTGAAACCTCTAATACATCAACTGTGGACACTTCTAGGGAGCAACACCTTACCAGGATCCCCACTCTGATGAAAACCAACCTACGGCATTGACTGTCCCGTGAGGCAGGAATGTTCCCTTATACATTTCACCGGGACATTTTAGGGTACCTGAACAAAATCAATGTTTTTATCTGCAAACGAGAATTTTCCTGTGCCTCGGTTAAGGAAAGAGAGCAGATGGAGTCTGAGCGATTAATTTCCTAACAGGCTATACGAAAGGAATTACAGGATTCCTCTTCTCTTTTATATCACCCGGAGTCACAGTAGGTATTTTTTTTTTACAAAGTGATCACGACTTATCAAGGCCCGGAAGCCACTCAGGGATAAGGGTTATTGCACGTACATTACGTTAGTGTGGAGATTTGATGAAGTGTTTAATTAGGAGGGCGGTTCATTAGGAATTTGTTAACATTGGACTTGAAGACATCCAAGTTGTAGTCAGGTGGGAAGCAGGCAGACGGAACAGAGTTCCACAGGAGTGCAGTTCTAAGAAAGAAGCTTTGTTCATGGAATCCGCGTTTTGATTTAGGCACAGATATAGAGTGGGAGAAATTTTTCACAGTGGATTCAGCTAGACGGGTGTTTTTCGTGAAAGATTGGCGAGGGGGTACCATGGATTGGAGTTCAGACGAGCACCTGCCATGAAAATAACGAAAAACAAGGATAGGCTCGCAATGTCTCTTCCGTGGGAGAGAGGTTGCAGGGTAGAGAAAAGGGCATCCCCCACTAAACCACGAAGTCTATTTTGTACTCTGTCAAGGAAGGATAGGCTGTTTTTGACAGCTTCTGCCCAGATATGGCAACAGTATTCAATCCTTGGACGTACTTGGCTTTTATATAGATAGAGAATTGCATCAGTAGTGAGATATTTTCTGGAGCGGTAGAAGGATCCCACCATCTTTCCAGCGACCTTGGCAACAGACTTGATGTACGTGTTCCATTTCAGATCAGGAGTAAAGGTCAAACCCAGAAGCTTGTCAAAACACGGGGCATCACCCAGACGAGAGCCATCCATAACAATTGATGCCAGTTTGGGATCAGAGCGTTGATGATGTAAGGATAGAAGTTTGGTTTGGGATGCATTAAAGGTAACCAGCCACATCTTCCCCCACTGAACCACGCGCTCGAGATCAGAGGAGAGAGAATCCGAGAGAACTTCGTCATTTACAGCCTTTAATGTGTTGCCGTAGATGGTCGTGTTATCAGCATAGATGTCAACGAATGATTTAAGTATGTGTTTAGGGAGGTCATGGATTAAATCAGGGAGAGAGTTAGGCCCAGGATTGACCCCTGAGGGACGCCAGCATTTATATTGCAGGCCTCCGATTTTTGTCCATCTACCACTACTCTTATGAGCCTATCGGAGAAAAATATTTAATGATTGAGAAAACATTTTCAGTTATACCGTAGCTGGAAATCTTGTGAAGTAGACCCTTATGCCATACCTTGTCGAAGGCTTTTGATATGTCAAGAGCAATTGCCCAAGAAAGGAAGCCTTTTCAAGAGATTCACTAATCCTGTGGGATATAACCGTCAGCACATCTGCGGTAGATCTTGCAGAGCGGAAACCATATTGTGTGGCACTAAGAAGGTTATTCCTGCTGAGGTGGTTGACTATTTCTCTATTTAATATGGATTCCACCAACTTACTCATAAAACACAGGAGACTTATTGGTCTGTACTGAGAGGGAGAGGACTTATCACCTGACTTCTTAAATACAGGACAAACTGATGAGTTCTTCCAGGGGGTCGGAAATCACTTCTCCTTAAGGCAGCGCTTAAATAGTTTCGTAAGTATGGGAGCAAGTTCTGGTTGAAGCTTTTTTAACACTATAATTGGGATGCCATCAGAGCCAGTTGCTTTACTTGAATCTAGGTTTTTTATTAGCTTAGCGACCTCATGCACGGATATTTGTATGTTTCCTATCTTGTTCTGTGTTATAGGAGGAATGGGGAGTTGATGGCCTATTAGGAGCACATTTTAATTTCCTATTAGCCTGATCTAGTGATAGTTCTGCTTCATCGTTTTTAGTTAGGTTGAGATCACGGATCCCACATCTAGTGGTTGTGATTTGGAAAATGATCGGATGAGTTTTGATAATATTTGTCCAGATTTTAAACGGTACTAAAGACATAGCAAATGACAGATAAAAGTATTTTTTCTCTAGATGCTTTTTGTTCAGAGGGCCTCTTCTCTTTATTAATAACTTGTTATGTAAATTATCAATAGAAACTCTCAGTGTAAACAAAATAATATATCCTTGTTTATGATATCATTGAAAAATATTTCAAAAGTCATTCATAGTTCATAATGCTGATCTTCGGGGGTTTCATAATTATTACTGTTTCTATCTTTGAGGAATTGGCAGGTAAATTGATACTTCTCCAAGGATGATACAACAGAAGCTCAATCATTGGCCAACATTTTTCCTTAAGTATGCAAACAATGTGAATGAAGAGCTAATTAAATTACTAAAATTCTCTTTTTGCCTGTGGTTTTGCTAGATGCCAGCTAATAAGAGGTGGCGTATTCTCTGGCTCTGCTTCTGGGATATATAGAAGAAATCCACGGGTAAGGGTTTCAAAATCTAGAGAAGCATTTACAATCCGGGATGTGTCAAGGAAAGCAGACAATAAAATGGGTCATAACTTCTTGTCCTGCGTGTAAGAGATTGAATTCGAAACCTAATATAGCCAATCTACCTATTCTCTTGTTTCATTTGACGTGTCTTATGAGAATACAGCAGTTAATTTCACGTGGCATGTTTCGGTATTGATATGAGACACTCAGAAAATTTAACGATTGCTCTTGATTTGCTTAATCGTGAGGGCAGTACATAGTTAAATAATTCGAGGCATGAATATATTCTTCTTCATGCCTTAGATTTGCAAACGTCCATGATGTTTCGGAGACAAATCTCAATGAAAATACAAATATGTTTCTTTATAGGCTGACTGTTTAAGCGCATTTATCCTCGTTCAGGATAACCAAGCCATGTTCGGCTCTGATACTATTAAGTAAGATACGATTCCACTATTTTCTCCTTGGGTTTAGGGGAGTCTGTGAGAGTAATATCAAAACTGCCTCCTCAAGTGTATTATTAGGGTAGAGATAGATTATTATACCTTCCTGACTAATATTTCTGATATTCAGATGACAATAAACAACATACCCCTTACTCATCCAAAGACAACTGACACACAATATGTTTATACGACGTAATAAATAGCATGCCTATTATTACATTGGATAGGAAATGATCTCTCCACATGGTTGCTCCTAGCTGGAGAAAGGTAATTGAACTTCGGAACCAATAAAATTTAGAAAATGTTTATACAAGCAGTACTTGATTGATTTTAAATAAAGGTCGCCCGAAAGATCCCGAGACCATTAAAGAACTGCATTCAAAAATGGTTAAGTCATGATCAAGAGCACACAAAAACCACAACTCTTTGGATGTCGGGTACTATATTGCAGGTCTTGATAGGTCAAGATGAAGTGGTTGCAACGGCTCGTATAAAAAGGGTGATAATCTCGTGAAGGTTCATTCGCTAAAAAAATTATATGCGTTCGGAATTTTTTGATCTGATTATTTTCCTTATGAGAATGAACGCAAATATTCTGCTGTTTACTCGCTTGTCACTTCAGATAGCAACTGAAATCTGGAACTCTAAGGCTTATCTGAAGAATGAGATGTAGCAATTAAATTATGCCCTATTTACAATAGAGTTTCAGTCAACAAATTTATGATATACTGAGACTCTTGTGATGAGTGTTACTATATTATATTTTATATTTTATTGACATTGACTTGGTTCCGGCCTCAGAGCAGACATGATATTGCAGTTAATGTGTACTACAACGAAGATGGAGGAGTAGACCTAATCTATTACTTGCTCAATAAGAATAGTCGAATATATGACAATAATCTAAAACCGAGAGCGTAGACTCGGCTAAAGGAAAAAAATGAAAACATTCTGAAACACTGTTATCTGCAGGTGGCCTCCGACATTGGCCTAGCAACTGTACGTCCCTGTGCAGTGCCAAGCAAAGTTAAACATATTTTCGTAAAACCTTTTTTTATCGGTCTGTTAATTTTTCCGAGTTGTTTACTAAAAATACGTTACCTTAGCAAGTGCAACGACTGAGAGAAAGAATGATCTTCTAATGTCTGAGAAGATTACATTTTGGTCAATATTTATTCTAACAAAGAAAACTTCACTGCTTTTTAAAATCTTCATTGGTTAAGAGTCGCTATCTTTTTTATTACTTTTAGTTAACAGATCTGAGAAGAGGGTGGTGAAAGGATATTTTTTTCGTAAACTCGCTTCAGGCCAGCTATGTTTATTGGTATTTTAGCTACATATCTCTACATTCATTGTGAATTCATTGATTCATTAATTTACGTAATGTCTGCAGACAACAAAAACTCAGATTATAAGATATTACAAAAAATAAACCATTATATTTTAGTATCATCTATATATTATAAAAATAGGTATTACATCTAGCGTTATAATCAGGATTCAGTTCTGGGGTTCGGAAAGGAGTGAGTCACTCTTTCGGCAACAGCACGTTTCTGCTCTCTTCTTTTCCAATCAACCACACCTGGCCTTTCGCCACCAATGTCACACCGCACAATCTGAACGTCAGCAATACGAAATTCTTTTCAAGAGAAGATGTTCACGACACTTTTTCTCCGCCCCCCCCCCGGGAATTTTCCCCAGATTTTATATCCTCCTATCTAGAAAAAAAGGAAGAGTCAGGAGAAAAAAATAGCTTCTCCAATCATACTCTGCCTTCTTAAGACGCCCTTCCTCATTACACATACGCTGGCCATCCTTTCCTTCTTCTTTCCCAAAGAGCGATGCAGATACACCCGTACGTGTCTTTTCTTCTTCTTTTTTAACCATATACCCCACATTACATCTTTATGATATGCAAACTTTCTTAATTGATAAACTCCGTTTTATTAATGTCGAATGTAGTACAATTTGAATAAATAGTGATAATAACTGTAGGCTTACAGATCACGAGCATTTCTAGGATAAATATAAAACTACATACCGCAATATTTCAATAGACCAATATTCATTTCGCAATTACGGCTGCGTTAGACATCCGCAAATGACTAGCTTTCGAGACTCGACGCAAATCCATTACGCTGGAAATATGGACAAATACAAATAAGGAAATAATAAATAGATAAACGAACACACGAGAATATAAAAATAATAGAAAAACGAAAGCCACAAAGCGTTGTTCAGCTTCGCTAATTGAGGAAATGCATTGTCATCGTGATGGCGCCATTTTGCCGGAGGTTGCCTTCGCAGAGCCGCTTCCGGTTTTCACAAGATGGCGATGACGGTTAAGTAGAATAAAGAGGCCTTTAGATGTAACCGTGAATACGGAAAAAAAGTTGCAGTTGTCTTAGAATTCGAAAATGTATGCGAAAATTATACTATTTTAGATCAAAGGTAATTTTCAACTCTACAGAACAAGACTTAGTATTTCTTCACATTTAATAATTTTAGATTGAAAATATCTTGATTACAAAAGACTTCGGTTGGACATATTTCGATAGTTTAAGTTTCTTTTTGTTCGGGGGGGGGGTTTAATGCATGGTATCAAACTCCATAAATGCGAAGTACATTTAGTGCTAACTGATTATTCTCTCATAACGAAAGAATACGGATTATTTTATGACTTTAATAGAGTAAATTGTTGCATTGTATACCTTCATCTATTGTAAATATAATCTTTATTCACAGCGCAATTTAGAAAATGCGAAAGAAGTGCAGACATTGGCAAGTAAAAGAACCGTAATGACAGAATTTATAAGAGTTAAGTAATAGGCTGAGAGACTATGTGTGTACCTTATTTCAGAACTAATGTACATATAACACGTACGTAACAATGGCTCAATGGAGATGACTGAAAATCTAGGTATTGTAAGTTTGAATAAAATTCATTGCACGAAAACGCGTTCAGTAAATCCACGCATTACGTGTTTCTAACTCCCCTTTGACAAGGTATATAAAATAATATATGAAATATCATAATGGAAAAATGGTATTTAGCTTTTTTTCAAATTTTAAGAAATGCATAAAAAACGAGTCAGTTATTATTTCTTATTGTAATCTGCTATAACAATTTTATCATATTATTTTTTATTATAATTTTTCCCGTTCATGTGTATACACTTACATCATCCATTTTAAGCGTATTTTTTAAGTTTTTGTTTTATAAATGATTTCCTATTTTCATAATTACTTAGATTATTTATTGTTTTTTTATACATTCTATTTCATATTCCCCATTTCTTTATAATTTGAATATTCCAGATAAGTCCAGAGTTGGTTATCCGAAATATGCATTGTTAGGAAATATCCCATATTGTTCCACTGTTTTTAATTTAAAATAATACGTACTTTGTTAATTCTATCTGTCTTACTTTATAATGTTAATCAAAACAATTGTATTTTTATACAATTGTTTTTCTTATAGATACGTTTTACGTATATAGTCTTTATTTTTACTTATTTTTCTGGATCTAATTCTCTGTGGTCTATTATGCAATATATAGTTATTATTGCAAAATTTTAATAAAATATGTCTTGATTACCATCCGTTAGAATTGAAAATAGAACGACTAGCGCTCCAAATTAGAAAACTGCATTGTATGGTGTGATGCAAATAGCATGGTTACTAGCGTATGTGTTGAAACTGATAATGTAATAGTCGAGGACGCAGTATGGCTAAGGGAGAAATGTAGTTATAATTACATCAACGTATCTGGAGTGGCAGGTACGATAAAGCGTGTGACAATGGCATTGAAATGGGGTTTCAAAAATGTGATTCGAACCGATTCAGTTACTCTTCATCCCTGGGTTAAGTCTATAATAACTGATGAGCAACGGATTCGAAAAAAGGGCGAGCAGAATTGATTATACTACGATGTTTCTGGATGCTAAGGAAAATGATTGATGAATGCAAAGTTAAGTGTAAATTTTGTGACCTCTAGCGGAAATAAACCGACGGACTAACAAGGCTAAAAAAAAAATGACTTAAATCAGAAAGAGCAACAGCAGCAGGATACTTTGTCACACAATATAAATTGAATGAATTGCACGCCATGTAGACTTGGAAAGAACACTTTATCTATTGCAGAAGGTCTACTTGGATGTGGTCAGTGGTAGTGTGTAAAAGGTAGTAGGAAACTGTGATAAATATCGGACGACCGACCCACACCAACCATTCATGAACAAGAGGAAGTTCAAATAGTCGCCGGTTGGATACGGTTGTTTATTGACGTCACAATCGACAACAGTGTATTATACCTATTTATAGCAGATTATGATCCAGGGAGGTTAGAATTTTAGAGATAAATTCGAGCAGAAACAACGGACATAATCGCAAAAAATTGAAAAAATAATTTTGGGCATGAACCAGTAATAAGGGTACTTATAGGCAATGAGACGGCGTTCCAGTTGGAAGTATTTAGGAAAATGTTTTATAGGTGGAATACCATGCAGTATTATAGAACAGTTAATCAGCCGAGTGAAAGCACTATCGTACAACAGAACTATAGAACTAAAAAACCCATTGCAGAGAGAGGGATAATATCACCTGAAGAAGCAGTGTACTGTTCAATATTACCCGTAAATCTTGACAGATTGACTAACAGTACCAAATCAAACGATATTTCCGTACCAATGGCGACTCGCTGGTCAAAGTGTTTACGGAAAATCTGACGAGCAAAAGAGTATACGAATTAGAGATGATGAGGTGGGACCACTGCACAACAAAATTGACAAAGCATAACAATATCGCGGTGGACGTTATCAGAGGACATTTTATTGACATTAAGTTGATTAAGGGAGATTCAGAAAATGACTGTGATGAAAATGAGCAACAGAAAACCGAACCAGATACACAAAGAAGATCCTAACGAGAACGATGTCGAATAGTCGGATGAGTTTGTACCGTGAGTGATCCAATACATCAAGAGATTAAATGATTTAATATGTGGCAAACCTGTTCCTTCGACAACCTGTAAGAGCACGTGCAGAGAGGAGTGAAGAGATAAAAAGAAAAGAAAATGGCCCCCTTTTTTTTAAGATGGTCACCACTTATCAAGGTACGGAAGCCGCTCGGGGATAAGGGTTAATTGCGTGTACAGTACGTTAATGTTGAGATTTGATGTCTACTTAAGGGGGTGGTTCATCAGGAATTTGTTTACGTTAAACTTGACGACATCCAAGTTGTAGTCAGGTGGGAAACAGGAAGACGAAACAGAGTTCCACAGACGTGCACCTCTAAGAAAGAAGCTTTGTTCTGTGAATCTATGTTTTTGTTTTGGCATAGATAAAGAGTGGGAAAATTTGTGGCAGTGGTTTCAGATAGACGTGTGTTTTTCGTGAAAGATCGGCGAGGGGGGACCAGGGATTGGAGCTCAGAGGAGCACCTGTCATGCTTGTTTTTTTACGTCAACGAGACGGTTCTAGCTCGTTATTAAAGACGAGTCTGTTTTGCAGAACGGGGGTTCTTTAACTTGACTATTCAATTGGCGGGTTATCAGCCGTGCGACGTGTGTTTACAGCGAACTATGAACTTGCAATTTAAGTGGCAATTTCGTCAGTTTTTCGTCGTATATAGCAGTTAGGAGGTCCTTGACAGCAAGAATGGTGTTGGAAGTGTGAAATCATGGTTTACTATTTTTTTTATATTTTCAATATATAAAAGAAGATATGAAAATATTTTAAAAAAATATGACACGATGCTTTTATAACTTTTGCTTTATAATTATTTATTCTTAAATTTAAGATATTCTTAGATGAATATTTCATGCCAAACACAGGCACGTTCTTATTCAGTGATGTTTCTCATAAACATTTGTAATAAATAACATTAGTTTTTTTTTTTTTTCTTCGGTAAACAACAACAATGGAATCTCATTTCGTGCTTGTAATAAATGATATGGTAAGCAGGTGAAACTACTTACAAGGAAATAACTTGTTTCAAGTTTTTTTTTTATAATAGTATTTCCTTGTTAAAATATTTATCTCGAAATCTCATACATTGTTTCTAAAATACCTTACTCACACACATACATACGTACATCCATTATATATATATATATATATATATATATATATATATATATATATATATATATATATATATATATATATATATATATATACAGCATTGACTGGTTGTAAAATTCGCTTTAATATGATATTCTGATAATTTCGTATTTATTATTATATTATGTTGGACACAATATATAATAGTGATTTTACAAATTAAAACAAAAAATGAGTCTTACAGCCACTACCGAGAATCGAAGCCAGGACGTTAAGCTTACGATTTACTTTTTTTTTATTTTGCACAATCTGCACCGTTTTCACCCATCAGAGGGCAGGAATTAGCAAAATGCGGGATCGGATTTTGCATATAAAAGTATTTAATGAAACTACAAATAAGTCACAGATCTTACTTGGTTAAAAAAAAGGGTGAGGTAAGGGGAATAGGAGGTAAAATGAAAGTTTTTTTTTAAAATTAAATATGTTTTTAACTCTTTTTCAAGATGTTTTTTAACGTGTTTTATTAATCATTTGTTCATATTATAAGCTCTATTTCCTTTTCGGTTTTATTGAGCGTTTACATCTGGTTGAGATTACTTTACTTGTAAATATTAACTCTTTAATATTTATAATATATTTTAAGTTTATCATTTTGATTACCTTGGTAAACTTATTATTATTTTTATTTTTTGTATATATATATATATATATATATATATATATATATATATATATATGAATATATATATATATATATGTATATATATATTAGGCATATTCATTTTGCACATTTAGATTTTAACCGCTCGAGCTGTAAATATTTTAAATGATGCATGAGGCGCAACTGTGTCTCGCACGCACATCTGATATCGCTATCCGCTCTGCCAGACATGCAGATTCAGAAAAAAAACATTTTAAAAAGGTTACCGGTAAACCCTTATGTTAAGTACCCCTTGTTGCCTGTGCTCTAGATAAATGATTCAGTGGTGCATCACTCCCAGTGAACTAAACAGCTAAGGTCCGTCGACACACCGGTTCTCGCCAGATCATCGTAATTAAGCAAGGATAGATCTGGCCATTAAATGATAGGATACTATTTGCGAAGTCTAGGGGATTTATATTCCTCGCTGAATCATAAAATGTTTTTAGGTTGGCATCTGCACACAAACTTTCAGTTCTATAAAACGTTTAATATTTATATATTTTAAATGTTTAACATTTTCAAAAGATGCCTATCGTTAGAAAATTATTTTGTTAGTAAGTCGATGAATTGCCTTCATTGCAGAATAGTTTTATTTGTCTAAACAAACAATAATACCAATGTCCTTAAATTAATAATCAGTTATTTAACATGTAACACTGGTTCGGGGTTTTAAAAACAAAATACTATATTAAATTATATCTCCTAAGCAGTGTTAATAACACATTATTTTCTTCAAAACACATGAACAGAAATATTTTGATACAAGATCTAGTTTTTTTTTTTTACGTAAATAAGACTAACCAATTCATATCATTTAAACAAGTATTTCTTATCCGTATCATCCGTCCGTAAATCGAAAAGTAAATGTGCGTATTATTTGCAGGCTACTTTTATATATTGTTTGGCAAGAGTCATTCTACTACTTATCTCCCCCTTCTTTGTTATTAGTATGATTTTTATATATTACATATTTGTGTATTATACACTCTCTATAATAACTAGTTATTAAAATATATTAAAACATATATAAAAATATTTGCATAATTATAAATTTTATAAATATATACAGTATTTAAATGCATTCATTTTACGTATTGTTCTGATACATCCATTTAGTAGATATATTATGCATTACTAATGTAGTTCTGAATGTTTTCTGTTTATCTACTTTGGTTTGTTTGATATAATTTGAAAGTATCTGGATACCGAGTAAAATCTGCATATAACTTTTAAATATTTTATTGTTTTTCTACTGCCCGGCTATGGGCAGGAGGTAAACCGTCATCTTCAGACAATGATCACTTTGAACTGTAGGGATTCAACCTCCGTTTCCACTGTGCCACCGGCCCCGAAGAGATCGTAGTGAAACGGCAACTACTATGGAAGGCAGTAATTGCTGAGGATGCAGCTAGGAGATTCGGAGTTTCCATTCCGTCACGGTTACCACCTGACGAAGGCCAGAGGAAGAGTTGGCGAAACCTCGTGAAACAAAAACTAAAAAAGGATCAGGATAATAATAGGCCGCAATGAAAAAAAATAATGAATAATACTGATTTCATTAATGAATTCCAATCATATATATATATATATATATAAATATATATATATAGATAGATATATAGATATATATGTATATATATATATATATATATATATATATATATATATATACAAAATATATTGTATAAAATCTATCAAATATAAGGTCCCAAGAGTTATTCTGAAAACTTGGACATAATACTACGGTAAATCACACACACACACATACACACACATACACACACATACACACACACACATATATATGTATGCGTGTGTGTATACATAGTGCATATACTAGTTTTATATGGCATACTAATTGTTTTAAAACTTAAGGAGTTTCATTTTATTTAACATATTTATAACTAAATATTTTATCTTTTATTTTTGTATCTAAATCCCGAAATGCAGCCTTTGTTTACGCACACACACACACACACATATATATATGTATATATGTATATATTATATATATATATATATATATATATATATATATATATATTCCAGGATAAATAATAAAAAATCATATGCACCAGACCTTTCACTCATAAACAGACATCTCCTTTACCTACATACACTGATAATTTGTAACACATTAAGCAATCTAGGAATTTCAATCATACAAACCACATCCCAAACTATAAGACAAATATTAAAAACTACAAAACATCTCCAAAATAAACCAGTTTCCAAAGGATGTACATACAATATTCCTTGCCAAAATTGACACCATAAATACGTTGTTGAAACCCAGCGTACAAATGTCTCACTTAACATAAAAGAGATATGAAAAACAGCAATACTTTAAGTGCATTATTCTCTTATTCATTGCAGCATAATTATACCTTTGACTTTAAACAAGCAAAAACAGTTAATTTAGTTATCGCAAATTCAAGAGCAATTAAACAACGTGCAAGTTTCTATAATGTCGCGCTATTAATAAGTAAACGTTTATTAAAAAAACATAATTTAATTGCAGATACCGGTTAAACTTCTCAGACTATTGAAACACCACCTGTAATAATGAATACATACAATCTCACTCAATAAATAACATACTAAAACACTCATTTCATTTCTCTTACAAAGCTATATTTGAATTTCAACAGATAAATTATTTCCAGAAAGAATATTAACTGCGTGCATATATTTTAAAACATTAACGACTATATGACGTTATCAATATTACCCTCTATTTAATAGTGCAAGCCGCCCCCTTTTTTGAATTTCCAACGTCTTTTTCTGTTTTCTGAAATAGAATAGTGGCACACTTTGCACATAAAACATTTTCAAATATTTTGTACAGGTGTATTTTGTTTCTTAATCTCTCCATCCAGAGGAAGTCTCGAAACAAAGACGAAACGTTGTTGATCCCATAGCACGGATTGTTTCTTTCTATTTCCCTCTCTCTCTCTCTCTCTCTCTCTCTCTCTATATATATATATATATATATATATATATATATATATGAATATATATAAATAGTACATTGTAAAACATATAGATGAATAGAACTGAGCCGTATAGTATAAAGATATTACCCATCCAATAAGAAACCATAAAAATTGAATATCAAATTATTGATTTTGCTTTTTAAAGAAATATTTTAAGTAGAAAACTTCATGAAGTATATCATGTATCAATGACTGGAAATATAAGTAGTTGTGTGTGAATGCTTTTAAATAGAACATGTACCCTTTTAATAATAGTGTAATTATGATAAATACTAACTAACTAACTAACTATATATATATATATATATATATATATATATATATGTATATATAATTATGATTATTATTTTTTTTTTTTTTTAAAGAATTCCAGCAGAGTGCTCAATTAAAAGGAAAATCCAAATTTTAAGAGCGTACTTATATTTTGTGTACAGAAAGTTGTTAGTTGAGACAGGTCATTGGTACCGTCGGTTTCAAGCCCGATAATAAGGCCCGTTTAAGGTATCCTTATCAAGCTCTCTTCAGCCAATATTTAGACGAATATTGGCTGAAGAGAGCTTGATAAGGATACCTTAAACGGGCCTTATTATCGGGCTTGAAACCGACGGTACCAATGACCTGTCTCAACTAATAACTTTCTGTACACAATATATATATATATATATATATATATATATATATATATATATATATTCTTTTGAGATACACCGAAAATGATGATAGATAATGGTGTATGTCATTTTTTGACTTCATAGTATATAAAATAAAAACAATTTATCGAATAGTTTCTGCGAAACTATGAAATAGAAGTCATTGTTCCGAAACTACAATTATTTTACCTGTACCTTTTTTATATAAAGAAAATATTAAACAACATAAAGTATATAACAAAAATCCCAATAACAATATTTTTTCCAGTAATCAATCGTACATATCTTATTTTGTTGAAATCGATCATCTAAAAATAAACAAAAAAATAGCTGATGAAAAGCAGATTGGTATGCGTATAATGTAGCCGACGAATTTAGACGTAATGGTGAATCGACTATAATCAAGGGAGATTACTCTCTCAGCGTCAGAGAACTAGTTTTCTTCTCTTCAAACGGTAACGTAACCTTTAAGAAAGCTAATCAATTCGCTTTTGTTTCGTATGGTTTTGCTCTTCATTTTCCTCTGCTTAGATTGATGTGTTTTATTTTATCATATGTATAATTTACTTTATTTTTATATTGTGAATCAATGACAATCACAGAATAGGAAATAAATACATGTGCATATATATATATATATATATACATATATATATATAGGTACATGTAAGTGTATGTATGCAGATGACGTGATTCATATGATAGCTGATTAGATTTAGATGAAAGTAATCTAATCAGAATCCGCAGGAGAAGACCAAGAATATAGAAAAATCGTTTTGATTGACCGGAAGTTGTTGTAAAAAAATAAGATGTTAACATATACAAAAAACATGTGGTTATTGAGCTTAAAAATTGTGACAGGCGGTGCGTCGTTAAGCAATAGAGGGCCTGTGTAAATATTTTAAGGATTTAGTTTCCAAAATAGCATTGTTTCAAAGTAAAGTGTGACAGCAATACTGACAGATTATTGTTTGGTTTGGTGGAAGTATCTAAAAATGGCATTATTAAATTTAAATATAATTTGTAAGTTCATCTATAATGGGGCGATTTTCGTTTATGATATGAAAGCAATAAGAAGGTTTAGACAGTATTCATGATAACGTGCAAAACAGGTTGAAATAATTTGGCGAAAAAATTTGTTTATTTAATTAAAAACGTAGAAATTTTAGTTCTGTCTGTTCAGTCGCTGTCTTGGAATTAAATATTTCTCGCTGTTCATTATTGCAATAAATTGAATCCCTTGTATAAAAAAATAGCAGCAACTAAGGAAATGATACAATTCTCTAATAAACATATCATTATATCCGAACGTTTGTAAATGAAATGATTTTGTTCAAAAATGTTTATCAAATATTGGGTTGAGAAAAAAATTCTTGTGCAATTTTCAATTTTTATTTCAAATGATGTATTTTCTAATAAGTGTCCGTCACAATGTTGTTAGTTCTATACGAGCAATTCAGTCGGGCTTTTGACAGGCCCTATGTGCTATTCATAACTTTATGTGCATATGAATATATATATATATATATATATATATATATATATATATATTAAAATGTTTGACTAATGTAAGGTAATATATATCTACAATTTCAAATGTTTAGGCCAAAAATTTGCGGAGGAGTTTAGTCAAGTTCCAGATTCGCAATATAAAAATAAAACAAGTGCAATTCTCTATCTGTAGAAAAACCAAATACTTCGAAGGATGGAGTACTGCTGCCACATCTGGACAGGAGCTGCTAAAACAGCTTATCCTGCCTTGACAGAGTACAAAATAGACTCCGTGGCTTAGTGGGGATGCTCTCTTTTCTTCCCTGCAACCTCTCTCCCACAAAAGAGACATTGCGAGCTTGTATTTGTGTTATCGTAATGTCCATGGCAGTTGCCACCCTGAGCTCCAATATCTGGCCTCCTCTCGCCAATCTATAACGAAAAACACCTTCTAGCTGAAACCACTGTCTGTAAGTTTCCCCACTCTTTATCTGTGTCTTAATCAAAGCGTAGATTCCATGACCAAAGCTTCTTTCTTAGAAGTGTGCGCCTGTGGACATCTCTCCCGTTTGCCTGTTTCCCACCTGACTACAACTTGGATGTCTTCAAGTCCAACATAAACACATTCCTAATGAATCGCTCCCTTAAGTAAGCCACTTTATCAAATCTCCAATACTAACGATTAGTACGATAATATCTCATAGATTACTGTACACGCAATAACCCTTATCCTGAAGTGGATTCCGGGCCTTGATAAGTGGTGACCTCCATGTAAAAAAAAATGCCAACTCTTTCAACTTTGACTTTTTTACAACCAAAGTTTCGCTTAACAACTGATTAAAAAGCTTGTTGCGTTTCTAAATACTCATTAAGAAAAATTTTAAATGTTCTGACCAAAAACTGTCTGAACAGTTTGCTATAGACTTATAATCTTTTGAACTTTGACCCCTTAGCAGCCAAACTTACGAAAAAATAGATTAAAAGCTTGCCATATGTCAATACATTTTATATAAAATTGCAAATGGTTAAACCAAAAATTGGTTGAACAATTTGGTAGAGACAGCAGAGTTTTTTTTTCCTTTGACCCTGGTTTTTACCGCTAAAAAATTATGGTTTGGGGCTCAAATCAAATTCAAAAGTGTCCTCCAAGTTCAAGAAACTTACATCTAAAATTTCAAGTGTTTAGACCCACAATTTTGGAGGAGTTTGGTAGATTTGTAAAAGTTAAATTGATAAACTTTGACCAATAGACAGCCAACTTCCTGGCCGAAATCCGATTAAATAGATTTTCCAATATCTAAATGCCCTTTATGCCAAATCTCGAGTCTGTAGAATTAAAATTGACAGAGTATTTTGGTAAGGAATTTTACACACACAGACACACCACACAGACACACACAGACACACATACACACAGACACACACACATACATACACACACACACACAATTTCACTTAATGTCAGTCATGGCATTTTTTCACTCCTCAAAAATTTATAAGATCTGGATCTTTTTCATTTTTTTGTTTTAATTTTTCTTGCCTGATGAAATCAAATATGATTAGAACGGTCTTCACATCGTTACAAGATATGCCTGTATTTCCATACTGAATGATAAAATTATATAATATGCTCTATTTTATAGAGCACTATCAACAACCCTTGTTGAAATAATAACCGTTGTTCTCTCTATCTAATCGTGTGTGTTACAATATTTTCGAAATAATTGTTAGTAAGTAAAGCTCGATTGTGTACACATCTTTAAAACCATTATGGATTCAGTCTAGGTTCTTCCGTCTTACTGAGCTTCATCAATGAAATTCAAAATTCTGGCATTATTCGCCTACATCCTAATGATAAACAGCATATTGCAAGAATAATAGCAGCATAAACTATCAAGTTTTTTTTTGTTCGTACAAGGCTCAGATCCTATTTCATACACTTCTTTTGGGGGTACGTGTTTTCATAAACATATAACTGAAATGTACTCCGGATCATAAAGACAAGACTCCTTACGCAACCTTGTACTTTTATGAGTTACTAGCATGGGTGCACGGTGTTGCCCGGGTGTTTGGAGGTGTATGGTGAGAAAAAAAACCCCAAAAAATAAATAAAAAACGGTCAATATTTTTAACTTTTACCCCTATTATGACCCCTTAACATTTGTTGTTTTAGGCTTAATTCAAGTTATTAAGTGAGATCCATATCTAAAATTTCAAATGTTTAGACCCCAAATTGTCGGAGGAGTTTGGTAGAGTTCTCAAAGGTCAGATCGTTGAATTTTGACCCCTTAACATGCACATTTCCGGAAGAAAACCGATCAAATAGATTTTCCCAAACATCAGTACCTTGTACATCAAATTTCGAGTCTGTAGACTAAAAATTGACAGAGTTATTGCGTACGGAATGTACACACACAAAGACACACAGATACACAGACACGTTCACTTTTATAGATATACCTGCCAATATGGACAATTATTTTTAAATCTGGAAATATGATGATTATCATTATGACGGGCTCCTTGCCTGAACCAATGTGACTCTTCCTCTCCAGAGTGTCCTGTCTTCCATCAGCTGTCTTAGATTCTCCGGTTCACAGTTAGCATCGTGTACTTTTTGCTAGATGTACGTGGATCTAGGGCATCCTTTGCTTGCGCGTCCGTGTCGGGGAGTCCATAGCAATACATACTCATCGATTTATGCTTGCTCCTCAGACAATGACTAGCAACTCGTAGGCGTCTTTCTCTGATGTTATAAGATATGGCAGGTAGGTTGCCATAAAGTTGTTGCTTTGTGGGATGATTTTGCTAAGATATATATTAATACTGTTCGCAGCATACGGGTGTATGTGTCGTCTAGTTTTCTTTCCAATATGTTGGTGACTGTCCAGTTTATAGCGCCGTAAACAAGGACAGACTCTACTACTGCCCTGAAGAACTGCATTTTCAGGTTGTTTGTTAGTCCTGATGACCATACTGAACGCAGCCCATTCAATGCGGTCCATGCTTTTGAGATTCGAATTTCATATCTCTGTGTGTGGAAGGTATGTTGCTGCCCAGATACGTAAATTCAGCGACTTGATCCAACCAGAGTCCTGATCTCTCCTTTCACATTCAAAGTCATAAACTTTGTCTTATCCGCATTAATGTAGAGACCAATGTCATTTGCAGACTTTTCTAGTTCATGTAACAGTGTTTTTCGCGAACAAAGGCAATATCGTCTTCGTAATCTGCATCAGTTATGTGTGCTGACTGATGACGTCTGTTTCTGGATTTATTTAGGGTGAAGCCTAGCGTGTTGTGTATATCAACAGAGGTGCGAAGTACAAAGTCAAGACAGACAATGCAAAGAAAAGGGGCAAGTATCTCCTTGTAGAATCCCGGTGCGGATGTCGAAAAGTTCCATGTGGCGACCTGACCATTGCTCTTGTGCTCATATATCATCATGATTGCATTAATGACTTCATTTGGAATGTCATATGCTTTTAATATGATGGTCATTTTCCCTCTATGTACGGAGTCGAATGTTTTGGAGAGATATACAGATCAATCATGACTGTCTTAATGTTTTTGGCTTTGACTCCTTCAATTAGTCTCCTAACAGTAAGTATTCGACTAGTAGTAGAGCGATTATTTCTACATCTATTTTGGTTCTTCCTGAACACTGTTGTAGGATACGGTTGAGAAGCATGGCATTGTAGATTTTGCTGTAATTGGAGTGAGTGTTATTCCTCTGTAGTTGCTTGGTATGCTTATGTCCCCTTCTTTGGGGAAGGAAAGTATGCATCCTTCCCTTCATATATGAATCATTTTTTTATTTATATACAGAATTGCATGAATTAAGAAGGATGTCATTTAAGTCATCTGTCTTCCATACTACAGGAGGTATGTTATCTAAACATGCAGCTTTACGATTCTTGGTGTTCTTTAGTACAATTAGACGTTCCTCCATTGTAATATCACTCTTCTTAATATCGAGTTACTGTACAACAACCGCAGAATTGGTTGATCTGTCACTTCTGGTGTGTTTCCGAGTAGCTTTTCAAAATGTGCTTTCCATTTCGAACATTCATTTTCCGGAGTGTTTGCCTTTAACTTAGCTTTGGCAGGTAGATTGCGGCCAGATAAACCATTTACTACTTACCAGGCCAGATATGATTGTTTGTTATCTGCTGCATTCTGGATTAGATCTATTTGTTCTTGAACATACTTCTGTTGTTCTGATAGGTACATCATACTAAGCTCTTGAAGCGCCTGCTTCCTTAATTTTGTATTAACGACGAACGGGGATATAGTCTACGGTAATCATGTAGGACCACTCATAACAGAAGACTGATGTAGAACCTAAACTGGCTAATGGGGCTTGGTAACGTCATGGGGAGCAGCATGACAGTTATGCGCCTTGCCGGAAGAATTAAAGAATCAGTCAATGGCAGGGCACAAAAGATGCTGAGTGGAATAAGCATTAAGAGATCAACGGTCAGGCTCAACTAGTCTAAATGAGAAACTACTGCGATTCGCCTGTAGACGTAGCTCACACAGGTGATATTATCCGAGCGATCGAAAGATTCAATATGACTCTAAATCAAACCAGAATTCCATACCGCATCGACTGCCACACGGGTAACCAAGGGTTGCTACTTGGTGTGCCGCCACTGGCCACAGCTATCGACAAGTTCTCTACAGCATCAAAACCTAGGCTAGAAAAATGTAGACACACCATCAAAATATCCATCTTTAATGTACGGACACTTCAAACTACATCTCAAATATCAGAATTTGCTACTTCATCCAAAGAACACGATATCGATATTGTGTGTATTCGTGAGTGCTGTCTCCTCCACAACGACATGGACATAAAGTACCATGAAATTGGTAACAGCTGGACACTAGTATCAGCGTCAGCATGGAAAACTCGACAAATAGTACTATTGGGGTAGTAGGACTTGTGTTTTGCCCTCGAGCATTGAAATCATTGAACAGTGTTGAGAAGATAACACAAAGGATAATTCTTGCTACCTTCAGTGGTAATCCTGCTACTGCTGTGATTTGTTGCTACAGCCCTCCCAACGTCAGTGACAAGCAAGATATCCTGAATTTCTACAATGAACTCTTAGCAATATTGCGCTCAATCCTCAACCATAATTTATTCGCTATCGAACATGACATGAATGTGCACCTAGGACGGGAAGACACCAAGCATAAGTTCTCTCTCCATGATGGACCAAACCGAAATGGAGAGTATCTATTAACTTTTCCCTCTTGAAAACAACCTACAATGCATGAATACCCGTTTTCAGAAAAGACCCGGTAAGCTCTGTTATTGTGGACTATTATTCTCATCTTTATTAGTTGTTGTTTCACGACGTTTCGGCCAACTATTCCTCTGGCCTTCGTCAGGTGTTAACCGCTACTGATAGGTTCTTTGAATATCCTAACTGCACTCTCAGCAATCACTGTCATCCGTAGTTGTTGTCGTCTCACCACGTTTTTGACCAAGTAATTCTCTTGCGGTCTTTGGGTAAGATTGAAACCGCTATCTTCAGGCAATCATCATCTGGATCAACTGGGCCACGGGCCCCGAAGGGCAATCAATGTTGGATGGGCAGAGGAATAGTTAGCCGAAACGTCTTGAAGCAACAACTAATAAAGATGAGAATAATAGTCCGCATTAAATAAATTAATATAAATAATACCCATCTCAATTATGAATTCCAATTAAACTAATATATATACCATTCGCGACGGATCCGACCATGGAAGGTCAGATAATAAATTAAGGTGGATTTCTAAGATTAAAAAATTCAACCTTGATCGGGGCCCGTGGCGCAGTTAATAGAGACGTTGAATCTCTACGGTTCCAGATGAGCATTGTCTGAAGATAGCGGTTTCAATCCTACCCAAACCCGGCCAGAGACTTACTTGGCCAAAAACGTGGTTAGCCGATAACAACTACGGATAACAGTGATTGCCGATAATGCAGATAGGAGATTCGAAGTTCCTATCCGTCGCGGTTACCACCTGACTAAGGCCAGGGAATAGTTGGCCGAAACATCATGAAAAAACAACTTATAAAGATGAGAATAATAGTCCGCAATAAATAAATTAATATAAATAATACTCATCTCAAAAATGAATTCCAATTAAAATAATATAAATAATTTTTAATATCAACTATTTTAGCAAGACTACGCGCTGTTGCCCGGTCTTAGATCCAACCTTACTAGTCACTCGAATCAGTAAGCTAGAGAAGCGACTTAAGTTTCAGAATATTGACTCTAAGTGAGTGTTGTCTCCAGACAATTTACTATCTTAAAACTAAATTTAAAATATTGTTCACGAAATAATTCGAATTATGGAACGGTTTCACCTGGCACATTAAATCTAAAAAAATATTTTAAAGCCAGGAAGTAATTGCTTTCAATGCAATATTATGTAAGTATTGGGTTAAAAAACGTGGACCTGATTCAAGAGAAGCACGTCCAACCATATCTATGCGCCGATTTAAGAAATAAAACCAGCAACTTCGCAACATGTGAGTTTAAATACTACGTTTATTTCACTGTCTCCTAATCGTTTACTGGCGAAAATATGGGCACCCCAGTTGTTGGGTAGAAAATATGCGAACCGTTGGTCAACATTTAAAATATTTCATATAACACACTCTAAAGTAGTAAGTATTAAGATATTTATTTATTTGAAATAAATTTGGTAAATAGTTGTTTTTTTTTTTCATAGTAAAATTGTGTTGCGACATTTTATTAAGTATTTAGCAACATCAGTTTTCGACCCTATGTACAACGTGCCTTTTTTTTTGCAATTTCTGTATTTTCGATCATTATATATTCTCACGTGAGTTTAATCTTTGTGCTACCTGTTTACTTTTAAAAGAGCATTCCTGTGCAATTGTATCTCAATTTTAATTAATTTAAAATTAATTCTTAAATGTAAATTCAACTGATATCCATTGTGAATTCACATAATTCAGTAGGCTTTGATTGAAATAATGAAAATTTATTCAAAATCTTTGTTTTTGGTAATTTGAATACTTAAACTAATTTTAATAAGTTTAAATCTAATTCCACTGTACGTTTATTCGAAATAAACATGGCGGAGTCACACTTACTCTGCGGTTAAATATGTAAGGTTATATATGACATAAGCCTTGAAAAATAGGTAGCAATATATCTTCTGCTTTTCTGTCGTAAATTTTGATTTTATAGCAGCAACTAGCTTAACAAACCAGAAATTAGCTTATACATGCACATTAAGATTATAGTCCCCTTGAAAACCAAATATTAATTTTCATATCGTTGTAGAAATTGTAATAGCAGTAATATAAATACTAGTATAAATGGGTAATAGTGATTCTAATAGTAGAAAGTGTATTACAGTAGAACCCCAGAATAGGGCATGAAAAATTAATAACACAGTACAGTACATAATAGACAAGAAAATAATAAAATAACATTATAAATAACACCGTATGCCAGGATCTGAAAAAATGTATTTCACATCGTAACCTGATACAAACGTATCCTAGGGCCAGCGTATCCCGGGGATTTACTGTAGTAGTATCAGTAGTAGTGCGTAGAGAAGTAAGAGGGTTTTGTATGAATGAGAAAATAAATTAGTAAAAAGGTGCGTAAACTTCTAAACATGTATACATATCTACTATTTCATGAACAACGCAGTTTAAGAAATAAATTATAAGATGCTCAACATCATGAAATTCATATATTCTTTTGCCATTTCTTTCTTTTTTCTTTATTACATTTTCACCCCAAACAAGGCACATTGCCACTTTGGTGTAGGGGGCTACTATCAGGGGAACCATCTACTGGGGTACTATGTAGGGATTTGGGCAGCAAGATGTTGGTTCACGTTGCACTTGAACTTATGCATGTCAGTACAGTTGGGGAAGCAGTGACCTGGAATGGAATTCCAAAGTCTAGCTGTTCTGGGGAAGAAACTACTGGAGTAGAAAGATCTTTTACATCTAGGGATCTCTACAGTGTGGGGTGGGATTTTGCAGCTTGTCGGGTCTGTCGAGGGTGTTCACGTCGTGGGGGCACAAGTGATTGCAGTTCTTCAGAGCATTCACCATTATAATACTTGTAGAACAGGCAGAGGGATGCAACGTTTCGACGATGGGACAGAGGCTGAAGTTTAGATGCCAGTTCAGGGCCTATCAGATTTGCGACTCTCTTTTGAACCCTGTCAAGGAGCGAAAGACTAGTAGCCGATGCAGCGGCCCAAATATGACAGCAATACTCCATACATGGGCGAATAGTGGCCTTGTAGAGGTACAGGATACTTTCGGGTGTTAGAAGTTTTCTAGAACGGTAGAGAGAGCCCACCTTCCTTGCAGCGGCCCTGGCAATGACCTCGATGTAATTGTTCCAACTCATGTTTCCTGTGAACGTTAGGCCAAGGAGCTTGAGAGACGTACTCTCAGATAAAGAGTCGTTGGCCATTGCTATAGGTGGTAGAGAAGGTTTCTTGTAATTATTGAATGA
Organism: Euprymna scolopes; assembly: GCF_053919585.1. Classification (NCBI taxonomy): domain Eukaryota; kingdom Metazoa; phylum Mollusca; class Cephalopoda; order Sepiida; family Sepiolidae; genus Euprymna; species Euprymna scolopes. The sequence goes on from NC_136515.1 coordinate 86,020,944, forward strand.
AACCAGTTTTGTCTTGGTGGCATTGAACGTTACCATCCATTTTTGTCCCCATTCCACTACTGATTGGAGGTCATCCTCTAGTGTTTCTGCCATTACTTTAGATATATGTTCATTTGTTTTCCTGTCGTGCCTGCTATAGAGTGTGGTGTCATCATCATATATACCCATCTCAGAGGCAATTTTGTCGGGGAGGTCATTTATGAATATCAGGAACAGCAGAGGTCCAAGGATAGATTCCTGGGGCACTCCCGCATTTATATCATATTGTTTAGATGTACGACCGTCGAGGACAACCTGGGTTTTTTCTCTTATCTAAGAAGGATGTAATTATGTTAAGTATTTCAGTTATACCGTAAGATCTAATCTTCCTGAGGAGACCATTATGCCATACCCTGTCAAAAGCCTTAGATATATCTAGAGCTACCGCTCTGCCCTCTCCCGCTTTGTCCAGTGAATGGTATATGCGTTCAGAGATTACAGTGAGGATGTCTGCCGTGGAACGGGCTTGTCTAAATCCATATTGATGGTCGGTCAGAAGTTTAGCATCTGTAAGGTGCTGAACTAGAGCATGGTTAAGTAAGGTTTCAAATATTTTGGCAAAAAGTGGGAGGAGGCTAATAGGGCGATAATTTAATGGGTCAGTTCTTTCGCCAGAATTCTTGAATACTGGTACTACAGAAGCAGTTTTCCAACAGCTCGGAAAGCAAGATTCATTAAGGCATTTGTTGTAGAGTTTGGAGAGAACTGGAGCTACTTCGGCTGAGCACTTTTTTAATAGCACAGCTGGGATGAGGTCGGGTTCACATGCTTTGGAAGTGTCAAGGTTTTTTATAATAGCATGCACCTGAGCAGGGGTGATTTTCAGATCGTCTAGCGTGGCGTCTGTCCGCATAGGAAATTGAGGCAGGGGGTGATTTAGAGGGTCCAGTGTGGAGTTTGAGGCAAATCGACTGGCAAGCATGTTAGCCTTCTCGGTTGCTGAGCAAAGAACCTCGTGATTGTTAGTTAGTGGGGGAATTGTTGATTGCCCATTATTTACTACACTGTTGTAGATTTTCCAGAAGTCACGAGTTCCTAGTTCTTGTGCTTCGATGCGTTTTTTAGTGGTTTCCGTAAATTCCCTCTTAGCTGTCGCTATTTCTTTCTTAACGTTACTTCTAGCTTCTATGTACTTCTGTCTGTTTGGACTGGACTTATGTCGGTTAAACCTGCGGAATGCATGCTGCCTTTGTGCAATGGCAGTTGCGCAAGTCGAAGTAAACCATTGGGGAGAGTGGGGCTTGCTAGAGAATTTCCGCATGGGAACATGCGCTTCGATTGCAGTTTTGAACCATTCAGTGGTCTCGGTTGCACACTGTTCAGCAGGAAGAGAAAAAATATTTCCCCATGGGGCGTCTCTGATAAGATCTCTGATAGCTTCCCAGTCAGCCTTTTTATAATATCTCGTTGTTTTGAGCACTGGCTCTTCAGTTTGGGGTCTAGAGTTTAGGGCGATTTCAACCATTATCACCGCATGATCAGCGTTCCCAAGTGGGCTGTCGGCTCTCGTTACTCAATCATCAGGAACTGTGGTCAAAAACAGATCTAATAGTGATGCGTGTTGTTCTTCCTGATCAGGGAAGCGGGTTGGAAAAGTAACAATTTGCGATAGGGAGTGAGATACAGAGAAGCTATGAGTTGCGCTGCCTGCTGCATCTGGATTTATTTCTTATGCATACATACATGTATATATGTTTATACAGACATGTATGTGCGTTTCTAAACACACAAACACAACCACATACACACACGCACACACACGCACACGCACACACACACACACACATATATATATATATATATATATATATATATATATATATACATAAATAACGTCAGAGATGTTAATCCTGTCATCCTGCACTGATGATTCCCGAACGGATGAAACACTTGTGTATGTAGGTAATAAACATATTTATGTAATAATTATGCCAGTCCATTTATGAAACTCGCTTCTTATTGTTAAGCACTTTTAATTTGAAATAGAAAGTCGGTCACCTAAGCTCGCATGCGTAGATGATGATGTTATAATCATTAGATCACTATGGCCGGATGATGTACGGGGAATATTTAAATTTCAACATTTCTCGCTGGGCCGTGAGGTGTGTTCCTTGCTAATAGAATAAAAGATGTCTTTATAGGCGGGGTCAAATCTCCCGACCGGTAGTAATCGTGTAACCCGTTACAGACGATTTCCCGAAAGATGAAACACTAATATCGGTAAGTGTTTTAACCATTAGTACTGTAATAATTATATGTATATCATTTTAACCAAAGGTTTCTAAAATTCCGGTAATGTTCGTATACTAATGAAAGCAAATCAATATCAATTGATCCAGTAAATTAAGCTCAACGCTAAACAGTATTAAGAATCAAGGTATAAGGTTAAGGTTAAAAAACGATTGTAACACTAAAAAATAAATTTTATGATAAAACTGTTACATTATATACTCGCTTTGTCATTGCTGTTCAATCTTAAATCATAAAATAATTTCCCAGTATGAGTTAATAAGACAGTGTGTGTTGACCAGAAAAAAAAAACACGTATACAAACAACTGACAGCCTCGAATAATAGAGTCAGAATTAAATGAAAGAAAACGGTTTAGATATATATATATATATGTATATATATATATATATATATATATATATATATATATATATATATATATATATATAAATCGATAAGGTATCTAAAGGTTCCGTACTTGGATCAACATTTAGAAACTTTTATATGTATAAAATGGAGGATAAAACATCTAATGATATTAAAAAAAACGCCTATTTACATGAGGTACTTCGACGATATTTTTTATTCTTGCTGACAATAATAATTATATATAGAAAAAAATTGTTTTCAAACAAACGCAGTCCTTTCTTTAACTTTTCAATTGAATATTACCAATGGTATCCCATTTTTTACCGTTATTATAGACGCCAGCAAAAATGAATCCATCACTGTTTCGTATAAAACGAATACTGCCACCAATCCCTGTATCTTAAAATTCAATAGTGAATGTCAATACCGATAGAAAAACGGAATTAACAAGATTTTTACAAATCAAGCCAAATTGATCTCTTCATATGAAAAATATTCTACAGCAAATCAAAAAATATCAAACAGGTCTTATTAATAACCATAATCCAAGTTACTTAATCGATAAACAAATTAAAGTAACATTTAAAAACCTTGACCAAACTATCAGAGAGGCGGTAGCACTCTCTATATAGGAATGGCCCGTACACGCCTATATACGCCTACAAAACAAAACTATCCAAATCTCAACTAAAATCAACTTATAAGTTTCAAAAATCACATATTCTTACAGAGAAGCGTCTTACGAATCCAGCGAGTGTCAGAACGTCGGTTAAAATGTCAAAAGAGAGCAAAAAAAGGGTAGAAAAATGGGCAATTGTTGTTCTTTCTTCTTTCTTCTTCTTTCTTCTTTCTTTTGAGACGATGTATCTCGGTGTACGAACGGTCTCTGACAACAGTTCAAGCATCAATCGACTGCTCTTTACACGGAGAAGTGCAGTGACCCATCGCTTTTTAGCTAACTCCATAATTAAATAAGATTACGTGTAATAACAAGTTTTAAACACTATATACCCAATGTAGACAGACCACTTCGAACACGGAACTTCTCTCAAAAGGGACAGCTCCAAATAATACACCGGATGCTAACAGACGTTCCAGTTTGCCGCTTGGACGCTGAATATTTGAGGTGAACGTTAAGGTTTTTTCTTTAAACAGTAACCCACCAGCGTTAATGAAACCACGAAATCTTTATCTCAGTTGATCAAAATTGTTATAAGAGTAACCTATCAGTAAGTACGACGTCAAAAAACAATGTTATAAAAACAAATAATTCTTCAGATTTTGGACTGTATAATATGTACAAAATGTCAATGCTGTGACCAGGATTTGAACCTAGGTTAGCACGGTCACAACGTGGGGTCCTAACCTCTAGACGATAACGGCTAACACTGACGTCTGTCGCCCTTGGCAGAAAGACACATGACTACTGTCAAACTATTGAAAAATAAGGAGGAAACTTGAAATTCTCACGCATGCGCAAAAATACACTATAGAAACCATTGTTAAATGCAGCTGAATCTCTTCGCTCGCTAAGAAAAGCAGATGAGCCCAGTTCTTCTAAGAACTCCACCAAACGCCAAAGGAAATAAGTTAAATTAACCGCAAAAGAAACTGCAAGAAAGTAATCTTCTAAGAACTCACTGGAAGCTGACCAAAAAGAATCAAAATCCAAGCCCTAGCCACAAAAATAACTAGATATTGTGGCTACTATACACAATCTACTAATAAAAACAAGTAAGTTTTATAAAATAAACTACAATAAACCAAGTAACCTCACACTGTCACTGATTAGGACTTCATATAAAGATAACAACTACACTATTGGTGTATATACCGTTCCACACTTTAACTATTGGTGACGGGGCAGTATCTCAATTCTACGAGAGTTGTCTTGCTATAAGATAAGTGATATTATAGTAAGATACACATAAGTGTTATATGTTTACATTTAATAAAAAATGCCAAAGTCAGCACGTAGTAAAGAAGCTCAGAGAAATATAGACTATGAAAAAAACAAAGTCAATGTATTATCTGAGCAAAAAGAATACTATCAGAAAAATGCTGAAATAATAAAAATTAAGTATCATGCAAATCCTGAGGCAAAGAAGGCTGCCTCACGTGCTGACTCAAAAGCACGGTATAACAGGGATTCCGAGGGGAAAAAACTGCCTCACGTGATCTTTATAACAAAGAACCAGAAAAAAAGGATGCCTCACGTGCTGACTCAAAAGCACGGTATAACAGGGATTCTGAGGAGAAAAAAGCTGCCTCACGTGCTCTTTATAACAAAGAACCAGAAAAAAAGAAGGCTGCCTCACGTGCTCTTTATAACAAAGAACCAGAAAAAAGAAGGCTGCCTCACATGCTCTTTATAACAAAGAACCAGAAAAAAGAAGGCTGCCTCACGTGCTGACTCAAAAGCACGGTATAACAGGGATTCCGAGGGAAAAAAGCTGCCACACGTGCTCTTTATAACAAAGAACCAGAAAAGAAGAAGGCTGCCTCACGTGCTGACTCAAAAGCACGGTATAACAGGTATCCCAAGGGGAAAAAGCTGCCTCATGCACAAACTATTATAAAAAGACCTAAAACCCAGCAGGAAGCGACCTGCTACTAATGGAGGCGGCAATGAGCCGCCTCCTAAAAAAGACAATATTACCATGAATGTAAGCTTAAAAATAAGACTGTAAGTAAAAATACTAATTAACAAGAATAAAAAAGCATTGGAAATGCAAAAGGATATAGGGATGGTATGCCAAAAAGTATACAAACAAGATAGCAATGAATGGCTAGGCACATGGAAATAGAATTGCATCCAAATTATAGCCCTATAGCTTTTTACAACCGTAATGATGGCACGGAATGAAGATTGGAGAAAAGCTATAGGGCTATACTTTGGATGCAATTCTATTTCCATGTGCCTAGCCATTCATAGCTATCTTGTTTGTATACTTTTTGGCATACCATCCCTATATCCTTTTGCATTTCCAATGCTTTTTTATTCTTGTTAATATTCAAGTTAAGGATCCATCAATATATTCTATACCACCACGATAGACCACAACTTAAAATCGAATGAAAAAGTACTAGGGAGTATATTACATCAATATATATATCACTAGTCAATAATAAGAAGATCAGATTTGTCATTTATTACAAGTAATAAACAACTGCTAACCTTATAAGTAAAACAACACTTCCCAGACAAGATCAGTAAACGACTACAAAATTTGGAACACAAATTCGACCGTGACATAACAATGACCATTCGAAAAATGGAAAAATTACAGAAAATGATAATTAAGCTAAAAACTCCGTGCTATTTAACGACATCAGTGTGAATATATATGTATATACATATACATATGCATATATATATATATATATATACATATACATATACATATATATATATATATAAATCGACTTATATGTAATATACTGAGTTCGTGTAATTCAGTAAATATTCATATACCAATAGGTTGTAAGCAAAAAATGGTTGACTGAAAGATTAAGCTACAAAATTATCAAATTTCATAATTGAGCATTAATATGAAGGTAAATCTTTCTCGCATGCTATTGCCGTTAAGGATCCCCCCACTTTTTTTTTCTTTCTATTAAAAAAAATACTACATTGCCTAAAGTGTGTTTATTCATAAAGTCTGAAGAAATGCTGGTTTTTGAAAATGCCCAAACGATATAATGCTTGAAGTTGTAGAACTACACATTGACACAATTGTAACGTAAAATGAAATACACTTTTGTTGCCATCAACAGCTTGCCTTGAAGTCTTAATTTTGCGCAGACACTATATATATATATATATATATATATATATATATATATATATATATATATATATATATATATATATATATATATCAGCTGTTACGCAACTTTAATAGAATAGCCTTCATTGGACGCAATCTTTAAAGATACAAAATTTCTAAATTTATTCATCTGAATTTGAACAATAAATTAACATGAATACAGATTTTCTAAGCGATTAAATAATGCTGAACAGAGTTGTTTAAATCTGAGCATATTTTACAAACGGATGTCCATTTCATAACTTACGACTGCGATATTGATTCTGACTAAATTAAAATTCATTAAACATCACATTTTTCTATTTTTGCATGTTGTAATAAAAATTTATATTATTTCATAACATGTTGGTTGGTTGGTTGGTTGTGTTTTACGGCATATCAACGCTTTTTAGGCCATTTTATGCCGAATCCAGTGAGTTGGAAAAAGAAAATGTTTTAATAGAATATATTTGTTTTTTTTCCCAGTCAGTTTCTATTTAAGCCATAGTTGAGACCCGACCAGGTCCTACAATCCCGGGTCAGAGTGGACCGGGGAGCAATGGCAATTAAAGGGTGGCTCCACAGTCTCCAATGCCCGCAAGCTATATTATATATTTTATATATGCTGATGACACCACACCCTATAGCAGGCACGACAGAAAAACAAATGAACATATATCTAAAGTAATGGCAGAAACACTAGAGGATGACCTCCAATCAGTAGTGGAATGGGGACAAAAATGGATGGTCACGTTTAATGCCGCCAAGACAAAACTGGTTTCATTCAATAATTACAAGAAACCTTCTCTACCACCTATAGCAATGGCCAACGACTCTTTATCTGAGAGTATGTCTCTCAACCTCCTTGGCCTAACGTTCACAGGAAACATGAGCTGGAACCATTACATCGAGAGCATTGCCAGGGCCGCTGCGAGGAAGGTGGGCTCTCTCTACCGTGCTAGAAAACTTCTAACACCCGAAAGTATCCTGTACCTCTACAAGGCCACTATTCGCCCATGTATGGAGTATTGCTGTCATATTTGGGCTGGTGCATCGACTACTAGTCTCTCGCTCCTTGACAGGGTTCAAAAGAGAGTCGCAAATCTGATAGGCCCTGAACTGGCATCTAAGCATCAGCCTCTGTCCCATCGTCGAAACGTTGCATCCCTCTGCCTGTTCTACAAGTATTATAATGGTGAATGATCTGATGAACTGCAATCACTTGTGCCCCACGACGTAAACACCCTCGAGAGACCCGACAAGCTGCAAAACCCCACCCCCACACTGTAGAGATCCCTAGATGTAAAAGATCTTTCTACTCCAGTAGTTTCTTCCCCAGAACTGCTAGACTTGGAATTCCATTCCAGGTCACTGCTTCCCCAACTGTACTGACTTGCATAAGTTCAAGTGCAACGTGAACCGACATCTTGCTGCCCAAATCCCTACATAGTACCCCAGTAGATGGTTCCCCTGATAGTAGCCCCCTACACCAAAGTGGCAATGTGCCTTGTTTGGGGTGAAAATGTAATAAAGAAAAAAAAAAAAGCTAGGACCTAACCATCGAATATAGTTTAAAGTCATATCCATGACCCTTCAAAACATTTTAGCTATATTATAAAATGACAACGTATTTCATTTTATTAAGATAAAAACGCATACTTTCTAAAGGAATATTTGTCTATACATTTGGGGCCACGTCCCTATTCTTGCTTGAAAGTGATTTAACATTCTCCCGTCGCATTGCATATAGATACGCTAATAAAACTCTTTTACACGATGTCATTAGGAATATTGTTTGTTACAGGCTAAAATATCTTTTTTTTGCAATTTTTTATATTAAATAAAAAGTAGTTTTTACTAACTAAAATAAACAATTATTTGTTCGAAAGTAGTGCTCTACATATTTGCAAATATTCAACAAAAATTGTTACTTTCATCTCTCCATATATCTTAAAAAATAAAAGTATACTAAAATTCTAGGATCCAATTTTTAATTTTTTTCATGAAGTGCAACTTTTCCAGCATGTCAAAGCACCGGTACATTCGTTACTGATCCGTTTCGTCATGCGGAAAAAGCGGTTATCATTATTATTTCAATACCGGCTATTTTACATGTATATGCTCTTTAGTAAAAAAAAATGTTTGCGTACATAGAAAAATACATGACAATAAAGTGTTGCAAGCATAAAAACATAAGAGACTGAACATCGCATGTTTGCTCCGGCGGCCATCTTAGCCCAACATCAAAATATGGATAATTTAATGGAATTGAATTATAAATACGTAGTTGATTTGGGATATGTATCGGTTAATTCTTACTTGTAGATATTGGAGAGTTATTTGATTGTAATTCAGTTAGTTTGCACAAGTATCTTACATCTTTATGGATGCATTTATAATCCAGTGGGCATTCCTGTTAATTATATTCCTTTTCAATCTTACACGATTATGTAGGGTATGATTATCGAGTACAATCGTTTAATTTTGTATATATTGTTTGGAGCTTGTTATATCATGTTTGTATCGGATGTTATTTCTATATTTGTTTTTGTGCCATATCTTACGTTATTATAGAATTTAAACCGTAGTAGAGGGGGGAGTCTGGTTAAATTTTATTTTCCAGGTATGACCTTTACTTTGTAGGGCATTGTTGAAGGATGTATTGTTTTGATGGAAGTGGGCCTTATAAGCAAAGGACCTAGATATTCTATTTGAGACCGAATGTACTATTGAATTCATAATTGAGTTCGACGTGGTTGGCAGATTGAAAAAACATAAAATAGGGTTAGGTTTTGTTCACATGGAAAGCTGTGGGATTCTGAGTAATTATGGGAAGGCTTAACATATTGACAAAGATTTTATTTTTAATGGTTATATTCTGTTCTCTAAGTTATGGGGGGGCAAACAGAAAGCCATGTGTCAGTCCTCTTTTTCTCTCTCTCTTTCTCTCTCTCTCTCTCTCTCTCTCTCTCTTCACGTCCAGGCATAGTTCTTTCATTATATATAAGCATACTTAAATTGTTACCGAGTCGAAGTCCTATAAACCCATAACAAAATCGAAATTGGCAGTTGTTCTTTTCTAGTTAAAAGTCTTATAATAATAATTTACCAAGGAAGGCTTAGCTGACAGAATTTATTTAATTTTTAGACTAGTGATGTAAGAGTCCCTTTTTGCGAAGATAACGACTTGTTTAAGACAACCGAATATAATTTATAAATCTCATTGCCGCTTTATCTTTACGGTTTCGAAACATACTTATTTCCTATATATGAAAAACGATTCTGTCTATGACCTGTTTATTTACTGAATCCAAGTCGAAGCTTGAAGTGCAAATAAGTATAACGACCGGGTTATCAGAAAATTTGGCTTGTAATATTTGAGTGTAAATCCTGAGCTACCTAAGACAATAATTTTTGCACATACTTGAATACTGATTTATTTCAGTAATTTTTTAGTATCAATATTTGTACTATAACATGTATTGGGTGATAATTTCTTTCGAATTTGTTAACATATTTTGTAATATTTTTCAGTAAATTAGGAAATCGTACATATAATTATTCTTTGTTTTATCGACAGGGATGAATATATGCGATTTTATCTTAATTTGGTCTGCAAATTTATTGATATGCCAGAAGATGGCGTAGTTTATTCTTCCCTTTGTATTTGATCATTTAAAGCATTTTTAAGGTCATCGAGGGGAAGCTTTTGCTTGAAGTATAAGGTAGACTTTTGCCCGTAGAATCTCGCAGCCCTTCTCTTAATGTTTATTTGTTTTGCAATGGAGTTAATGAGAACCTTATTTGCAAAGATTTTCGGTTGCAAGAGTTCGCAATAGAAGTTAATTTTAAATAATTCTGGTTGGGGTTTAATTTGTTGTGGTAAACATTCAGTCTAACATAAAAAAATGTTTCACATTGGAATAATTGATCGATTTAATCTTGCTTAAAAAAAATTGGCTTCATTTTTACAGAGAAAAAGTGAGGGTGAAGGAGAGAGAGGGGGACTATTTTTTGTCGAACACAAGTGGAAAGGACAGGAAATCTCACGCTCTAGTAATGCTTGGAGATTTAAAGAAAGTAACGTGCGAAGTTTTCTAAATGAATTCTTTGGAAAACTCACAGACGAAAAAGAACATGCCAATATAAAAATTAATATATACAGAAGAACACAATTCAATATTTAGCATATAGATAAACCCTAAAAGAATGGCTCCTATTCTCACAAGAAAAAGGTTATGAGAAAAATTAGGATTGGGCTTAGTTTAATATTCCTTGCCAGCACATAAGTTTTAAAATTCACAATGTGGAGAAAGTAATTTATTTCGAAAATAATACGAAGATAAATAAAACAAAACGATATGCCACGTAGGGGGAATTATATTATGCTAGTACGTGTACTAGTACTGTGCGCAAAAGCGGTAAAGTATAAATAAGGAAAAGCGTGATGGAAAGAAAGCTTAATAGTAGATCCTAGGAATTATAATTAATTAATATTAATCCGATAGATTCAGAGGAAAACGCAAATATATATATATATATATATATATATATATATATATATATGTAAACAAAGATATATATATATATATATCTCACTCCATACTTTTTATCACTCTTTCTATATATATATATATATATATATATATATATATATATATATATATATATATATATATATATATATAACTACTTAAGTTACTCACATAAAATTAATATACGAAAGTATAGATTTATGCGTAAACTAAGTATTTACTTCAAAAGTGCTAAATACGTAGGCAGAGCTAGTTAGAAAGTTATATACATTTTATAACTTACTATGTATATATATATATATATATATATATATATATATATTTGTGTGTGTGCATGTACGTATATTAAATTATTTGAAAACCACGTAAGAATCATTTATTCAGAGCGAATCGATGTATTCTAAAACCCTGAAAGTGTAAATAAATAAATGAATATACTAATCTTTATTTTCTACTAAAAATAATTAAAATTTTACTATTCTGATATTTTATGGTCATATTATATGTCGAAGTAGATTTTACCTGTTATCATAATCAGCACAGTACCTGTAATGTTGTAACTTTTTTGGATGTTATCATAGTGTAGTATCTATGTTAAACATAGACAAGCAGGGCAAAGGGGCAAAACATTATTATTATTATTATTATTATTATTATTATTATTATTATTATTATTATTATTATTATTATAAATTGAGTCGAGCGACGGCGGGTCGCTGGATCAATTATTCTGATTAGAAAAGTAAACAATTTCATTGGGAGAAATGATAGACATCTAACATAATAATATGGAATGGAATGTGAAAATAGAAATAGATGTAAACATGAGTATTGGTTCGCATAACCAAATAACTATATTGAGTTTACAGTAGCTGTTTGTTTGAGACACTTATTGAGACATAATGAAACACGTGAGGAAATGTAGATTTGGGGAGATTCCATCAGTCTTTACCTGGACATCAGAGGGATCGGACGACTCAAGAGTTGGCCTCGATGACGTAGGGGCGGCGTCATTTCATGTAAGAAAGTGTAATCTCTGAAAATGCCGACCGGATTATTAAAATAAATGTTCGTAAGTATTTCAGATATGTGTTGTATTATTTTCATCTGTTAAAAAGAACTGTTTGTCTACAACTCTTTTGATACATAAACGTCAATCAGTTCTTTTTTTACACAGTGGTCACCACTTATCAAGGCCCGGAAGCAACTCAGGGATAATGGTTATTGCAAGTACATTACGTTAGTGTGGAGATTTGATGAAGAGTTTACTTAAGGGGGCGGTTCATTCGGAATTTTCAACGTTGGACTTGAACACATCCAAGTTGTAGTCAAGTGGGAAGCAGGCAGACGGAACAGAGTTCCACAGGTGTGCAATTCTAAGAAAGAAGCTTTTTTCATGGAGTCCACGTTTTGATTTAGGCACAGGTAAAGAGTGGGGAAATTTTTCAGAGTGGATTCAGCTAGATAGGTGTTTTTCGTGAAAGATTGGCGAGGGGGGACCAGAGGTTGGAGTTCAGACGAGCACCTGCCATGGAAATAATGACAAAACAAGGATTGGCTCGCAACGTCTCTTCTGTGGGAGAGAGGGTTAAGGGTAGAGAACAGGGCATCCCCCACTAAGCCACAAAGTCTATTTTGTACTTTGTCATGGCAGGATAGGCCGTTTTTAGCAGCTCCTGCCCAGATATGGCAGCAGTATTCCATCCTTGGACGTACTTGGATTTTATATAGATAGAGAATTGCATCGGTAGTGAGATATCTTCTGGAGCGGAAGAAGGATCCCACCCTCTTTCCAGCGACCTTGGCAACATACTTGATGTACGTGTTCCATTTCAGATCAGGAGGAAAGGTCAAACCCAGAAGCTTGTCAAAACACGGGGCCTCTCCCAGACGAGAGCCATCCATCACAATTGATGCCAGACGGGGATCAGAGCGTTGATGATATAAGGATAGGAGTTTGGTTTTAAATGCATTAAAGGTAACCAGCCACGTCTTCACCCACTGAACTACGCGCTCGAGATCAGAGGAGAGAGAATCAGAGAGAAATTTGTCATTTACAACCTTTGATGTGCTGCCGTAGATGGTCGTGTCATTAGCATAGATGTCAACGAATGATTTAAGTATGTGTTTAGGGAGGTTATTGATGTATATCAGGAAGAGAGTTGGGCCCAGGATTGACCCCTGGGGGACTCCAGCATTAATACTGCAGGCCTCCGATTTTTGTCCATCGTCCACTACTCTTATGAACTTATCGGAGAGAAATAATTTAATGATTGAGAAAACATTTCCGGTTATACCGTAGCTTGAAATCTTGTGAAGTAAACCCTTGTGATATACTTTGTCGAAGGGTTTTGATATGTCAAGACAATTGCCCTAGAAAGGAAGCCTTTGTCAAGAGATTCACTAATCCTGTGAGATATAACTGTCAGCACATATGCGGTAGATCTTGCAGAGCGGAAACCATATTGTGTTTCACTAAGAAGGTTGTTTCTGCTGAGGTGGTTGACTATTTCTCTATTTAATATGGATTCCAGCAACTTACTCATAACACACAGGAGACGTAATGGTCTGTACTGAGAGGGAGATGACTTATCACCTGAATTCTTTAATACAGGGCAAACTGATGAGGTCTTGTTAGAGCTGTTGCATAAATGAGGTTCCTGTTAGAACTGTTGCATTAATGTTAAAATTTACACACTAAACGATCAACTAAATGATACGACGTATATTCATACACGTATTTATAAGTACATGAATATACAGGAAACGATAAACCTAACTATTAAACATATACCTCGTTATAGAAGGCATTAATACACCTGCCTATATAACATACCAAATAAATGTCAAATACAATAAACCGCCATGGGATCGCTTAATTTTGAGTAATGTTTTACAAGTAATACGCTTTATAATAGAGTATTACTGTCACATCTTCAGAGGAGCTGCTCATTTCGATCCATCCTTAATTCATAGGGTGAAAAACGGGGTTCGAGACCTAGTAGCTGATAGACTTTTTTTCTTCCCTGCAACCTAAAGAAGAAAGTTGACGAGCCTGTATCCGACCTATCGCTATGTTCATGGAGTATGCTCGTCTAGACCATAATCTATGGGCCTCTCAAGCCAATCTCTTACAGAATACAGTGTACTAGCAAAAACCTGTATATATGATTTTCCCTACTCTCATTATGTGCCTAAATGTAAAATCAGATTCTATGATCAAAGCTCCTTTGACATAACTGCTCGCCATTTGACCACTATTTCGCTGACATGTTTTCCCGCTAAATACGACATGGTAGCATTTTAATAGAATATAAACAAGTTCTTGTTAAGTAGTAATCGCATGGTAACAAATTTACCGCATTAAAGATCACTTCACTACAACCTTACATTCATTTCCCCTTATCCACGAGTGACCTTTAAGCATTAATAAGGGGTGACCCAAAAATAAAAACAAGAAACAATTAATAAACTAAAGTTATTTAATTTATATTGCATTAACAAACATACTTATCAAACTATTCTTATGTACATCTATATTAAAAACACTTGTAAACGTTTTCTTTAATGTTTAAATTTTTATTTCCAAAATTTGTGGATCAGGCGCGAAAGCAGACACCACCATTTTAATGTACCACTATGTTGCCAGATCAAATATACCCATTCTTGTGTTTCGATACATCTTCTATAATTATATGCAAACAGTTTTTTTAAATAGTCAACCATAAAGGAGCCTATTCGTGACCAGACACACACAGAAATTCAGCTTTATATTATATATATATATATATATATATATATATATATATATATATATATATATATACTGTGAAAGCAAAATCAAGACTTCAAAACGGGTGTCGATGGAAACAAAAAGTGTATTTCATTTTACGTTTCAATGGTGTCTATGTCCAGTTGAAAATTTCAAACATTATATCGTTTGAAAAATTTCCTAAACCAGCATTTCTTAAGACTTTATGAATAAATACACTTTTTATTACATTTTCACCTCAAACAAGAGCATTGCTACTTTGGTGTGGGGGGGCTACTATCAGGGGCAGCAACTACTGGGGCTCTGTGTTATGATTTGGGCTGCATGTCAGTACAGTTGTGGATACAGGGGCCTGGAATGTAATTCCAGAGTCTAGCGGTTCTCGGGAAGAAACTACCGGAGTAGAAAGATCTTTTACATCTAGGGATCTCTACTGTGTGAGGGTGGGATTTAGTTGTCTGTCAGGTTTGTCGAGGATGTCTACGTCGTGAGGGCATAAGTTTCTGCAGTTCGTCAGAGCATTCACCATTAAAATTCTTGTAGAACAGGCAGAGGGATGCAATTTATCGTCGATGGGATAGATGCTGAAGCTTAGATGTCAGTTCAGGGCGTATGATCTAATTTTCCTGAGGAGACCCTTATGCCATACCCTGTCAAAAGTCTTAGATATATCTAGAGCTACCGCTCTGCACTACCCCGCTTTGCCCATTGAATGGCACATACGTTCAGAGATTAGAGTGAGTATGTCTGCTATGGAACGGGCTTGTCCAAATCCATATTGTTTGTCAGTCAGAAGTTTAGCATCTGTAAGGTGCCGGACTAGAGCATGGTTAATTATAGTCTCAAATATTTTGGCGAAAAGTGGGAGGAGGCTAATGGGGCGATAATTTGATGGGTCAGTTCTTTCTCCAGAATTCTTGAATACTGGTACCACATAAGCAGTTTTCCAACATCCCGGAAAGCAAGATTCATTAAGGCATTTGTTGTACAGTTTGGAGAGAACTGGAGCTACTTCGGCTGAGCACATTTTTAATAGTACAGCTGGGATGAGATCAGGTCCACATGCTTTTGAAGTGTCAAGGTTTTTTATGATAGCATGCACCTTAGCAGGGGTGATTTTTAGATCGTCTAGCGTGGCGTTTGTCCGCAAAGGAAAGTCAGACAGGGGTTGGTTGTAAGTGTCCACTGTGGAGTTTGAGGCAAACCGGCTTGCAAGCATATTAGCGTTGTCGGTTTCTGAGTAAACAACCTCGTGATTGTTGGTTAGTGGGGGAATTGTTGATTGCCCATTATTTACTACACTGTTGTAGATTTTCCAGAAGTCAAGTCAGTTTGTGCTTCGATGCGTTTTTTAGTGGTTTCAGTAAATCATCCCTTAACTGTCGCTATTTCTTCCTTAACGTTACTTCTAGCTTCTATATACTTCTGTCTGTTTGAACTGGACTTATGTCGGTTTAATCTGCGGTATGCATGCTGCCTTTGAGCCATGGCTGTTGCGATAGTCGAAGTAAACCATTGGGGACAGTGAGGCTTGCTATAAAATGTCCGCATGGGAACATGGGCTTTAATTGCTGTTTTGAACCATTCAGTGGTCTCATTTGCGCACTGTTCATCAGAAAGAGAAAAATAATTTTCCATGGGACATCTCTGACAGGATCTCTGATGGTTTTCCCCTCAGCCTTTTTATAATATCTCGTTTTTTTCAGCACTGGCTCTTCAGTTTGGGGTCTAGAATTTAGCGCGATTCGACCATTATCACTGCATGATCAGCGTTCCCGAGTGGGCTGTCAGCATTTGTTATACAATCATCGGGAACTAATCTCAGAAAAAGATCTAGAAGGGATGCGTGTTGTTCTTGCTGGTAAGGGAAACGGGTTGTAAACGTAACCATTTGTGATATTGAGTGAGATATAGCGAAGCTAGGTGTTGAGCTACCCGCTGCATCTTTGTGAGTAGAGAATCCAAGCCAGTTTTTGTGGTGAACATTAATGTCACCAAATACATGTACTTTTGCGCTAGTGCTCAGTGAGAGTGCTATGTCTATGCTGTCAGAGACTTTTTTTATTATGGTGAGTTTCTGGGTCGAGAGAGAGCGGTAGAGAACAATTTGACAATAGGGAATTTTTTGAAGAGAAAGAAAAAAAAGCAAAATTCCCTTAACGGGAAAAGCATGTTAGAAACATTTACCTTTGTTATAGATAGGTAAAAGCCAATTTAAATATTAATATATCGCCTAACATTCGTATCCTTATTTAAAAACAGAGTCATGAGAAGTTTTCACAGAAAACCCTAAAAATTATTTTTTTATATATCCCATTCGTTGAGTTCCTAAATTAGATATGAATTAGAGAGGCATACATTCTGCTCAAAGACAACAATTGGGACTTTAATAATAATCCCAGCACCCGCATGATAAACCCAACTAAACCAGAAATAAGTAAAATTAGCAAAGCAATACTTTCTAGAGTAAACAAAATATCAAAAAAGATCTAGAATAAAACCAGTAGGCAAATACTGCCGAAGCAATCACTTGGTTTAAAAATATAGAAAACAAAAATAAATGTACGTTTATACAGTTCGACATCATAGACGTCTATCCCTCGATATCCGAAGAACTTGTTAACATTGCCCTCGAATTTGCTGGGGCATACACTGACATATCCTCGGAGGAAATCAACATCATTAAAAATGTAGAAAATAAGTTCTAATAAATAACAATAACCAATGGGTAAAAACGAAAATGGCAAATTCGTTTGATTTGGCGATGGGTGGCAGGAATTCTGCAGAGGCATCAGATCTTGTGGTATTCTTCATTCTATATACCCTCACAAGCATATTTGATACAACGGATATCTGCCTATATAGAGATGATGGATTAGATATAATAAAAGACTCCAACAAAGTCAAGGGAGGCAACGTTAAGAAAATCATACACAAGAAAATGAATAAATTAGGCCGAAAAGCAGAGGTATTAGCTAACATAAAAAAGAAACTTCTTGGACGGCACGTAAAATTTAGAGAAAGATCACATATTAACCCTACTTAAAAAATAACGTTACACAAATATGCGTAAACCCTTAGCCCAATCACCCACCATCAATTAAAAAACAGATTCCTAATTCGATCGTAAGTATGCTCAGCAATAATTCAAGCGATGAAAACGCATTTAACAGGTCAACCAATATCTACGAAACAGCCCTAAAAAATAGTGGATACAAAAATATTGATATCAAATATAAGCAACAACAAACCAATCACTATTATAAAATTAAAAAAAGAAGAACAAGAAATATAATCTGGTATACAGCCCCATACAATCACATGTTAAAAACAAAACGTGGCAAGAAATTTCAAGATCTTATCGAAAAGCACTTTCCCGCAACTACCCCCTTACACAAAAGTTTCAATAAAAATGCCCTTAAGTTATCCTACAGCTGCTGCGAAAATTAAGAGATAGTAATTAAAGAACATAATAACAAAATATTGAATAAAAACAATGTAAACCACAACAAAATAAACTATAAAAAGTAGACCCTATGACAAAAAATAAAACTAACTCAAAATACACATATATAACTAGCAGAAATAATAATAATAATAATAATAATAATAATAATAATAATAATAAATAATAATAATAATAATAATAATAATAATAATAATAATAATAATAATAATAATAATAAACCAACTCCGGACAACAAATACCATACTAGAAATAAAAATAAAAATACTAATAGCGAACAAGATAAATGCAAGTGTAGATACCGCACAGTTTGCCCACTTCAAAATAAATGTCTAACCAAAAGCATAGTTTACCAGGCCACAATATTCGCGAAAAAAAAAACGAATGACAAGAAATATTACGTAGGTATGATTTTCTAATATTATGACCACAAAAGTACTTTCAACAATAAAAAAACACCGTATGAAAACTAAGCAAGCAAATAAATACTGGGAACTCGAGGATAGTGGCCGTTCGCCGGTAGTCGAATGGAAAATAGTAAGATAAGACAGGTAAACTCATATAGAGACCTTGACGACCCATGTAGATTATGCATTCATGAAAAGGTTGCTATTCTGTACTTTTAAGAACCCCCCAATATCTATTAAACTATAGGAGAGAAATAGCGAACAACTGTTTTCATGGATAAAATTTACTGCAGGATAGAGATACAAAATAACTTTAAAACAAACAAAAATCATAGAAAATAAACAAATAAATAAATAAAATAAATAAACATGCATATACATAAACTATTATACACACACACACACACATATATATAAAACTAAC